>NC_054492.1:6690327-6998736 GCF_017639515.1 Carcharodon carcharias | reverse complement strand
CTCCTCCAGACGTCCCCAGCATCACAGATGCCAGTCTTCAGCCAATTTGATTCACTCCACATGATATCAAGAAACAGCTGAAGGCACTGAATGCTGCAAAGGCTATGGGCCCCAACAATATTCCAGCAATAGTACTGAAGACTTGTGCTCCAGAACTTGCTGCGCCCCTAGCCAAGCTATTCCAGTACAACTAACACCGACATCTATCCAGCTATGTGGAAAATTGCCCAGGTGTGTCCTGTACGCAAAAAGCAGGACAAATCAAACCCTACCAATTACCACCCCATCAGTCTACTCTCGATCTCTTACTCCCAGTAAAGTAATGGAAGGGGCCATCAATAATGCTATCAAGCTTCATTTGCTTAGCAATAACCTGCTCACTGATGCCCAGTTTAGGTTCTGCCAGGGCCTCTCAGCTCCTGACCTCATTACAGTCTTGGTTCAAACATAGACAAAAGAGCTGAACTCCCCAGGTGAGGTAAGAGTGACCGTCCTTGACATCAAGGCAGCATTTGACCATGTGTGGCATCAAGGAGCCCTAGCAAAACTGGAATCAATGGGAAAACTCTCCACTGGTTGGAGTCACACCTAGCACAAAGGAAGAGTGTTGTAGTTGTTGGAGGTCAATCATCTCAGCTCCAGGACATCAGTGCAGGAGTTCATCAGGGTAGTGTCCTTGGCCCAACCATTTTCAGCTGCTTCATCAATGACCATCCTTCCATCATAAGGTCAGAAGTGGGGTTATTCACTGATGATTGCACAATGTTCAGCACCATTCGCAACTCCTCAGATACTGAAGCAGTCCATGCCCAAATGCAGCAAGACCTGGACAATATCCAGGCTTGGACTGACAAGTGGCAAGTAACATTCGTGCTACAAAAGTGCCAGGCAATGACTATTTCAAAGAAGAGAGAATCCAACCATCACCACTTGATGTTCAATGGCATTACCATTACTGAATCCCCCACTATCAACCATTGACCAGAAACTGAACTGGACTAGCCATATAAATACTGTGGCTACAAGAGCAGGTCAGAGGCTAGGAATCGTGCGATGAGTAACTCACTTCCTGATTCCCCAAAGCCTGTCCACCATCTACAAGGCACAAGTCAGGAGTGTGATGGAATACTCCCCACTTTCCTGGATGAGTGCAGCTCCCACAACACTGAAGAAGCTGGACACCCTCCAGGACAAAGCAGACCACTTGATTGGCACCACATCTACAAACATTCACTCCCTCCACCACCGATGCACAGTAGCAGCAGTGTGTACCATCTACAAGATGCACTGCAGGACTTCACCAAAGCCCCTCAGACAGCACCTTCCAAACCCATGACCACTACCATCTAGAAGGACAACGGCAGCAGATAGATGGAAATATCACCACCTGGATGTTCCCTTCCAAATTACTCACCATCTTGACTTGGAAATATATTGCCGTTCCTTCACAGTCGCTGGGTCAAAATCCTGGAACTCCCTCCCTAACAGCACTGTGGGTGTACCTACACCACATGGACTGCAGCGGTTCAAGAAGGCAGCGCACCACCACCTTCTCAAAGGCAATTAGGGATGGGCAATAAATGCTGGCCAAGCCAATGACACCCACATCCCTTGAATGAAAAATAATTCCTGCACCAGAGCTGAGGCCACAGCCTGCAGTCCAGTTGCTGAAGCTGTGGCCAATCGGTCATGTGGAGTGGGTCGGAGGTGGGTGGCGTTTTGGACAGCCAATGATCGCATTACACACTGGCCAACCCCGTGGTGGCCAGCACTCTCCTGCATTCATCAAGGGGCTTCAGACTTAACCAAGAAAGTCTCAGTGCAACTATGCTAATCCACACATCTCTGACTTTGATCCTGCAGGGGGAGAACATCAGAATCATGAGGCCTGGTGATTTAGCAGGATCCCTCATGGCTTATAGAGAGCAGGGAAGAAGAAGAAGAGAACGGTGGAGGTGCCTGGCTCAGCAAAGGGAGGAGAACCTCTCTCAAGATATAAGGGCAGCAGAACCTGCTGCGTTTGTAGCTGAAGATCCACAGTGAGCTTTCACTCTTAGGTGCATTGCTAGACCCCGGGTTTAAGGGTCTATAGACACGCCTGTCATTCCTTCAGATGACCGAGAACAGTGTAGTCGAAGACTGCGCATTTCTAGCGAACTGGTCGGTCAAATCTGCCATCTACTGCAGGATTTGGCACCACAGGGACATGGAAGACATCCACTGCCAGTGGCTGTGAAAGTGACAGCAGCGCTCAATTCATACACCAGTGGCTCCTTCCAGGGCTCCACAGGTGAACTGTGTGGGATCTCGCAATCCCCCATGCGCAAGTGTATCCAGGAGGTCACGGACGCCATCTTTGCAAAGGCACGAAACTTTGTGCATTTTGCCCGGGATCAGGAAAGCCAGGAAGATCAAGCTTCACTGGTCTGAGATATTTCACCTAAAAACAGGAGGAGTTCCTGAACTGCTAAGGAAATACGACGAGGTATTTCTGGATGAATTAGGGAAGTTAAAAGGCATCCATGCCAAGATATGAGGATGTGGACCCTTGGTCGACACCACATCTCATTAAGGCCAGAGCTGTACTTTATGTGTTGAAGGGGAAGGTGAAGCTTGATCTTCTGTAACCAGTCTCGCCCTAAAAGACTGGGTCCTTCTCCTTTCACTTTTATCACTGAAATCTGGGCTATCTGTTGCCTGTAAGACACTGGTACTGTGCCGATGCCCTTTACCTGAATAGATTCTCCGGTGTATGTCTTTAATTCAGTGCTTGTCCGCTCCAGGATTACTGGCTTTTTACCTTCATTAAGGAATTTGAAGTTGTGCTCTCTCACCACTGTGATTGAGGCTCTTGTATCCACTTCCATTATGCTCATAGACTCATAGATGTTTACGGCACAGAAGGAGGCCATTTGGCCCATCATGTCCACATCTGTCAACAAAGATCTGACTGCACTAATCCCATTTTCCAGTGCTTGGCCCATAACCCTGGACGCTATGGCAACACAACTGAATATCTAAATATTTCTTAAATGTTACGAGAGTTTCTGACTCAACCACCCTTTCAGGCAGTAAGTTCCAGACTCCCACCACCCTCTGGGTAAAAAAAATTTCTCCTCAACTCCCCTCTTAGCTTTCTAACTCTTACCTTATCAACGCCCCTGGTTATTGATCCCTCTACTAATAGAAAAAGTGCCTTCCTATCCACTCTATCTATGCCCCTTATATTCTTACACACCTCTATCAGGTCCCTCTCAACCTTTGCTGCTCAAAGGAAAACAACCCCAGCCTATCCAATCTTTCCTCGTAGTTCAGATCCTCCAGCCCAGGCAGCATCCTGGTAAATCTCCTCTGCGTCCCCTCCAGTGCAATCACATTCTTCCTATAATGTGGTGACCAGAACTGCATGCCGTACTCCAGTTGTGGCCTAACCAATATTTTATACAGTTCCAGCATAACCTCCCTGCTCTTGTATTCTATGTCTCAGTTATTAAAGGCAAGTATCCCATTATTAGTGGCTTCTCATTAACATGATAGGTTTGGTATTTACAGCCAGTTGAAAAACTGGGCATCATCCAACCTGTCCAGCTCTTGGAATGGGCAGCACCCATAGTTCCAGTGGTTAAGCCTGACCAAATTGTATTTATATGCAGGGACTATAAATTGACTGTAAAGAAACAGGAAGACAAGACAAGTAGCCATTCCAAGGTTAGACGGCTTATATGCAAAGCTAGCAGGAGGAAAATCCTATACAAAATTGGATATGAGCCATGTCTATCAACAATTAGAACTAGCAGGTCTAGAGGATATAAGACTAGTAACACACACAAAGGTCTCTATCAGTACACCCACCTACCCTTTGGAGTATCATCTGCATATGCTATTTTCCAGACAACAATGGAGAGTCTTTTGCAAGGACTTCCCCAAGTCATAGTATACTTGATGTTCTGATCACAGGGTCAACCGAGACCAAACACTTGGCCAACCTGGAGGAGTTGCTAAGAAGGTTCATTAGAAGTCAGCTTATGATTCAGTGTAAGTGACACAGTATTCATGCGAAATTTCGGAAGTGGATCTTGTTGGGTTCCTGGAACCATTGTCTCAGTGACTAGTCCATTATCTTTCCAACTACAAGTGGAAGATAGGGATTGCTTGTAAGCACATTTAAAGCACCAGAAGTTACTCACCTGCATCACAGGGTCTGCACCATGGGTTTGCATCTGATAGAAGACAAAGTTTGGGCAATAAAGGATGTGTGCTCACCGTCCAATGTAACCGAACTTATGTCCTTTCTGGGTATGAATAACTACTATAGCCCCTTCTTACCAAACTTATCAACTGTGTTGGCACCATTACACTTGTTGTTAAAAAAGAATCACCATTGGTCATGGAATTCACAAGAAGAAGAAGCCTTTGTGAAAGTAAAGAAACTGTTGCATTCGTCGTGTTTATTGGTGCACTACGACACATAGAGAGGGTTGATATTGACATGTGATGCCTCTCCTTATGGCGTAGGAGCTGTGTTATCACATAGAATGGAAAATGGATCAGAAAGAGGCCCATTGTCTTGAGAACCCTCTCCACAGCCAAGAAGGGTTAATCCCAGCTAGAAAAGGAAGGTTTATCGGTGATATTCGGAGTGAAGAAATTCCACCAGTACCTATGTGAACGACATTTCACCATTGTGTTGGACCATTAACCATTAGTGGGTTTATTTAGAGAGGATAAGGCCATTCCGCCAATGGCATCAGCTGGAATACAACATTGGGCTATGAAGTTATCTGCATATGAGTATACCTTTATGTACTGCCCTAGTTTACACATTATAAATGTGGACTCACTCAGTCATCATCCGTTACCGGGTAGCATTGTACATGCTCTTGTTCCACAAGAAGTTGTGCTATTACTGAGTTTCCTGGATTCTTTGCCTGTGTGTGTGAAGCAAATTAAAAATTGGATGAACAGAGATCCAATATTGTCAAAAGTCAGAGACTTTGTTTCTCAAGGATGGTCAAATTCACCTGTATCTGAAGATTTGAGACCATTCCATGTCAGAAACACAGAGTTAAGTTGTCAAGATGGAATTTTGTTGTGGGGATCAAGAGTTGTCGTCCCATCGCAAGGAAGCGAACCACTCTTGACAGATCTTCACAGTGCGCATCTAGTCATATCAAAGATGAAAATGCTTGCACGAAGCTATGTCTGGTGGCCAGGTATTGACAGTGACATTGAAAGCATGGTCAAGCACTGTCTCCACTGTCAGCAACAACAGAAGTTACCTGTTTCAGCTCCCCTACGTCCATGGGTGTGGCCTGGTCAACCCTGGGTTAGACTGCATATCGATTATGTAGGACCATCCTTAGGTACATGTTTTTGTTGATCGTGGATGCACATTCCAAATGGATGGATGTGAACAAAGTCAAATCGCCTACATTGGGCGCAACTACCAAGAAGCTGCATCATTGTTTTAGCATACATGGCCCATCTGAAATTGTCATTTCTGACAATGGTACAGCCTTTACCAGCACCGAGTTTCAGAAATTCATGAATCTGAATGGAAGCAGACATATTAAAACAGCAGCTTACCATCCCTCATCAAATGGTTTAACCGAGAGAGTTGTACAAACTTTCAAGTCTGGAATGAAGAGGTTATCAGAAGGTGGTCTAGAATCTCGACTTTCCCGCTTTCTTCTCAGTTATTGTACAACACCACATTCGACTATGGGCTCAACAATGTCTGAATTATTGATGAAACATCGCCTATGTACACGGTTAAGCCTGATATTTCCAAATTTAGAGGGGAAGGTAGAAAGGAATCAGAGTAATCAATAATTGATGAAACATCGCCTATGTACACGGTTAAGCCTGATATTTCCAAATTTAGAGGGGAAGGTAGAAAGGAATCAGAGTAATCAATAATTGAATCACGATATTCACAGCAAACCTCCCACATTCAGTGTAAGTGACACAGTATTCATGCAAAGTTTCGGAAGTGGATCTTGTTGGGTTCCTGAAACCATTGTCTCAATGACTGGTCCATTATCTTTCCAACTACAAGAGGAAGATAGGGATTGCTTGTAAGCACATAGATCATATTCCCATTGGAGAGACATTCCAACAACCAACTATTCTGTCTGTGATTAATATCGAACGATTAGTTCCTGAGGTGACAGATCGACCTACAATAGACATGCCCAGTATCTCTGTAAAGTTGCCAAACCCAGAAATGCCACTTTCTAATGATGTATCTCATGCTGCAGTTCCAGAACCTGTCAATCCTGTTGAGGAACCTCAAGTGGTACAGCTACGCTGCTCTGGCCATATAAGGAGAGCACTTCAGAGGCTTGATCTTTAATCATCTGAAGTTGTATGTATGGAAACATAGTAACTGTGGGTATAGCCTCTTCTGCTGTCTATTGGGGTCATGTGATGTTTTGGGAAACTCCGATCAATGAGTCCTGAGCACAAGCAATACAGGGAATGGGGCTTCCTGACGAGAGTCCTGATCGAGTATGTAGCAACTGAAAAGCTTTCTGTAATAAAATTTGTCTGTTTCTTGTTGAAACCTGTCTGCTTTGCCAAGTCACTACATGGACAATCTCACATGAAGATGGTCATTGCCTGGGACTTCTGTGACATGAATGTTACTTACCATTTATCAGCTATTACCTTCCATTGATCATATGGTTCAGACTCCAAGATCTTCCAACAACTTACATTTACTTTCTGCCATTTTCCACAATGGCCACTAGGATTTTAGCATTCTTTTTGAAATGATTTCTTTAGTTTCCAACCTTCAAAGTCTGGCAAACTATCCTCTGCTACAAGCTATACTCCAGAAAACCAGGTGGTGAAAGATAGAACTGATGCCAAGATTTACACACTTTTATAATCAATTATTTTCCTTTTTCTAAGAGCACAAGTTATTCGCCAGTTAATGTCCACAAACAATTAAATGCAATTAATATATAATTAACAATAGATTTAAGATGATTGGAAAAAGAGCTAGAGGGTTAATGAGAAAGCACTTTATATTGAAAATTGTTGAGATCTGGAGCACACTACTTGAAAGTGTGGTGGGGTCAGACAATTGCTTTTCCAGCACAGGCACATGAAGACTAATTTGCAGGGTTTGTGGGGATAAACTGGGGTGTAGATTTAAATTGGACAGCTCTTTCAAAGAGTTGGCACAGGCACATAGGTCCAATAGCCTCCTTCTATTCTGTAAGATTCTATGAAGAGAAGAAAATTCAACAGGAGAAGACCTTTGTGAAAAAGCATTCAAAGTTTTTGTTTCCACTTCCAGAACTCCTGCAGCTATGGAATCTTTGTTGCCATTTGAAACAGGGGAAAAAGAGTAAAACACATACAAGTACTACATCATAGTGCTATGTACTCTTTTAAGTATTTTTGTGTGAATCCTGGGGCATTAATGAGACTTGTCCATGATTGGAACACAAGTCCTTGGTTCCACATGCATTTCCCCAGTACATTAAACTGTCTGCATTACAAGAGCACAGCAGGATCCAGGCTTCTGGCCCACATCATACATAGGGTCTGTAGTGCCACAGGAACACAGAATGCTCTGAAATTGGCTGTGGGATCGCCCCCAGATCTATGAGGAATTTAGTACAGATTTACAATTCAAGCCAGCATCATGTTTTCTCAGGCACAGCTCTACACTAGTCAATATCCATAGAACCAGATACCATCTGCAGCGATTGAAATTATTTGAATGAATTGTCAAATGGGGTTTCCCTTCCCCTCATGGATGCTATCATTGCTTGGGGACACGGGAATTTAATTCGTACCAAGGAGGGTGGGATGGTTTCACTTTTTAAAGATACCCAAATAAATCAGTAGCAAAATGTAGTGTCCCAAGGCAGAACTTGGAGCAGCAACTAAGTAAGACTTATTAAGTTAACATGATGTGGCAAAGGGAGGAGGATAAAGTAAGCAAACCTTATCAAGGCTTCAACTGTAGCCTCCAGGCATGTTCACTTTTGCAAATTATTACTTTGTCCACAATCACTTGAATTCTGGGCTTTAATTACAGCTTCAACCTACAAAACTAGTAAAAGTCAAGCAACAGCTTCCAAGCAGCTGAGAACATAAAATCAGAGCTTAATATTAAGCCTGTGCCATTCCAAATGCATCAAGACCTGGAAAATATACAGGCTTGGGCTGACAAGTGGCAAGTAACATTTGCGCCACACAAGTGCCAGGCAATGACCATCTCCAACAAAAGAGAATCTAAATAACATCCCTTGACACTCAATAACATTACCATCACCGAATCCCCCACGAGAAACACCCTGGGGGTTATCATTGACCAGAAACTGAACCAGGCTAGCCATATAAATACTTTAGCTACAAGAGCAG
This sequence comes from Carcharodon carcharias, assembly GCF_017639515.1. NCBI lineage: Eukaryota > Metazoa > Chordata > Chondrichthyes > Lamniformes > Lamnidae > Carcharodon > Carcharodon carcharias. Next base: position 6,990,354 of record NC_054492.1, on the reverse strand, counting down.
GTCAGAGGCTAGGAATCCTGCTGCGAGTAACTCATCTGCTAACTCCCCAAAGCTGCTCCACCATCTACAAGACACAAGTCAGGAGTGTGATGGAATACTCTCCATTTGCCTGGATGAGTGCAGCTCCAACAGCATCTGGGAAGCTTGGCACCATCCAGGACAAAGCAGCCCACTTGATTGGCACCTCTTCCACAAACATTCACTCCCTCCACCGCCAATGCACAGTAGCAGCAGTGTGTACCATCTACAAGATGCACTGCAGAAAGTCACCAAGGCTCCTTAGGCAGCAGCTTCCAAACCCACGACCACTACCCTCTAGAAGGACAAGGGCAGCAGACATGTGGGAACACCACCACCTGGAAGTTTCCCTCCAAGCCACTCAGCATCCTGGCTTGAAAATATATCGCCGTTCCTTCACTGTCACTGGGTCAAAACCCTGGAACTCCCTCCCTAACAGCACTGTGGGTGTACCTACACCACATGGACTGCAGCGGTTCAAGAAGGCAGTTCACCACCACCCTCTCAAGGGCAATTAAGGCTGGCCCAACCAGCGATGCCCACATCCCATAAATGAATATAAAAAAGTTACACTGTAAGTGCACCTGAACACAGGCTTGTAATATCTCAAGCTTCAGAACTTAAATTTCCATTACTTGAATAATGGAAGATTGTGGCAAAACTTACAGCCATTTTCTCTCATAGTTTGTGAAGGAATTGCATACTCTGGCAGATATGTAATCATTCTCCCTCCCCCAGATCATGCCTGTTTCCTCTCTGCTTGCTTCATATTGCCATTCACTACCTACAGTCCTACTATGATGTCTGGTACCTCTCCTGACTTATCATTACTTTTGGCTCTGCTCTTACCCTGCCTATTCATCTAAGCCATATGGGTGACATCAAACACTTCCTGTAGTTTAGTAAAATTATACAACAGTCTCATATTGATGATGCTGTTAAATTTGGAAAATTGGAATGAAGTGTTGGTTGCCCTGAATAAAACATTGGTTGGTGCTGCTGTTGCTGCCTGTGTTAGCCTGGAAGGAGCCAGAGACAAAATCAAGGCCATGATCACACTGAAGGCCACTGGCAACACTATCCCTTTACTTGAAGCACAGAAGCTGCTGGAGAAATGGTTCAGGAGGGAGATCTTCAAATTCCTGGAGCACTGGGACCATTTCTGGGGCAGGAAGGACCTGCTGAACAGCCTGTGGACAGGGTGCACCTTAACTGGGTGGGACCAATGTCCTCGCTGGAATGTTAACTAAAGCTTTGGGGTAGGGTTTCAACTAATTTGCGGGGGGGTGGGGGGATGCGGTGGGGACCAGTGTTGAGCAATAAAGAAGAGAAGCAAGGTGCAAAGAGAACTGGGAGAGGCAAATAGCATTATAGTAAAGAATAGTTCAGAAAAGAGGATGAATCAGATGGTCGGTGAAATGTGAAGCAGACGAAAATGGGTTTGAAGTGCGTGTATGTAAATGCAGGGAGCATGGTAAGTAAGGTTGGCGAGCTGCCAGCACAAGTTGCCACATGGGACAATGACAAAATGACAATTACAGAGACCTGGCTCAAAGTGGAGGAACGGGACCTTAATATTCCTGGTTACAATTCAGGAAAGACGGAGAAGGAAAAGAAGGATTGGAGAGGGGCGGCAGGTTTGATCAATAATGTGTTTATAGAACTGGAGGGGGATGATATAGGTGAAGGGCCAAAAACAGAGGGCGGAATTTTTCCCAGATTTGCACTAAGTGTGGTAGCAACTGGGTAAAATGGCTGGGTTATCCGCTGGCCACAATGGCAGATTTTCATGCCATATCGTCCCAAACCTGCCGCATTAATTATGCATTCCAGGGAATCATGCCATTTCCATGGCGAGCTGGCTCTCGTTCACTCGCCCGTCATCACCCCACCGCTGCATCATGCCGGGCGCCATATTTAAAGTCCAGCCGCAAGTCCATGTCTCAGTGCTTCCAGCTCCACTGCTGCATGGAAGACATGGCCCTGAAACTGAAGAAGTCTGCAGCCCCCAGATTCAGCAACGCCTCCCTTGAGCGCCTTTTGGATGCAGTGGAGGCCCGCCGGGATGTCCTCTGCCCCCGCTCTGGCCGCAGGATGGGCAGCAACAGCACTAACCCAGCTTGGGAGGTGGGGGCAGCCGTGGTCAGCGTTAATGTCCTTCAAAAGAGCACAGCCACCTAATGCCACAAGAGGATGAATGATCTCCTCCGTTCTGACAGGAGAAGTCATTCTGCTCATCACTCTCAACTCACACACTCACCAACCCAGCACACATCCACAGGGCCTTCACTCACTGCCAGTTCAAGTGACAGCACCATTCATTCTCTCACACACACCTTCATTGTCCTCATCCTGTCCATGAGACTGCTCACCACCCACAGATGCCAGGCATACTTATCTGGCCTGGCAGGCATCCTGCTTACACTTTCTCCAACCCTATCCATGCAGGACAAGCTGGCACAAGAGGGAGAGATCGCAGACAGGTGGCGGAATACTCGAAATCAATGTCCTCACAGACTTTGAAAACAGAGCCATCCAGATGGCCGACGAGGACCTGGTCCGTTCTTGTGCTGACAGTGAGGTCAGTGCTGCTCTACCAAGTGAGGATCCAGCAGTGCAACATTCACCAGACAACCATGCTGTGAGTGATGTGTCCTGTTTCACAGGCCACTGCCATCCACTAATGATCTCTCCTTGCTTCCATAGGCACATCTGGGAAACAGCCAATGGAGTCCATGACCCAGGTCCTCCATTCAAGCCCTGAAGGAACCTCTGATGAGGGATCTGAAGGCTCCCTCCTTGAAGTCCCATCACAGCGCTCATCCAAACCCTCCACCAGCGCAGAGACACACACCTCGGAGGGATCTAGCTTTCGGGATCACAATCTGATGAGCATATTGCACTGCCTGATCCACACTGGGTGGCAGCAGAAACCTCCCTGGTGCCCAGCACTCGGAGGACTGCTGGAGGCCAGAACAATACTGAGCCCAAGTCAGATGAGGAGCCTCTGGACTTGGTCAAGTGACAGTTGCTGGAGCTGCAAAGGCAAACTCAGGAACATCAGGAAGGGATGTCCGCTGAACTCCTCAGATTGCCATAGAGACCTTGGTCCAGAACTTCGCTCCTGCACGGCTGCACAGGCTCAACTCCATTGCTGATGCCATAGTTGGCCTCGAACATTGTGTGCATGACAGGGGTGCTGGGCAGCTGGATCTCATGCCAGCTACCCCTGCTCCTCAAGGAGTCAGCCTGGGGTTCCTGGGCACCAGTAGGGAGGAGGATCAGCAGGTGTGCATTCCATGCCCAAACATCCAGGTGACTTGATAGTGTCCAGCCCATCCGACTCCCCTCTTCCTGTGGCCTCAGCAGCTCCAGCTCCACAGGCCGAGGAGGGTGCGACTGCCACACAGCAGGACCCTAAAAGCAGGCTGGGGCCCTCCAAGTCTCGGCCATCCAGAGGACGCCCACCAAGGTCATCACAGGCAGGGCGTAGCAGTTAGTAGGCTGCCTCCACCCCCACTATGGATGTCAGGGAAGCACCAAGACATAGCAGCAGGGTTAGGAAAGTTAAGGGAATTAGTTGCACAGCCTGGGCATGGGTGTTAATCATTTGTACATATTGTTCACTATTGTCAATAAACTCCCAAGTATGTCTCCCTGCTTACAGATCTGAAGATAGCTACCAGCATGACCCTTCTTCAGAGCTACCGGTAGCTCTGGAGAAGGGTTATATGGATTCAAAACGTTAACTCTGTTTCTCTCTCCACAGATGCTATCAGACTGAGTTTTTCCAGCATAATAATATCAATAATATCCAATCATATCAATGTGGCTGCGCCTGAACTGTCTGAGTTGCAGAGGAATAGCAACTTTATACAGGTTTCCCTAGCGTGTGGTCACTTCCCTTGCACAACCTATCCCCCTCCACCCTAAATTCTTGTGTGCTATATTCAATGCACCCCTTTGCCCCCCACACAAGTCACCTCAATGGCAGGGCTGCCCTTAACCTCAAACCCCCAGCGCTGATTAAGCTTGAAGTCCAACTCAAACAGACAACCCTGGCGAGCGCTGCACAATGTTACTGTGCACTCACCTCCGGGTTCCCCTCAAAGTGAGGGCCGCCAAGTGCACGTTGCTTATGTGCTGTTGTGAAACATGCCGGCGCGCTTTCCCACCGACGTAGATGGACGATCCGATAGCTGGAGAGGGTGGGTGTGGGGGGGGGGGGGGTGTCGGGGGCGGGGTGTGGGTTGGGTGTGGGGGGGTGGGGGTGGTGTGGGGTGGGGGGGGGTGGTGGGGAGTGGGGGGGTGGGGTGGGGGGTTGGTGGAGCATGCAGTGGTGGGGGAGCAATTCCAGTGGGCTGGTCTGATAATGATATACTGATGTATGACAATGAGGTCCCTGACATCCGATGGCGGGAAACATGGCCCACCATTGGCAGGCTGAGTGGATGATTGCGAACTGGTTTCTTGCCATCGTAAAACCGATCACGCCATATTGTCCACTCATGCCACCGATCACGCCCAATGCCAGCAGGCATGGAAAATTCCACCCAGAGTCTGTTTGGTTAGAACTAAGGAACAACAGAGTAGGTATTATGCTACTGGGTGTATACCATAGGTCACCAATGGGTGGGACGTAGATAGAGGAACAAATTTTCAGGCAAACTACAGAAAGATGCAAGACTTACAGAATAGCGGTAATTGAGGAATTCAATTATCCTAATATAATCTGGGATGGAACAGGTTAAATGGCAAAAAGAGGAGTGCAATTCCTGAAATGTATACAAAATCACTGTGTTTCCAGACTAATGAATAAGGAAGCCATACTGGATCTAGCTCTGGGGAATGAAATGGACAGGTGGAACATGTTTCAAATATGCGGGAGAACATTTGGTGACCAGTGAACAGGCTTGGAGCTGTTATGGAAAATTAGTTGTAAAAATACTTTACCGGAGAAGGCCAAACTTCAAGCCTGAATGTGATCTAGTCCAGGTGGATTGGAATCAAAAATTGGTAGGCAAAATAGTAACTGAACAATGGGAGGCCTCCAAAGTGGAGGTGGGTTGGTTACAGTGTAGGCACATTTCTAAGAGGTAGAAAGGGAAGGCATCCAAATGCAGAGCTCCCTGTATAACTAAAGATATGGTACCAGATTTACGTCTCCCAATGGAGGTGCAAATCAGGTTGAAAAATGCTGAACTTAGTATTTCTGCTGAGAAAGCTATTTTCCTCTATCTCCCCGACCCTACACCATTTTTGTGTGGCCTTTTGGTGAGTTGGGAAGGCCTTCAGTGCAAAACTGACATGCACCTCTTCTGAGATGCCTCCCCATTGTGAGGACCATAGGAAAATTGTATTTCCTCTCAAGCACAATTTTCCTGTACTGGTGTGGGTTTTGTAAGCCCTACAAAAATGCACCTCCTTGGACACTTCACGACCACAGGGAGAAGCTTGCGAGGAGTCAGGAACATTCTGAAAAGTAAGTGTATAATGTTTTGTCACCTTCAATGTCACTAATAGATGCTGTATTGTAATGTAGATGTGTTTTTAATACAGGGATTCATCAGAGGGATCTGTCCTGCAAAGTTGACCCTTACATTGATCAGCATTGTACAATTGTTGTCATACATTACAATGCTTTTCCAATTGTCAAAAGTACCATAATGCATTAAAAATCTAAAAGAAAAGTCCTGTCAGCCTATGTTGTCATGTTTTGTGCTGTGATTTAAATAACTGACAACTATTGCTGTTAAAAATACCCTTTTGAAAGTTGAAAAAATAATCTCTGCTCTTGCCCCTCCCCACTGATTGACAGGCACTCTGCTTTGAAATGGAAATGGAACACTATTCAGTCCTGTCAGTTTCTGGCAATATATTAGGAAGCTCTTGTCTTGACAGCTGTAGCGATTATTAATGTTTGGTTGGCTTTCAAAAGCTAAATTTCTTCAGCTCAGCAGGTGGTCCAATGACTCAAGAAGGACCAAAACAGTTAAGTGGCTGTAATAACAGAATATGCCCTTGATGCGGTTTTTTGTTTGTTCACAAACATAATAGGCACTTAAAGGATTACAAGTTTTTGCATTGCAGTCGTGTTTTTTCGATGATAACTTTTTGAATTTAGGATTCTATTATATTGTTAAAGGTTTAATTTTTTCCAATGATTTTAAAATAATTCCTATTGCTATTGCATAGCCCCTGAGGACTGTACATAGGTGGTACTGGGTGAGTGATTATGGTGGAGACATGTGGGGCATGGAGGTGGCATGGAGACGTGTGTGGACTGTTAAGAGGAATGGGGGTGGCCTTGTTGATCTGATGAGGCATGGGGTGGTGGGGGCATGAGGTGGTGAGGGGACATGAGTGATGAGGTGTAATGGGTTTGAATGGGGACGGGTGGAGAAGACCTCACACTTGTCCTCAGTGGATCCCTGGATGGATCCAGATGCAGAGAAGTTCAACACAACCTTCAGTACTACTGGCATTAGGTGTCCACTGCGTCCCATGGTTAGCAGCTTGTTCTGTATCATGACGCACAGATCAGTATTAGCCTTCCTGAACAACCGCGGTCTTCCTTGACACCGGCTCTTCAATATCTGGATGTAGTTCAGGTGAGTCCAGGCTGCGGTTAGCCCTGTCTTGGCATGGGATCCTGCTGCACTGCTGTGACCTGCCCAGCTGGATGCTGGCCCACTTGTTGATGTCACTCCAATTAGTGTCTCTGGTGCCTGTCCCTTCCTCCCTCCCTCTGCACCACTTCTCTTTAACACAGGGACCAAGTGGAACTGGGTGGAGGAGTTCCATACAAGCTGCAATCACATTCTGCCTTTGAAGGGAAGGTCCCCTATGTCCCAGGCCTTGTCAATCCCTCTGAACTCCATGGCACTGCGCCTATACCTTCCCCACTTAGAGGCAATGACCACAATCTGAGACATCTGCTCCTCCAGGCCGACCAAAGGTCCTTGCCCCTCAGAGCTGACCTGATGCCTCTTGCCCCTGAGCTAGAGGCCTCCTGCTTCACTGTGACTTACTTCCAATGATCTGAAGCAAACTGAAGACAGCTCCGATATGACTGACATCCACATGCATACCTAATGCCTCACCTGGGTGTGGGTAGCTTCAAGTGGTCTGGGATCTGATGACCCGTGATCCCCATGCGCTGGTCATTAAATTTAAAGTGCTACATTAAATCGCATTTAGTCACATTTAATCATTGTTAATTATGTGAACAGCTAGCACATTTGGCTTCCTGATGCATCATGGTGGAAATGCCGCCTTGCTGGTTTCCCGCTGCTGGTAGAAGGCAGATCCCACATCTTTGTGCCCCAGTGCCTGGCATTGACTTGGAGGCAGGATGCGTCCCTTGTTGCTCCAGTGTGTTATGTGGTTGTGGCCAGCATACTCCAAGTATCTGAGCCCTACTGAACCCAATATGTTCACCACCACCTCGGTCATCAGACCAGCACTTTGAAAGGTGCCAAACATCTACCTTCAGTGATTGAATTGTCTCAAGAGGAGCCCCAGTGCCTTCACCCTGCTCTCAAATATCTCTTTCAAACACCATATGCACTCCCGTGGTTGCCTGGAGTGGTTCAACTCCTTGCAATGGGGATAGGCATGGCTGGCCCTTCCCACCCACCCATCACTCCATTGATCTCATGGATGTGGCCACATTATTGGGTCTGTGTGCACCCCCTGCATCCACTCAGTGCTATGCTCCATGTGTCTCTCCATGAAGATTGCCAGTCTCTCAATGGAGGACACCAGGCACTCACAGGCCAACAAAAAATAGAGCCGCTCATGGCATGGACGAACTCCTCCATCTTTTGCACGTAGAACTGCACTGCCTCTGGAAACTCCGGCAGATGTTCTCACACTTGACGCTGCCGATGAAGCATCTGCTGTTTTGCTGATGCCACCCGAGGATCAGCATCTGCATGAAGCTGAGCATCGCTGGGCGTCTCCTCACTCCCCTGAGGGAAGGTGGCCGCTGCTGTCACTACCTCTGTTACCTTCTCCTGTGCAGCTATGCAGTGCTGACCAAATTATGTCACCTGTTCTACATATGCAACAAAGCCCACAGGCGTGAGTGTATCTGCACTGGTGGAGGGTGTGCTGGGACAAAGTGAGGCAGTGTCCTGAGATGGTGTTGTATCCTCTGAACTTGCCAGTGGAACAGGAGCCCAGGTCTGTTCCTCAACTGTCACTGTACCTGCTGGAGATACCTGATTTACGCGAAAAAGCTGCTCTTTCAACCAAGCCCTGGTGTGTCCCCTCGGTCAGGAGCTTCTAGTGGTATTGAAGGCCCACACAGGCCATACATGGTCAAAGGGATGCTGGATGCAACCATCACTTTACTCATTCTCCATCCCTTCCACATTTGCCTCGCCCTCAGTGAGAGGCTGCCTGGCCATGACCCATCTACATGGATTCCTCCTACATCAGTGTCACTGTGATGATGAAAGACACCCCACCTCCAGTGCACTGATACTCCCTGACATTCTGAGCACGCTTTTCCTGTAAGCAGAGACATATGCAGTGTCACTCATGTCTCTTGGCCCATCAGTGCAGTTCAATCTGAGGTACAGCATCACGTCAATAGGATGGCATGGTAAGGCAGCCATTCAAGCATCCCAGTGCTTCACTGAGTGACCATGGGGTTCAGCTACTGGTGCACTGGGTGCCTCAATGTGGATATTGATACCTGGTGTTGCCCATGCAAGGATCTACTACCTGGTCTCATGTTCCATGGGGAGACTTTTAATTCACGCTGGGCTTTCAGTTTGCAACTCTAATGCCACTCATCCTTCCAGACTGCAGCAGGTCTTTGAATCTCATTCGCACTGGATCACACTGGATCCAGGCTCTTGCAATGACCCCTCAGCTGATTACAAAGTCTGCCGCCTGCAGCTATCTCTTTCTTGTGAGTTTTGCTGGCTCCTTCCTCCTGACTGTTGGAAATAGGATATCTCTCCTTTCTCTGACTGCCTCCGGGAGCATCTCCAAGGAGATGTCGCTGAATAGTGGAGTGACCCTTCCTCTTTCTGGAATCATTCCTTCACAGCCTCTGTAGCTATAAAACCCCTTCTTTTTGTCTGTGTTTTCAGTCTGCCTCACTGCTGCACATGTGCCTTTTAATCTGGTGACTGAGAATGACATGCTGACGCTAACAGCCGCCTGCCACCATAAATTGGCCAGCTCCTCCGTCTGCAGGCCCTTATTTGATTCTTGCTGGTTAAATCTCGTAGAAAGTCTCGCTGTCCACCCATGCCTGCTGCTAACTCACATTTCTGCCCAATTTCGATTGGTAAGAATTCCAGCTGTTTTTCTCCACACAGATGCTGCTTGACCTGCTTAGTATTTTTAGCATTCTCTATTTTTATTTCAGATTTCCAGTGGCCACAATGTTTTGCGTTTAAATGTAGTGCAGTGCTGTTGCAAATTAATGAGCATTTATTTAACAGGATAACAATTCCAATCATTGAAACACAAGCGAGATTCTCTTGGCAGCTGATTTAATGGAAAAGGAATCTTGCTGGAAGGAGAGATGTTGCTGAAGTTTTTCGTCTTGCTCTCATCAGGACAAAATGAAGAATGCCAAATTTCAAACAATCACTACAATTTATACTGCAAGAGAAAAGGGTGCTGATTGGTTGGCAAGTTGACTCTGATTGGCTGAAACATTCCATGGAGAAAGCAAGGAAATGGAATTGAGCAGTTAAAGGTGTTCTGTGCTTCTGTCCCCAGGAATAACCTTTAGGCCTGGTCAAACACTCAACAGTTACTTGCTGGACCAATTAATTTATCACACGTTGGCTGTTATACTGGAATGGAGTTTGGGATCTCTTATAGGAACAAGTAATGTAGTATGTTAAGGGTATGGTGTCACCAGCAATATGGCTCTCTCTTATGATATAAGTGGAAATGGTGAGTGCAGTTCAAAGAAGTTATGGAAGATGCATTATGGTAAAGCATGAAGGAAAGATTTTACTCATTGTGGCTTAGTTTTGGAACTTTGAAGTTAGTGGACAAATGCATATCCATATTGATAAAGAAAGCCTTGTATTTGTGAGGGCCTTTGTATAATCTTTTTATGATTTGGAGTCCTCAATTTTATTCACTAACTACAAACTGTTGATGCTAATTATCAAACCAAGGTTCGGACAAAGGGCCACTAAAATATTAGCATTTAGCACAAAGTATGTCTTTAAGTAATACGAAGTTAGAGTATTTCTTAAGGAAGCAATAATTGTGGTTGCTAAGGCCAATAAGTCAATGGTTGGGCAGACAGGTGCATTTATAAATAAAGTGACGATTACAAGTCATTTTCGGGATTGCTGAAAGATTCTGGCCTAAGTTTTTTAATATGCCTCTGATGAATTGAGAGAAAGTTATTCTTTCCAAGAAGGATTAAATTTGTTACTGACTGGTGGCAGTGAGGAGAGAGAGAGAGAAAGAGAGAGATGATAGAATCCATAAGGGTCTTTGAAGATTTACAAACTTATGGGAATAGGAAAACAGGTTTGTGTGGTGGCCAGATGCCAGCAAGAATGGGCTGAATTTTCTGCCTGTCAAGCGGGTGGGCCCAGCCCAATCTCCGGCAGGTGGAGAGCTGATCCCCACTGGAGAAGTGGGCCCCGCCACCATTTCACTTGGGTGGGCCAATTAAGGCCCACCCAGCGTGATGTCCGGCGGGAAGTGCTTTGCGCTTCCTTTGTGGGCGGGCGGGGAGATTCCCCAAAAGCAAGAGTACGCACGGAAGAGCTCACATCTCCCAGAGGCTAAGTGCTGCCTCAGGGAGATCGCTGACAGTTTTACAAACTTTAAGAATAGAAAATAAAAAAATCCTTAACATGTCCCCTTCATGTGATAATGTCACACGAGGTGGGACATGTTAATAAATTTCACAAAAACTTTATTAAACTTTTTTAAACCCTACATGAAGCCTTCTCCTGCCGGTGGATGAGGTTTCATGTTTTTTGTGAAGCCCGCCGGAGCTCCTGGCCTGCCCACCAGCCTTAAGGCTGGACGGGCAGGGACTTTAATTGTTTTCATTATCCTGTCAATGGCCTCAATTGGCCACTGACAGGTCGGTGGGCAGACAGCTGATTTGGTTGTGCCCCCGCCTTCCTGAAGATTTAAACAGGGCGGGATGATGTTGTGGATTGCCCCTGATGTCATCCTGCGTCATTTTCATGTCGGCGAGTGGGCCCCACCCCCTTCTCGCCAACGGAAAGATTCAGCCCAATATCAGAAAGTGGGCTAGATTTTCTGTTCCAATAGCATCTCATGTTGGGCAGTACTGGGAAATTCAAGAATGAGAATGATGGAAGGGAATCTGATGGCTTCTGGTGACCTCTGTCGTTCGACAGTATCCACCAGAAGAGATGGAGAACACTGAGTGGTCATAATCAAAATAAGCATTAATGATGGGAATTCATTAACCAATGTATTTCGCCTCCTTAGGGCAGAATTTTCTGGCAGTGGGATTTTGTGTTCCCGCCACAGTAAGTAGAGTTTAGAATAGCTCGCTGCATTTTACGGCCCTGTCCCTGTCACGAAGGGGAGATAAAATTCCAGCCTTAATGTCTTAGCAATGTTGGAATTCAGGAATGCTGTTGTCCTGTGTTCTAGTGAGAGGGGAGGTAATAAAGATTGGAGGACCTCTCGACTCAATGCAATTAATCAAAATGGGGAACTTAGGCCAATGTTTTCAATTGAGCACTAAGATGAGATGATATATTTGTCGCTCATTAATAATAGTATACAATATATTGATATATTTCCCTGTGTACTCAAACTGTTTAATCATCATTCTTGCAGTTGAGTTCAATTTAATTATTTTGATGGCCTTTTCACTTGAAGGATGTAAAACTTTTAAATATAAAAGCCTGAGATGATTTACTACGTCATTTAACCCCTGAAGTAGCGTTGGTGCAATTTTGCCCCTGTAAAAAAAATACTGGGCAGAATTTCACCCTTGGCAGGCGGGGGTCCTCAGTCAGTCCATTACCTCTCAGCATTGTTATAGGATGTTTTCTCCTGGAAGGATTGAGGAGCATTGATTAGTGTACCCTCTACCTGCCGCGCCATTGCAGCCTGACCAACCCCACCTGAGGAACACTTCAGTGGGGGAGGGCGGGGGCAGTTAGGAAGCCGACTGCTGCCCGTGATCAGCTGCGCACCGCGATTTTACCAGGGCGGGCCAATTAAGACCCTCCCAGCGTGAGACGTAGCCTTTCAATGCTCACGAAGGGGGCAGGCGGGGGCGGGGCCGGAGTCTTCATGTCCGCTGGGTCCAATGGCGACCCGGTGGCCGATTCAAATGCAGCCTCGGCAGCCCCGGAAGGCTGCCACCGAAGGATGTGGAACTCGACGGCATGGGTGCCGCAGCGGGTGGGCACGGCCGGCGGGAGGGCAGGCTGGTGGGTCAGTCAGCCCCATGTTTTTTGGTGAGTGTCTCGATGCCCTCCTGGAGGAGGTGGCAGCCAGGGGAGAGACTCTTGTCCCCAGGGATGGGAGGAGGAGGACCCGCTACCTCTCCAAAAAGGCCTGAGGGGAGGTGGCATCCAGGGTCAGCAGCCATGCGGGTCCAGTGGCAGAAGCGTTTTACCGATCTCCTGCGATCGGGAAGGATGAGTACCGTGTTGGCATTGGTCACTTTGCAGAATAAGTAAGAGCTGCCCATCCACCCCCCCCAACCGTGGACCTCAGAGGATTAGAGGGTGAGTGGCAAATGTCAATGAGGCGGGATCTGGGTAAGGGGGTGAGCCCTGGCTGCTTGGACTGAGAGCCTTGCGGCTCCAGGGTCATGGATTGGCTGAGGCCTGCGAGGTCTTCCTCATGTGGGATTGGCCAGGCTGCAATGGTGCTGCAGGTAGAGGGTGGACTAATCAATGCTCCTCTCTCCTTTCAGGAGAAAACATCCTATAACAATGCTGAGAGGTAGCAGACTGGCGGGGGGACCCTCACACCTCCTCATCCTCTTGCGATACGAGCAGGAGGCCCTGGAGTGGTGAGGTGTCATGCACCTCGGTCAAGCGGCCGTGGTGAGGTTGGGGTGCCAAAGGGAGGTAAGAGTGCAGTGCACTCAGGTGAAAATGTGGCTTTTTGCAACCATTGCAGTGTAGTCTGTATATTGATGTGAGCCTCGAACCTGGAATGCCCATTGATAATGAAAAAATGAGGGCACCATAGTGCAGATCTCTGTCTCATCAGGGTGCCAGACATGCACACTGACAGTCTAATAACTTAAACTAATGACAAGTCCTTCTTCTCCCTTTTAGGATTACCAGCAGCCTCTCATTGTGAGGAGTCTGAAGGCCCACCCCTGACCCCTGAGGACCAGCATGCTGAGCACCCACCAGTGTCATACCCGCTCAGTCAAGCAGGAACCAGTGCAGATACTAGCACTTCAGTGGGCATTAGATCAGTGTCTAGTATTTCGGTGCACATTGGTGAGGGCATTTCACACTCGCCTGAGGCAGAGAGTGCCCAGGGGGCTGGCAGTTGGAGGACTGCTGGGGATCAGGACAATGCTCAGTCGATGAATGTTGATGGGCCTCTGGCAGCAGTTGCTGGACATCTAGAGGGCTGTGCGGGAGGATCTGGCGGAGATACATGGGGGTATGCGTGTCATGGTGTTGGTTGTGGAGGAGTTCATGTGGAGCATAAGCATCGCACTGACCCTCATGGCCGAGTGCACTGCCTCCTCCATGGACACAATGGCAACTCTCATGGCGAGGCTCCTCCAGACTCAGTCAGGGGTTCCTGGGGGTGCGCTTGGACCTGCAAGCCCTCACACCTCTGTTATGCTTCATTTGTTCTGTAGGTGCAGGGTACGTCATGATGCTATGATGGATATGTGTCTCCTTAAACTTTATTGCAAAGGCACAGAGTGTGTGTTGTTGACCAAGGAACTGTTCCTGTCAGGGATTGAATAAGGGGCTTGCATCCCTGGCATGTGCTGGTGGTTCTTATTTGGTAGGCTAGCTGAAGGAGCGTTGGATCAAAGCCTCCTGTGTGTCCCTGCCTCCCTGGAGGTTACCAAGGTCAATGTCTAAGCCATCAGCGTTTCCTTGAATGTGCTCGTTCTTGGATTCACTACAAGACTCATCGTCTGTTGCCTGTGCAGCTGCGTCAAGATCTCCTTCCTTCACTGCATCCCCCCTTTCCAGCACCAGATTGTGGAGAGCGCAGCATGCAACCACCATCTGTGACACACGATCTGGGGGGGTATTGTAATGCACCCCCTGAATGGTCCAGGCATCGGAAGCAGATCTTGAGAAGACCGATGGTTCTCTCCACCACAGCCCTTGTGGAGGTGTGGTTCCTATTGTACCGCTGCTCAGCTTCTGTTCTTGGATGGCGGAGAGGCGTCATGAACCACCTTCTGAGGGGATAGCCCTTGTCACCCAGCAGCCATCCATCCAGCCGGGCTGGAGCACTGAAGAGCCCCGGCACCTGGGAGTGTCTGAGGATGTAGGCGTCGTGGGAGCTGCCTGGATACCTTGCACAGACTTGTAGAATCAGCATCCTGTGATCACACACTATCTGCACGTTCATGGAGTGGAAGCCCTTCCTGTTGACGAAGGCACCGGGCTCACCTGCTGGCGCCTCGATGGCCACATGTGTACAGTCTATAGCACCCTAGACACGGGGGAAGCCAGCAATTGCTGCAAAGCCTCTGGCTCACTGTGTCTGGCTGGCCTCATCCATACAGTAAAGAATGCAAGTCAATTCACACCTGAACAGAGTGTCTGTCACCAGTTTGATGCAACTATGGACAGCTGATTGGGAGACTCCACACAGATCCTCCACTGAGCCCTGGAAAGGGTCAGAGACATATAAGTTGAGGGCCACTGTAACTTTTAGAGCCTCTGGCGTGGGGTGTCCACCCACAGTCAGAGCTGATCTCAGGGCCGATTCTCTGACAGATGGAGGTCACTGTCTCCCTTGAGAGGTGGAGCCTCCTTCGGCATTGCACCTCAGTCATATTGAGGTAGCTGCATCACCCTGTAAAACCCTGGCAGCAGGACAGTGGCGTCTTCTGCGGCATCTTCCGCCTTGAACTTCCTGTTGGTCCTGCACCCCTTGTGCCGGCGCCTCTCCTCCCACAGGTCCCTCATCTGGAAGCTGCAGAGGGTCATCTGGCCACCTCCCCCTTCTGGCCCTCTCTTCCTCCTCAGAGGAGGTGCCTCCAGTGGAGACCACAATCCTCATTCCCAGGGTAAGGGAATACTGTCTGATACCTGGAAGGGCCCACGTTGTGGGAATCCTCCGAGGGCCTGGAATACAGCACTGAGTCCTGAACTGAAGACTCTAAATGCTCTGAATGCAGCTGTGAAGTGAAATGAAGCTGTCCTGTCCACAGAAGCAAGCAGCAGCAAGTGATATCCAAAACTACTCATGATTCGCTCCGTGACGCCCTCTGACCCCTCTTATCCCGCGCGTGGATGAGGTTCTGTAAACTGTAGCCTGCCCGTTTTGCCCATGTGACGGCCTGGAAATCACACGGGCTTCGTAAACTTGGAGTCAATTGATTGCTCAAGGGCCTTAACTGGCCACTTAATTAATGGCGGGCACACCTCCATCTTCATCGTGCGCCCGCCTAGCGGAATCTCGCGAGGCGCACATTGACGACGGGACGCTCGTCTGACTTCAATGAGCTTTATTTTACGCACGGGTGTGTTGGGCGCGCACCCGCAAGCCAAGGCTAAAATTCTGCCCAATGTCACGTTATTATTCTATTTTGTTATAAATTGGATTTAGTAGTTAAAACCTGGGTTATTGCTATTTTTCTGTTATTTCGCCACACTTCAAAGACAAGGAAACATGGAACACAACCAATAACTAAAGCAGGGGTGTCAAACATACAGCCCAAGAGGTGTATCCGGCTGCGATACAGTTTGTCCAACCTGTCCTGTGCTTGAGGTTATATAAACAGAAAATACTGGAAATACTCCACAGCTTTGACAACATCCGTGGAGACAGGAACTGAGTTAACAATTCATGTTGATGAGCATCTTCCAAGTCTGTGCTTAAAGCTGTTGTGTGTGGCGAAATGGGGCACGATTTCACTGGCATTGCTTCTAACAGCTTGTGGAAAAGTCACCTGCTAAGGTACAGTGTATTGTCCCCAACCCCTGTTCTGTGATGTCACCCCCACTTACCCCCAGCCCCTGTTAACACAGCAAGACAGTGCATGTTATGACTGTGAACTGGGAATATTGATTGGGACACTGGGACTTGAGATTGGGGATCAGCAGGAGACTGAGTTCCAGGCGGGGGTCTGTCAAATGGGATGGGGCCAGGTGAATGGGACTGGGGTGGTCAGGGATTGGGACCCAAGTTGCAGGGGGCATGGAACCAAGATTGGGAGAGGTGGAGTTGGGGGAGGGCAGGTGAGTGGTATTGTCAGAGCCTGTCAATTGGGATGGGTTCGAAGATCAGGACTGGGAGGATCAGGATCTAGGGACCAAATTCTTCAATTCAAATTCCTGAGCCTGAGCACATAACTCAAGAGTGGCATTTAAATGCAATACTGAGGGACTGCTGCAGCGTTGGGGGTGTAAGTATAATATCCCTGGCTCTATATAAAGAAGAGCAGGATAGTCCACCTGGTGCCAAGGCTAATAAGTATGCCTGAACTAAAATAGATTAACTGGTCATTTATTTTATTTACTTTAGAGTTTGGCTTTGGACAAGTTGGCTGTTATATCTATATATATAAGTAGTCTAAAAAAATTCATTATCTATAAATCATTTGCAGTCATCCTGAGGGTATGATGAGGTGCTATATTAATACATTTTATTTCTCTTTTCTAAATGCAATGCTTTTATAGTCCTAGTCATCCATTTTCGGCTGTCCTTTTGAGAATTTAATTAACAGTCATCAAACATAACACAGGGATATTTTCACTGAACTTGAGTCACTGTGGTCATAATGAATATAGAAAGGTTCTTGTCCAATACTCTGTGACATGAAAGACTGACTTGATGATCAATACTGGTCATGCATGGTCTAAAAATTGCCTTGGTGGAGATCAGCAGTTTTCCCTTGAGTGTGCCTGGAAGCTTATTATTCTTCAGTTGCCGCTGCTTTTAACCTTTTTCTACTTAATGAACTAATCTCATCCTCTCACGCGCTCGTCATTAATGGGCTCGATTTTAACTCCTGACTTAACTGGCAATAATCGGATGTGGTGGGGGCTAGATCGAGGTGGCAGTTAAAATGGAGTAAGGGAAATTAACCACCATTTTCCTGCCCCAAACCTGCTGAACGCAATTTTAAATTTCAGGCAGTTAAGGATACCTGCCCCAAGCTGGTGGGGTCCTCGTTAAATACGCAAGACGAGCCCTGATTATGTCATCCAGGCTCAATCTGCCATTTTAACCAGGGGTGAGCTTTGTGATTGTCTCGCTATTTGACTAAACCTATTGGGAGCTACATTGAGGCCCATAAGAGAAGGCAAGTAGAGTTTACTTGTCGGCCAGGATGAGCTGAGCGTTTCACTGAGTCCACAAGGTAACCTTTGGCCTTTTCTACCATGGCTTTCCCGTCTCTCCCTGGCCACTTACTTTTTATCAGGGACTGTTCTCTTGGGTCCTTGACAGCCACCCTCTGTTCCTTGATTTAACAGCTGGGCAGGTACTTCTTTGTCATGAAAGTATAATACTTTTCATAATGTTATTGTGATTTATTGTAAAAGTGGGTTAATAGTGGGGTTTGAATTAGTTTCTGTGTGTGTGTGTGTGTGTATGTAGGATTTAATTGAGTTGGAGACAGCTGGTCTGGAGGCTTTGAGTTATCAGAAGGGAAGCTAGGTTTGAAATGCTAAATACGTAAACATGGCTGAAGTTTTAGAATGTGTAGAGGTGTAAGGGGCATTTGCATTTTTAGATAAATTAGGTTAGTTTGAATTTCAAAGAGATGGTACCATGTTACACCTAGCCAGAAGAAGCTAAGCCAAACAATGTGTTTATTTTTCCCAAAGGTTACTGATAAAATTAGTACTATGAAAGATTTAGGTTGAAAAAAGTAGTTGCAAAGACATATCAAAACAATGGAATTTGCATTAAAAAGGAGAAACACATATAAAGGAAATAAGGCTATGTGTAAGAGAAGATGGCATCCTAAGATCTAACACAAGTGTGAAAAGCCTCCAGCCTCTGCATCATTTTGTTCACAGCTGAGAAAACTCACTTTGAAACTCACTGTCCAGGGTATTGTGTGATTTGCCTCGGTCTATTTAAATATATTTATTTTTATTGTTGCCTTAATGGACGTGTAACTGAGAGTCAGATTAATTAGGGGTTTTAGGTGCTATCATAGTAGTAATGAGCAGACCTATGTACGTGCTTGAAACCTTTGCTTTTGTTAAATGTTTAATTTAGTTTTGTAAAAAATTCTCCAAGTCTTGGTGGACTTATTGTTACTGAATTCAACACATGCATCTCAAAATAAAACACAAATTGCAAAACATTTGTGACCATGTGATCAAGTTTCCCTCGTGGTTTGATCCACCTGGCACACATCATCTGCCACGTCATAACACCAGGTTGACTGCCCGGTGTTACAGACATGAGGGGGTTAACTTAAACACTAATTTCTCCTCTTGCCGCCTGTCCATTAACAAAAAGGTGTTTTGATTTGTTTCCCTCTTTATAGGCGGTGGCGTATTTCTCAACCCCTCTATTTTGGTGCGATTCAATTTTCAATTAATAACCCCACAGTAAACTTGAGATAGAATGAACTCAAAGGGTTAGTTTATTTGCACACACATTTGCGGGACGAGAGTCACAATGTCACCTCCACACTCAGACAGTACAGAGGGATAGAGAAAAGAAGATTTTATAGTACAGAGACCACAAAGAAAATAAATATTTTCACATGGGTCCAGAGTGCAGAATCAAAGTCCAATGAAGTACTCCTTCACAGAAGCTGGTGGACTGAAAATTGATACTGTATAATTCACTTTTCTGCCGGTGTTGACTTCACATGATGAGATAGGCACAAGGAGATGAATCAGTTTCATAGGCAATGGTACAGAATTTCCAGCAGAAGCAGTGTAGATGGGGCCAGGTTTCCAACCTGGACCAGAGCTTCTTGCCTATGAGACTGCTAGTCAGATGATTAAAAAACCAGAATGAGACTTTGCAGTTCAGGAAGGGATTGTTACTGGTTCCACAAGCCAGAGGCCCATGTCAAATGCCTCACACCTCTCCATTTTGTCTTTGACAAAGTTCATCCCTCATCTGGGTCCCTGAGATTGTTAAATGTCTCATCCATTAAGAATTGAAAGGAAGGTTGCCGGGCCCTTTGTCTTAGCAGTTGAGCAAACTCCTTTTGGGGTATGAAATGCAGATGGCCTTTGTATAGCTCTCTTTGAATTTGAACTATGCAGTCCACAGAGGATCATTAGTGGCTTTTCAGGGATAATGATGTATGAGTTTCCCTGATACTGCTGCTTTTGTTCGGGGTCACAGGCAGACAGAGATTCAACTATTTTAGGTCTTTGTCCAGTTTGAAATTTTTACAGATAGCAATGAACATATTTCTATATAATTTATGAAAAAAAATTACAGGGTGAGGTCTTAGTCCCTCACACTGAGTTTTGGTCAGGGAGTGGGCAAGCCATATGCTAATGAAGCTGAGCTGCTAAATTCAACCACAGGTCCTTGGTACCACACCAGGATGGAGCGGTCAGTCGCTAGGACACATTCCTGCCCTGGGGTTACAACTGAGTGTTTCAGAACACCACCAAAATGCAAGAAACTATCAGTATTATAAGCAAAATAAACTTTGTTCGAACCCACACTTCCAAAGGTCCCTTTAACTGGCCTGACTGTCTTCTTCCCCATTTACTTACATCCACAACTCTGGATATGAGCTGACCTTACATACAAATGTAATTGGTTATATTTAATGGAAAGTATGGGCAAATTGTTCCCCTCATTGGGTGGGCACAGCGGGTGGGTCCTGGAGCGGCTGTGAAACTGACCGCAGCCCGCAATTGGACCCCGACTGCGATTTCACGCTGGCGGGTCAATTAAATCCAGCGTAAGATGCGGCTCTGCACTGGCTGGGAAGATCTAAGCAGGGGTGGGGGGCCTGATGGTCGCCGGGCCCAATGGCAACCAGGCAACCCCCGGTAAGACTGCCAGGGAAGGACTTCTGTCTGATGTTCTAGCGATGGATCCGAGTGCGCCTGCAATCTGCCAGGTGAGAGGGCAGATTGGGTGGGCACTCGGCCCCCCGCTTTCTTGATGAGCGCCTCGCTGTCCTCCTGGGGGAGGTGGCTGCCAGGAGGGAGGCCCTTGTCCCCAGAGATGGGAGGAGGAGCCCACAGCACCTCACAGAGAGGGCATGGGAGGAGGTGGCAGCGCAGGTGAGCAGCCGCAACGTGGTGCGGCGCACATGTGTGCAGTGCCAGAAGCACTTCAATGACCTGCTGCACCTGGGGAGGGTGACTACCGAGTTGGCATGGGTCAGTGTGCAGAGGTGTTAGGGTGTGACCATCACCCATCCCCTCTCCCCCACCCCCCATGGGCCTCAAGGGTGCTAGAGTCTGAGTGCCAACTGTCAATCACGCCGGAGCTGGCCAAGGGGCTGAGCCCTGGCTGCTTGGACTGAGTGCCTTGCGGCTCGAGGGTCACGACTCGGATGTGCCCTGAAAGGTGATCCTCAGGTGGGGTTGGCCAGGCTGCAATGGTGCTGCAGGTAGAGAGTGGACTCATCAATGCTCCTCTGTTCTTTCAGGAGAAGACAAGCTATAACCAAGCCAAGAGGGAATGTACAGGCGGAGGCCCACACAACCTGTTGCTGCTCTCCCGGCTCGAGCAGGGTGCCCTCGAACCCGAGAGCCAGCACATTCCCCGTGCTACCGGGCGTGGAGAGGCGGGGGTGCCAGATGAAGGTAAAAGCGCAGTGCACCGAGGTGAGACTTTCGGATTGTGGAACCATTCTAGTGCAGCCTCTTCACTGATGTAAGCCTCAAACCTGGAGTCCCCGTTGATCACTGAAAGATGATGGCACCATGATGCCGATCTCCATTGTCTCACCAGGGTGCCTGGCGTGCACAGTGACAGTGTGATGACTTTAACTAGTGACATGTCCTTCTTCTCCCTTTTAGGTTTACCAGCAGGTGTCTGATCTGCAGACCCCAAAGAACCGCTCCTGACACCGGAGGACCACCGGGCATCATTTCCACCTGCGTCACACCCACTCTCCAAAGCAGGCACCAGTGCAGATACCAGCACTTTGGTGGGCATTATATCTGTGGCTTGTATCTCAGTGCACATTTGTGAGGGCACTTCACACTCGCTTGAGGTGCAGGCGGAGGCAGAGAGTGCCCAGGGCGTCGGCAGTCAGAGGAACGCTAGGGACCAGGACGATGCTGAGTCGAAGGCGAATGATGATGAGCCTCTGGAGTTGTCCATTAGGCGGCAAATGCTGGATGTCCAGTGGGATGTGCAGGAGGATATGGCGGAGATCAATGAGGGTCTGCGTGCAATGTTCTCCATAATGGTGGACTCCATGCGAAGTATGAGCACTGGGTTGACCGTATGGGTGAGCACACAGCCTCCTCCATTGAGAGAGTGGCGACTCTCAAGGAGAGACAGCTCCGGGGGCAGAATGAGGGGTTCCTGTTGATGCGCTCGGACCTGCAAACCCTCACACAGGTCAGTGGTCAGTGTCAACGAAGGAGATGGATGAGGCAGCCAGTATCCTAACTAGGTGCCCGTCCATCAATGGTGTGCAGGGAAGTTCAGAGCGACCTCAAGTTGGCACAGGAGCTGCCTCTTGTCTCTGTGGGCTCCTCTCTGGGCACTCTGGATGACAGCAGCAGCTCCTCCACCCCTCCACCAGTGACCGTGACATCTGATGAGGTTGTGGTGACTGGGGAGATGCCAGGCTTGGTACTGACTGCTCCCTCCCAGGCAGAGCCAGCAGAGGCTCCACTTGCCAGAGGGTGACTACCAAGGTCATCAAGGCCAACAAGACAGCAGAGTGAGCAGGCTGTCTCCAATGCCGGTGCCAGTGAGGGGGGAGCACCTAGACCTAGCACCCGTAAACATAAGTTAAAGGCACCCTAAGCACAAGAGGGACAGATCACTGGTGATTTTATGTTCATTTCTGATTACTTTATCTATACTGGTCCGGGATTAAAGACCAGAAAAGATTATGGAAATAGTTTTGAACTGTCACAAGGAGATAAATTGTATTTTTGCTGTCATGGCCTGAGTGTGCTTCACCTTTTTATTTCATTGGTGCAGGGTACGCCAGTATGTAATGCTGAACGTAGGTAGCTCTGAACTTTATTGCACAGGCACTGAGTATTCTTTGGGTTCAACTGAAAGGGTCCTTTTAGATATCGGGGATGGTGCAGGCAGACCTGGAATGCACTTGAAGCTGATCTTTGGTAGCCTAGCTGAAGGAGCGTTGGATCAAGGCATCCCTGGTGTCCCTGCCTCCCTGGAGATTACTGAGGTCTGGCTCCACGCCCTCAGCATTCTCCTCACTGTGCTTATCTTCGGACTCACTACTGGACTCATCCTCTGTGGCCTGTGCAGCTGTGTCAAGATCCTCTTCCTCCAGTGGGTCCCCCCTTGCCAGTGCCAGATTGTGGAGAGCGCCGCCTGCAACCACTACCAGTGACACCTGCTCTGGGGGGCATTGTAGTGCGCCCCCTGAACAGTCCAGGCATCGGAAGTGCATCTTGAGAAGGCCTATGGTCCTCTCACCGCCCTTGTGGAGGTGTGACTCCTATTATACCGTTTCTCTGCCTCTGTTCTTAGGTGGCAGAGAGGCGTCATGAGCCACCTCTTCATCGGGTAGCCCTTGTTACCCAGCAGCCATCCATCGAGTCAGGCTGGTGCGCTGAAGAGCCTCAGCACCTGGGAGTGTCTGAGGATGTAGGCGTGGTGGGAGCTGCCTGGATACCTTGCACAGACTTGTAGAATCAGCACCCTGTAATCACACACTATCTGCACGTTCGTGGGGTGGAAGCCCTTCCTGTTGATGAAGGCACCGGGCTGACCTGCTGGCGCCTCGATGGCCACATGTGTACAGTCTATAGCACTCTGGACATGGGGGAAGCCAGCAATCACTGCAAAGCCTTTGGTTCACTCAACCTGGCTGGCCTCATCCATATGGTAAAGAATAAAGGTCAGTACCAGCCTGAACAGAGCCTCTTGATGCAACTGTGGACAGCTGTTTGGGAGACTTCACACAGATCCCCCACTGACCCCTGGAAAGAGTCAGAGGCATAGATGGTGAGGGCCACTGTGACCTATAGAGCCACTGGCATGGGGTGTCCACCCACAAAGTCGGAGCTGATCTCAGGCCCGATCATCTGGCAGTTGGAGGTCATGGTCTCCCTTGAGAGGCAGAGCCTCCTTCAGCATTGCACTTCAGACGTATTGAAGTAGCTGCATTGCCGCTTGTAAACCCTGGAAGAAGGATAATGGCATCTTCTGCTGCCTCTTCCACTTTGAACTACCTGTTGGCCCTGCGCCCCTTGTGCCTGCTGGTCCTGTGCCCCTTGTGCCTGCGCCTCTCCTCCCACAGGTCCCTCCCCTGGAAGTTGCACTGGGACACCTGGCCTCCTCTCCCTTCTGCCCCTCTCTTCCTCCGAGGAGGAGGTGCCTCCAGCGGAGACCACAATCCCCATTCCCAGGGTAAGGGAAGGGTCCTCCGGGGGCCTGGCAGACAGTAATGGGCCCTGAATTGAGGCCTGGAAATGCTAAGAATGAAGCTCAGAACCGGGATGAAGCTGTAAATTTCAAATAAGCAACCAGCTGCAAACTATTTCTAAAACTGCCCACTACTCACACTGGCAATGCTGCTGACCCTTTTTATCCGGCCCTTGGATAAGGTTTGTGAAGATGTTGTCTGGCCGCCTGTCTGTTTTGCCCGAGCGATGAGCAGAAAATTGCACAGGCAAAGAAATATCACAGTCAATTGGGCCTTTAGTGGCTGCTTAATTAATAGCAGGAGCCGCTCCGGCACCCTGTGTGCCCGCCAAGCGAAATCTCACATGAGTGCGCGATGACATCGGGAAGCTCGCCCGACATCGCGCGCTATTTTAACCCTGATCAGGTCGGGCGTGTGTCCGTCCGCGGGGTGAAAAATTCTGCCCTACGTCTAAGTTTGGCCTAGAAATTCAGCCTTACAGCACCCATTTTCTTGGCACTCAACAGCATCCGAAGCCTTCAATTTGGTGGATATGAAGCGCACACTCATCACAACCTGGAACTGCACTGTTCACCGTATTGGTAAAGGTCAAAATATCAGTGCCCAGGTCACTTTGCACATGCGGTTATTAAATCATCTTTCTGTGAGATTCACAACCCTTCAGCAACACAGCCAAAAAGGAACAGCAATTATCAACTTTACCACCATCACTCACTACAGTTCTCCAGTGCTCAGCAGAGACAAACCCTGGGCTGTGTGTGAGCCTCAATGTATTATTCATTGCTCCTCACTGTGTATCCTGTACGCTGAACCAAGCTGTCTGTGTCCTGTGCCAATGTCATATAAATAAATCACTATGTGACTAAGAATAACTGTAATTAAAAGACAATAAAATTGATTCATTCTATAGTAGCCT
The DNA here is from genome assembly GCF_017639515.1 of Carcharodon carcharias. Taxonomy (NCBI): domain Eukaryota; kingdom Metazoa; phylum Chordata; class Chondrichthyes; order Lamniformes; family Lamnidae; genus Carcharodon; species Carcharodon carcharias. Next base: position 6,965,722 of record NC_054492.1, on the reverse strand, counting down.
TCAAGCCCCGAGCCTTCAATTGTTATTCATTTTGCTCGTGGTGGCGGGTCGGGGGGTGTGGGGGGGTGAGGGGGGAGAGTTTCTTTGGCCAAAGCATTAATATTTCACTTGTCAATGTAAAGGCCAATTTAAAAAAGGGGGGAAAGGATGAATTGTTCAGTCTCATTCAAAGCAGGCTCCCAATTGGAACACTCCCGATTGGAACATTCAGGCAGCTAAGGTCAGCGATGACCCTGGAGTTATCTATGGGTAAGACTATATCCGTGAATATCCACGAGGTTGCATTTTTACAGGACCCTCCAGTGCTGACTCTGCTGGAGCACATATGCCAAGGGGGGGAAGAGCAATTTGATTAAGTACAGTAGATGCCTACATCATAAAGGCTGGAAGTCAACGGCCACTAGTCAAACCAGTCAGGAAACTGGGCTAGAATCTTTCAGAAATAATCAGCTGTTACTTTTTCTCATTATTGATAGATTCTTGATTAACAAGAGGTGACAGGTTATCGGGGGTAGGCAGGAATGAGGGGATGGGGTTACACCCGGATCAGCCATGATCTTATTGAATGGCGGAGCAGACTCGAGGGGCTGAGTGGTCTACTCCTGCTCCTAATTCGTATGTTTGTATGTTCATATTGCTTGAACATAAGTTGAAGGCAGAAGTTTTAAGGTGAACTGTTGGTTTCTGAAAGTCATGGTTGAAGTGTATTTATTTAGTGTTGATCGAGCTACTTGTCCAATATCCAATACTGGATGAGCAGAAGCTTCTTCCAATTAAATATTTGGAACACAGAGGCCATTGTCTGTGTTGTCACGATTCTGTGATTCTGTCTTTGTTCACTGCCAAAAATTCTGTTACTGAGACACCACTTCTTGGCAACTGTCTGAGACTGAACCAGATAGTTTACAACCTCAGCATCCTATTGGATTGTAAGCTGAGCTTCTGACATCATATCCTCTCCATGAACAAAACCGTCTATTTTCACTGCCTTAATTTTGCCAAACTCTGTCTCAGGTTATGTGCTGCTGAAACCTTCAGATTTTCCTTAATGATTTCCAGTCTCCTCTACTTTAATGTTCTGGTGGTCAGCCTCTCACCTTGCACCCTTTGCAAACTTGAGCTCATCCAAAACTCTGCTGCTTGTATTGTAACTGGGTCAAAATCCTGAAACTTCCTCCCTAACAGCACTGTGGGTGGACCAACACCACAAGGTGCAGCGGTTCAAGAAGGTGGCTCACGTCCAGCTTCTGATGGGCAATAAATGCTGGCCCAGCCAGCGACCTCCACATCCCATGAATGAATCAAAAAGAACTCATTGGGGCAGAATCATCCCAGATTTGCACTAAGTGCAATAGCGGGCAGGTAAAACGATGTTTTACCCACTGGCCACAATGGCAGCTTTTCATGCCGTATCATCCCAAACCCTCCACATTAACTGTGCATTCCCGGGAAACACGCCATTTCCAGGGAGGGTGGGCTCTCGTTTGCCTGCCACGCTATCACCTCGCTGCGTCATCACGCTGGGCACCATATTTAAAGTTCAGCCATGTGCACACCTCTCAGTGCTTCCAGCCCAGGACTATTGCAAAGAAGACATGTCCCTGAAAGGCAAAAAGACTGCAGCCCCCAGGTTCAATGACAAGGCCCTTGAGCACCTTTTGGACACAGCGGAGGCTCGCCATGATGTCCTCTACCCCTGCTCTGGCCGCAGGTTGGGCAGCAACATCACCAATCCAGTGGTTGCAGTGGTGGTCAACGCCAACACCCTGCAAAGGAGGACAGCCACCCAGTGCCATTGCAGGATGAATGGTCTTATCCATTCCGCCAGGGTAATTCACTCTTCTCATCACTCTCAACTCTCACACTCACAAACGCATCACACATCCTCAGGGATCTCACACCTCAAGGGACATCACCAACTCTCACACACACCCTCACATCTCCATCAGGGTCATATCCACTGGAGTTCGCGTCTTCATCCTGCCCATGTCTCTGCTCACCACACAAACATTCCACACAGTGCCATATGTCCTGCTCTCACTCTCTCCATATGTTTTCATGCAGGAGAAGCTGACTCATATCAGCAGGGAGGGGTCCCAGACCAGGGGTGGAGTGGCCCACATTAGACCCCTCACTCACTTTGAGGAGTGTGCCATCGCGCTAACTGGTGAGGACATGGACTGTGCCTGAGTTGATGGTGAGGTCAGTGGTGAACACCCCTGTGAGGATCCTGTAACACACCATCCATCTCTCAACACAACCGTGAGTGCTCTCTCTCCTGCTTTTGACTCTGCTGCCATGCACTAATTATGTCCACTTTGGTTCACAGGGAGCTCTGCTAATCGACCAACACCCTCAGCCAGCCAGTCCCTCAGCTCCATCCATGTCCTCACCTCCAGCCAAAGGACACCTCCTCCATTGAAGAGCTGGAAATAAGCAGCCTGGAAGACCCATCACAGCGCTTACCCACACCCTCCACCAGCGCAGAGACACACAATTCGGTGGGACCTAGATCTAGAGCAGGCTCAGGTTCACAATCTGGTGGTCACCGCATGGACAAATATCCCCAGCAGGAGGAGGCAGATTTGTGGGAGTTCCCTGGCATTCGGGGGACTGCTGGGGATCAGGTATCTGTGAGATCCGAGTCAGATGACAAGCCTCGAGATTTGGCCTTCCAACTCATCGTGGAGAGTCAGCAGAAGGTGTGGGAACATCACGCAGAGCTGTTGGAAGCCCTCAACCGAGTGGCTCATGAGCAGCATGTCCCCCTGCTCTCTGATGAAGTGGTGCCCACATGTGCGTCTATGGAGGTCTCCATGGGAAGGACGGTGGACGCCATGGAGACCCTGGTTCAGCAGAATGCGGGGATGTGCACAGACCTGCATTCCATCACGGGATCCAGGGGAGAGTTCCTGCAGTGACAACACGAGAGGGAAACAGGGCACCTCAAGTCTCTCCAGGTGCTCCTTCCCCTCAAGGAGTCAGGTCGGGGCCCCTGGGCACCCAAAGGGAGGAGGAACTGCATGAAGGTCACCCCTGGGTCATCCACTCAGGAATCTCAGAGGCTGTCCTCTTCCTCCAAGTTCCCTTTGCCTGTGACCCCCTCAACTTCGTCCTCTGTCACCACAGAAGGAGCAGCTGGTCAATGAGTGATTCTGGAGGGAGGAGTGTGTGTGTGTGCAGGGCCTTTCAGAGCCTCATGCAAGCACTCTCCCCTGCAAGCGGATCCTTCCCTTATCACACTCACCTCAATGTCCTGAGCATTTTCAATGCTACCTGCTGGGGTTCACTTTCAGTTGTCCATCTGAGCTGACCTGCCTCTCCGCCTACCCACTGATCACACTCCCAGGCAGCACCTGATCTCACCCACCACAACTATCGCTTCACTTTCGATTTGGACAGCATGGTCTGGCTTCGATTTTTTGTGCGCTCCCCTGTCTTTACCCCTCCCCCAGTCCCTCATTTCCTTTCCCCCCGGCATCAGCTTCCACCTCCCCTCTGTAATCTGCCAGCCACAACCCTTTTCCTTCGGGGATGTTTTGTGGACATGTGCATTCCCTTCCTTCCTGAAAATCCCACCCCCACCCACATTCACCTCCCCGGCCTCCTCCTTCCCACCCCCAGGGTCTGTGTCTGCCTCTGTGACCCCACCAACCACCCTCGCCGTCTCTTCGACCGATACCATCAAACACTCACCCTCTCACGCTCACTCTGCCATCTCTTATTCTCAACATTCCTTCATACCACGCCCACCCTCAGCTCACTCCCCAGGAGGCAGTCATGGGTCCATCAGACCCCTCCCTCGCATGTTCACCTGGACATCCCCCCCATAGTCCTCTCAACCCCTGGACCCACCCCCCATTTAGTCCCTCCCCCTTCCTGACTCTCAGATACCCTAACTTCTTCTGCCACACTTAGAACTTTCCCCACCGGCTCCTTCCTCCAGCTTTACCTTAACCTCCAGTCTTACTTCTTCCTCCAGCTTTACACCTTCCCCCTTCCTCACTTCTTCCTCTACCCTTACTTCTTGCTCCACACTTACTCCTTCCCCTCTCTGCACACTTCCTCCCCATGGACTCCTTCCCCTTCCGCAATCCTTACCCCTTCCGAACTCCTTCCCTTACACCTTCCACCTCCCACCCCCGTAAACCTATCTCCCCAGTTGCCATTTTCTCCCCTGTTACCCCCTCCTCCCTCCATACTCCCTCCCCCCACAACCTCACCCCTTGGCACCTTCATTCTCCCAACCCTGACCACCACCCCCCCCAACTCTCCCAGCCAATCCTAGGCCTTCCTCTCCCGCCCCAACATCCATTATGAGCATCAACGGTGACTTTCCAACTTCCATGAGCTGCTTCACAGCAGAGCCATGTCCATGAGAATCCACCCAGCATGCCATGGATCCTCCTCCAAGATCCTGTTTTTTTTTTGAAAAATGTACTTTATTCATAAAATATCTGGAAGAACATTACAAAATAATTCAAAATCCCCATCACAAAAAGTGAAATCAGATTCAGCTTTTACACATGGATCACGAGGTGCTTCAATACAATCAATGAATGTTACAATCATTTCAAAGTGGTCATTACAGACAGTCAGACAGTGCAACGGTATTGGAGTTATCGACATACATCATGTTGCACTCTGAGGTGCTTCAATACAATTATAATACAATTAGTATTCAATGCATACATTCATTGTGAGCTGTACAGCCTAGGGGACTCTAAACAATCCCCAGCCCCTCGGTGCACTATGGCAGAAAGGTCTTAGACAGTGACCTTTCCCCATTGCGCCTCTATAGTGGCTGCCCCAAGCTTTAATGCGTCCCTCAGCACGTAGTCCAGGACCTTGGAATGTGCCAGTCTGCAACACTCGGTCGGGGACAACTCTTTGCACTGGAAGACCAACAAGTTTCAGGCAGACCAAAGAGCATCTTTTACCGAGTTGATGATCCTCCAGCTGCAGTTGATGTTTGTCTCAGTGTGTGTCCCTGGGAACAGCCCGTACAGCATAGAGTCCTGTGTCACAGAACTGCTCAGGATGAACCTCAACAGAAACCACTGCATCTCTCTCCAGACCTTCTTTGCAAAGGCACAATCTACAAGGAGGTGAACAACGGTCTCATCCCCACCACAGTCACCTCGAGGGCAACATGCAGAGGGGGTAAGACTCCATAGAACCATAGAAAAGTTATAGCACAGAAGGAAGCCATCTTGTCCATGCCAGCCCGAGGACACCCAGATGCCCTTTCTAATCCCACCTTCCTGCACCTGGCCCATAGCCCTGCAGCTTACAGCACTTAAGATGGAGATCCAGGTATTTTTTAAAAGAGTTTAGAGTTTCTGCCTCTACCACCAACTTGGGCAGTGAATTCCAGACACCCACTACCCTCTGCGTAAAAAAGTTCTTCCTCATGTCCCCCCTACACCTTCTGCCAATTATCTTGAATCTATGTCCCCTGGTTCTAGAATTCTCCACCAAGGGAAACAACTTATCCTGTCCACTCTATCTATTCCCCTCATAATTTTGTACACCTCAATCAAATCACTTCTTAGCCTTCTTTGTTCTAAGGAAAATAACCCCAACCTATCCAATCTCTCCTCATAGCTACACTTTTCTAACCCTGGAAACATTCTTGTAAAACTCGTCTGCACTCTCTCCAGAGCTATTACATCCTTCCTGTAATATGGTGACCAGAACTGCACACAATACTCCAGTTGTGGCCTCACCAGTGTTTTATACAATTCCAACATTATATCCTTACTTTTATATTCTTCCTCTGCCCATGAAGGAGAGCATTCCATATGCCTTCTTTACAACCTTGTATACTTGAACTGCTGCCTTCAGGGACCTGTGTACTTGTATGCCAAGATCTCTCACTTCATCTACCCCTCTTAGTATATTCCCATTTATTGTGTAATCCCTGTAACTGTTTGACCTCCTTAAATGCATGACCTCACATTTCTCTATGTTAAAGTCCATCTGCCACTTTACCGCCTACTCCACCAACCCATCTATATCGTTTTGGAGATTATGGCTATCCTCTACACTATTCACTACTCGGCCAATCTTTGTATCATCTGCAAATTTCCCAATTGTGCTCCCCACGGTCACATCCAAATCGTTAATATATAACACAAACAGCAAGGGTCCCAACACCAAGCCCTGTGGAACACCACTTGAGACAACTTTCCATTTGTAAGGGCATCCATCAACCATTATCCTTTGTTTCTTGTTACAAAGCCAACCTTTTACCCAGTTTGCCACATTACCCTGAATCCCATGGGTTTTTACTTTCCTGACCAATCTGCCATTTGGGACCTTGTCAAATGCCTTGCTAAAATCCATGTACACAACATCCACTGCACTACCTTCATCAACCCTTCTTGTCACTTCCTTAAAGAATTCAATCGAAATTTGTGAGGCAAGACCCTCCTTTAACAAATCCATGCTGACCATCCTTGACTAGTCCATGCCTTTCCACATGAGAGTTAATATTATCTCTCAGGGTTGATTCTACTAATTTGTTCACCACCGATGTAAGACTAACTGGCCTATAATTGTTTGGCATTTCTTTGATCCCTTTTTAAACAATGGAACTACGTTTGCATTTCTCCAGTCCTCCAGTACCTCCCCTGTATCTGGTGAAGATTGGAAAATCATCCTCAGAGCATCTGCTATCTCCTCCCTGACTTCCTTCAGCAGCCTCGGAAACAATCCATCTGGCCCTGGTGACTTATCAACTTTCAAGGATTTCAACCCTTCGAGTACTTCCTCTCTCTTTATGACTATCCGATCCAATATCTCGCAGTGTTCCTCCTGGACTACTATATCCACATCCTCCCTTTCCTTTGTAAACACGGAGACAAAATATTCATTCAAAACCCTTCCCACAGCCTCTGTATCTACACACAAGTTTCCATCTTCATCTCTGATAGGTCCCACTTTTTCCTTAACTAACCTTTTAGCATTAATGTATTGGTGAAACATCTTTGGGTTATCCTTAACTTTACTTGCTAATCTTTTTCATGCCCTCTGTTTAATTTCCTTATTTCCTTTTTTACTTCGTCCCTACACTTCCTATATTCATCTAGGCTATCTGCCGTGCTTAGTTCTATTTGTGCCTATCGTATGCTTTCTTTTTCTGTTTGATCTTCCCCTGTATTCCTCTAGACAACCAGGGATGTCTAGATTTGGCAGTACCACTCCTATTTTTGTAGGGGACATGTCTACTTTGTACAATTAGGATCTCGCTTTTTAGTGCTTCCCACTGCTTTTCCACTGTTTTATCCTCCAGCAGTGCTGTCCAGTCCACCTCAGCCAAGTCCATTATCATTTCTGCAAAATTTGCCTTTCCCCAGTTCAAAACTTTTACTCCTGCCTTATCTCTGTCCTTTTCCATGATCATGCTAAATCTAACTGAATTGTGATCACTACCCGATATGGTCGCCAACTGTCACTTCACCCACTTGCCCCTGTTCATTCCCCAAGACTAGGTCTAGAATTGCATCTCCTCTCGTTGGGTTTGTCACTAATTGGTTGAAAAAATTTTCCTGGACACACTGCATTTTTCTCCCTCAGTGCCCCTTATATTGTTTGAATCCCAGTTGATATTAGGATAGTTGAAGTCTCCTACTATTATTGCCCTCTTGTTCTTACAAGCAGAAATTTGCCTACATATTTGTTCTTCTAACTCCCTTTCACTATTTGGGGGTCTGTAGTATACTCCCAGTAGTGTGACTGCCCCTTTTTTATTTCTAAGCTCAATCCATAAAGCCTCATTTGTTGACCCATTTAGTATATCATCCCTTCTCACAACTGGATTGATTCTTTAACCATTAGTGTTATCTCCCCTCCTTTTTAATCTCCTACTCTATCGTGTCTGAAGACTCTATAACCAGGGATATTAAGCTGCCAGTTTTGTCCCTCCTTTAGCCATGTCTCCATTATAGCAATGACATCTTGCTGCCATGTGTCTACCTGTGCCCTTAACTCATCTACCTGTTTGTAATACTCCTTGCATTGAAGTTTAAACAGTTTCACTCTGTCAATTTCCCTTGCTGGACACTTTGTAAACTTTGCTTCTCCTGTAACTCCATGTCTATCACAATGTCCCTAGCTAATGTTCTACCTTCATTTTTCTGATCTGAATCTGACCTCTCTGATCCTACTCCTGGGATCCCATCCCCCTGCCACACTAGTTTAAATACTCCGCAACAGAACTAGCAAAAGCCCCTGCAGGGAGACTGGTCCCAGCTCTGCCTGGGTGCAGCCCGTCCGGTTTGTACAGGTCCCACCTTCCCCAGAACCAGTCCCAGTGCCTCAAGAATCTGAATCCCTCCCGGCTACACCATCTCTCCAGCCACATGTTCATTTGGTCTATCCTTTTATTCCTGCTCTCACTAGCACGTGGAACTGGGAGTAATCCTGAGATTACTACATTTGAGGTCCTACATTTTAATTTATCTCCTAACTTCCTGTACTGAGCTTGCAGGTCCTCATCCCTTAGTTTTCCTACGTCATTGATACCAATGTATACCACGACCACTGGCTGTTTACCTTCCCTCCCCAGAATGTTCTGCAGCCTCTCCATGACATCCTGGACCCTGGCACCAGGGAGGCAACATACTATCCTTGATTCACGTTTGCGACCACAGAAGCGTCTGTTGTGCCCGTAACTATTGAATCCCCTATCACTATAGCCCTGCCACTTGTTTTCCTCCCGCCCCTCAGAGCAGCAGAGCCACCCACGGTGCCGTGCACTTGGCTGTTACTGCTTTTCCCTGAGAGGTCATCCCCCCCCCCCCAACAGTATCCAAAGCGGTATATCTGTTAGAGAGGGGGATGACCACAGGAGACTCCTGCACTACCTTCCTGAGTCTTTTACTGTTGCTGATGGTCGCCCATTCCCTTTCTGCCTGTGTAATCTTCACCTGCGGTGTGACCACCTCGCTAAACGTGCTATCCACGACTTGCTCAGCATCGCAGATGCTCCACAATGAGTCCACTCCCAGCTCTAGCTCCAAAATCTGGTTTGTTAGAAGCTGCATTTGGACACACCTTCCGCACACATGGTCACCAGGGACACTGGAAGCATCCCTCATTTCCCACATCCTGCAGGAGGAGCATATCACGGGGCTGAGTTCTCTTGCCATGATGTCCCTCTCAATTAAGCTAGTTACTCCCTTAAAAAAATTACGCTAGCTCAGAGCCTTATTTATGTTAGCTAGGAACCTTGTTTCTTGACTAATTATACTTGTACAGTATTACTCTATATTTTTTTTTAGCTCCTACCTCAGTGTTGGAAGGATCTGACGGAGAGGGCCTTTCTCACCACCAGCCAAGCTACATCTTGGTGCTTGTTGAAAGTTCTGGTGATGAGGCATTCTACCAAATGACTTTGACAGTCTGCTCGGGGAACCATCCCACAGGATCCACCCTCTCCTTTTCCCGCAGGGCCTCTAAGACGTTATGTGCCGACCACTGCCTGATGGACCTGTGGTCAAAGTTGTTTGTCTGCATAAATTTTTTCACGAGGGACAGGTGGTCCAACTACTTGGAGTATTATGCAGCAGAGTGGCCAGACCCATCCTTCGCAACACTGGGGACAGGTAGAACCTCAGCACGTAGCGACACTTGGTGTTTGCGTGCCAAGGGTCTGCACACATCTTGATGCAGCCACACACAAAGGTGGCCATCAGTATGAGGGCGATGTTGGGCATGTTTATTCTCCCCTTATCTAGATGCTTGTACATCGTGTCCCAGCGGACACGATCCATTTTCAACCTCCAGATAAAGCAAAAGATGGCTCGGGTGATCGCCATCGCACAGGAGTCTGGAATGGGCCAGACCCGTGCCACATAGAGCAACAGCAAGAGTGCCTCACACCTGATGACCAGGTTCTTACCTGCAGTGGAGAGGGATCGTCGCTCCCACATGCTGTTTTCTTTGAACATATACACTCACTCCTCCCAGTTTCTAACACATGCCCTGCTCCCTCCGAACCATATCCCCAGCACCTTCAGGCTGTCAGCCCTGACAGTGAAGGGGACAAAGGATTGGTCAGCCCAGTTCCCAAAGAACATGGCCTCGCTCTTCCCATGATTTACCTTAGCTCCCGAGGCCAGTTCGAACTGGTCGCAGATGTGGATCAGTCTGCGCACCGACAGCGGATCTGAGCAGAAGATGATGACATCGTCCATGTACAAGGAGGTTTTGACCTGGATGCCTCCACTGCCTGGGATCGTCACTCCACTTATGCCTGGATCCTTCCTGATGGATTCAGCAAAAGGCTCTATGCAACACACAAACAGGACAGAGGAGAGAGGGCAGCCTTGCCTGACTCCAGATTTAATAGGAAAGCTATCTGATTGCCACCCATTGATTGAGACTGCGCTACTAATGTTTGTGTAGAGCAGTAGGATCCAGTTGCGAATTCTGTCCCCAAACCCCATTTTGGAGAGCACATCCACCATGTAGGTGTGCGATATTCTGTCAAAGGCCTTCTCCTGATCCAGGCTGATGAGGCAGGTGTCCACATCCCTGTCCTGCACATAGGCAATCATATCCCTGAGTAGCGCGAGGCTGTCAGAGATCTTCCTGCTGGTCTGGTCAGGGTGGATCACCAATTCCAGAATGGATTTGACCCGACTGGCGATGACTTTGGACAGAATCTTATAGTCCACATTCAACAGTGAAATGAATGGCCAATTTCTAATTTCCTCCCTTTCCCCCTTTGATGCCTTTCCTTATGGATTCTGACATGCTGCTGGCCAGAAGCATACCAGGATCCTGTTGCTTTTGGGCTCCAGCATCTTCTGCTCCTCGGATGTCCACAATGTGAGCAAGGCCCTGGCGGTAAGTCCTGACTTCTGCATGTCACAGTTGTCAAAACATGTTCTGCACCGGCGTGTTTTCCCACCAATGTGGGCAGTGGGGGTGGTGATGGGTGGGGTGAGTCCCGTGGGCTGGCCATGTGATGATATGCTGGTGTATTATAATGGGGTTCCCAATGTCCAATGGCAGGACATGTGGCTTGCCATTGACGGGCAGAGCAGATGACTGTAAACTGATTTCATGATGTCGTGAAACCGATTTTTGGCCTTCTTGCCATATTGTCCGCTCACACCACCGAGCACACCCAACACCAGTGGGCACGGAAAATCTCAGCCCAGGTCCCATTCACCCATCACCCCGGTGTTTGTTGACTCACATTGGCTCTTGGGCCTGGTCCAGTTTAATTTTAAAATTTGCCCATGGCCTTGCCCTCCCTATCTTTGTAACCTTCTCCAGGCCCACAACCTTCCGAGAGCTCTGCGTTCTGCCAATTCTGGTTCCTTGCGCCTCTGATTTTAATCACTCCATCATTGGTGACCATGCCTTCAGCTGGCTGGGCCCTAAGCTACAGAATTCCTTTCTTAAATCTCTTCACCTCTTTATCCTCCTTTAAAACAGTCTTCAAAATCCACCTCTTTGACCACCTGTCTTAATATCTCTTTAGATGGCTCAGTGTTAAATTTTGCTTGATATCATTCCTGTGAAGCATCTTGGGGTGTTTTTACTACATTAAATGCGCTCTAAGAATACAGGTTCTTATCCAAAGATGTTCTTTCTATGTAACGGGTAGAAGCTGTTGAAAGATTCACACTTCATTTTCAGCAAAGGTATTTTTTGGGACATACTCAAGCTTTATCTTATTCAAGCATTTATTTTCTTCAGGATTCAGTCCAGCTAGCTTATCGAGAAAGGTAGGGAGTTCCCTGGCTCCAATGCATTTATTAGCTTCACATTAGCATATGCATCTTTGAAGTTGCAGATTAACGAGGCTTTGGATATACAATATCAGTGGGTAAGAATGATGTTAAGATTCAGTTAATTGAAAAAAATTACAATGAGACTCCCATACAAAACAGTATTTTATAAATTCTTTGATGGGATATTGGCCTCACTGGCAAGGCCAGTATTTGTTCTCCATCCCTAATTGCCCTTGAACTGAGTGGCTTGCTGGGCCATTTCAGAGGGCAGTTAAGAATCAACCATACTGGAGTCTAGAGCCACATGTAGGCCAGACCAGGTAAGGATAGCAGATTTCCTTCCCTAAAGGGCATTAGTGAACCAGATAGGTTTTTACAGTAATTGATGATAGTTGTCATGGTCATTGCTACTGATGTTAGCTTTACATTCCAGATTTGGTAATTAAATTTAATTTCTACCAGCTGCAATTGTGGGATTTGAACCCATGTCCTTTGGATTATTAATTTAGTGCCATTACCACTAGACCACCATCTCCCTGTGGTACAATGGTATTGTGTCATATGACTATTTGATTTTCAATGCACTGTCTTGCTGTAGATCTGACATTACCAGTTGGATCCTGTTACAGAAAATGGCTTGTTTTCCATTGTTATTGATTTGGACACCTTTGTGATGTGTTATGTATTACACCTTCAAAGGGCTAAATTTTCCCACGAGCATTAAGACCCTGACACTGGGGCCATATGTGGGCATTGAACCCACACATGGATTCAACGTGTTTGTTGGAGAAAATTTATGCAAGGCTGCCTGTGAATTGGCCACTTACATGTTCAGCCTCCAGTAAGGATGCCTGGAGGGGATGCCAAATGAAAGGATGTGCAGCACTGAATGTTTGGCAGACCCACTGGGAGAGGTGGGCACTGCCAAGGGATGTGGGCGAGTGTGAATGCAACTGAAAATGAAAGTGCTCTCAGATGTCTGCTGAACATGTTTACATGAAGAAGGCCCAGAGTTTTTAGGGCCATCAGTGTGGAGGAAGAAGCCCCTCCATAGGAATGATTGTGGCTGTGGCTTCATCATTGGGTGTTTCAGAGAAGGATCTGACCTGCTGTCGGGAGGCAGCCTCCATGTAGGAGCTGGGCTCTATACTCAGCGGGGGGCACACCTGACACAAGGAGAGTTCTGTCAATGTGGGGTGATGGTACTTAATTGGAGACATAATTGGAACTATTAGTTGCCGCCTCTGTGGAGCGGGTTACCGATTTTCCCTGGCAGCTGACCCCTGGGAAAGATGACCAGAGGCAAGACAACATTGGGGAGCCATCCTGACCGGATTTCCCAACATCTTCCTGAACATCCCTTCCAAACCCGTCTCCACTGGGCCAGGAAAATTCAGCCATTTGTTAATTCTTATCATGGAGCTTCCTTTGTTACCCGACATTAGCACAGTCAATGCCCACGTTGTTGTGACCAGGTGAGGAGGAGTGAACTGGTTCCCCTCTATTCAGCCTCCTCATTTGGTCACAATAAAGGTTTAAGTTTGTTTTTCATGAGAATATGCCTTTTTCAAACCAGAATGTATTTAACTTTTTAAACTGTGAGCGATAAGGAGCTAATCAAACAAGGTTTTATTGAGTCAAAGAAAGAGCACATTTATTAACCCCGAAACCAGACAAAAATAATAAAAACATGTCACACACAACTATCAAAAATAAGGGAAATTAGAGTCCAATAAAAAAAGTTAAAAGAATATATGGTTAAGTGTCTTTTGATTGTCCTTGAAGCATAGATTGTTAAATGTTGCAGCTGATTTGGTTTAGCTGGTTTCATGGATATGGTCTAGTAAAGTTGGCTTCCGAACCGGGTAATACACTTGTTCCAAAAGAAAGAGAGAGAGCCCAGCTTTCAGTCTATTTCCTCTGCTGAAAACTTCCTTGCAAACTCTCTGCAGTTGCTGTAAGCTGACCTGAAATACTTCACCCATTATGTATTTCCAAGGGGTTTGGGGTGTGTCTGTCTGTGGCAGACACTGTTTCAATGTCCAGCACTTTATAAGTCTTTTGAGTACAAACCTGTTTCCATTTGTTTCAGATGAAGTTACATTGTTTCATAGTTTGTCATTGTGAGATCTGAACTCTTGATCTTGGGGTTACAAACCCAGTAGCATAACCACTTGGCTATTTAGGCCAAGCCCTCCAGCACTTTGTATTTTAATGTCTCTTCCTTAGGCAGCGACGAGCTTTGATGGGTCTCTGGATTACAGGAAGTATCTCTCTTTCTGTATTCCACTGAGGGCAATTTGATTGTTTTTCACCTTCATCTTGGAAGGTGACCTTGGGTTTTAAATAATTTATTCTGTCTCATTTCAAATTGTAAAATTTCGAGTCAGTTGAAAGTTTGAAAGTCATATTTTCAAAATTAAAGGGGCAGAGCCTCACAACAACATGGGAATGTGAGAAGTAACGATTACCTGGATTTTATGGTCAGCAGTGAAGAAACAGTGCTTGCCATTTACACTTAGAGCAGCCACAGATTTTTCGTGGGCTGTTGAGTGGCAACTTTCTGTCTTTGGATGTGTGAAAATAGAATGGTACCCTCTACAGAAAACCTGGGTCCCGTCCAAACGGGTTGAGTAATAATGTATCTCATCAACCAATCAGATTCTGGAATCCTCCTTGGGCTATGAAGGATGTGATTGTAATCCCCCCAAGAAAAAGGTTTTGGGTCAGGTAGGCAGTAAAATTGTAAGATAAATCACCAGGCTGAATATGGAAAGAGGAAAGTAAGAAAATAAGAAATAGCAAAGAAAGAGTACGATAAGGAACTGGCAGCTTAAAAGAAAGTCGTCAAAAGTCCTCTGTAGGTGTATCACAGAATCACAGAATCACAGTATCATAGAATCACAGAATCACAGAATCTTTACAGTGCAGAAGGAGGCCATTCAGCCCATTAAGTCTGCACTGGCTTTGTGAAAGATCATTCCACCTAGTCCCACTCCCCTGCCTTATCCCTGTAACCTTGCACATTCTCTCTTTTCAGGTAGCAATCCAATTTCCTTTTGAATATCTCGATCCAACCTGCCTCCACCACCCTTTCAGGTAGTTTGTTCCAGACTCCAACCACCCTCTGACTGAAAAAAAATTTCCTCATGTTACATTTACTCCTTTCACCAATTATTTTGAATCTGTGCCCTGTAGTTCTTGATACACTCTTGAGTGGGAACAGTTCCTCGCTCTTCACCCCATCCATATCCTTCAGGATCATCAATACCTCTATCAAGTCTCCTCTCAACCTTCTTTTCTCCAAGGAAAACAGTCCTAACCTCTCCAATCTATCCTCATAGTTACAGTTCTTCATCCCAGGAATCATTGTTGTGAATCTCCTCTGTACTCTCTCCACTGCCTTGACATCCTATGAATACATACCACACACACCATATAAATAGTATAAGGGTAACAAGAGGAGGGGTGGCTCAACTAGGGAGCAAAAAGAAGATTGATACATGGAGGCAGGGGGAACAGCTGAGGTACTAAATGAGTACTTTGCATCTTCTTCAAAGTTATAGTGAAAGAGAAGGTAAATGAGACACTGGATGGGTTAACACTTGATAAAAAGGAGGTCATTAGAAAGGCTGGCTGTACATCAAGTTCATAAGTCACCAGGATCAATTGGGATGCATCTGAGGCTATTGAGGGAAGTGAGTGTGGAAATTGTGGAGGTACTGGCCATTATCTTCTAATCTTCCTTAGATACAGGGGTGGTGCCAGAGGACTGGAGAATTGCAAACGTTCCACCCTTGTTCAAAAAAGGATAAAGCCAGCAGCTACAGGTCAGTCAGTTTAACCTTGGCTGTAAGAGATAATCTGGAACAAAATTAACAGTCGCTTGGACAAGTGTACATAAATTAAAGAAGTCAGCAATGACCAGGTGGCAATCGGCAGGAGGTTTCCTTGCCCATGTTTGACCTGATGCCACAAAACTTCATAGGGTCCAGAGTCAATGTTGAGGACTCCCAGGGCCACTCGCTCCCAGCTGTATGCCACTGTGCTATCGCCTTTGTTGGGCCTGTCTTGCCGGTAGACAGGGCATACCAAGGGATTGTGATGGAGGAGTCTGGGACATTGGCTGTAAGGTATGATTCAGTAAGCTGAGTTATTTCTTGACTGGTCTATGAGGCAGAACTTTCAATTGTGGCACAAGTTGTCAGATGGTAGCGTGAAGGACTTTGCATGGCCGACTGGGCAAGTTGTGCCATTGTTATTTCCAGTGCCTAGGTCAATTCCAGATGATCCGTTCAGTTTTATTCTTAACTGCCCTTTCTGATGCAATTTGATACAACTCAGTGGCTTGCTAGACCATTTCAAAGGCACTTAAAAGTCAACCACATTGTTGTGGGTCTGGGATGACATATTGGCCAGACTGGGTAAAAATGGCAGATTTCCTCCTCTGAAGGGCATTCGTGAAGCAGATGGATTTTTATGACAATCCAATGGTTTTATTTCATTCTAGATTTAATTAATTGAATTTAAATTCTTATAGACAAATTCCTGACATTGTCAGGAACATCTCAGCATCAAAGAACTTCAGCTCTATCCTCAAGCTGATGCTATATTCACTTTTTGGGCTGGATTTTCATCCCAGAGATGGATAGCGGGAATTAAGAAATTTCCTGGCTCAGGGTGCCCAACCTGAGAGATAGTGCCAGTAAAGACAGGATTTTTGATTTGGGGTGAATATAGGAGCTGGGCCCACTGTCCCAGAAAGAATTCAGAGGCGGGTGCTGAGGTGTGTGGTTTAAAAGGCCTGCCTTGGTGCTCTGGGGTTTCATCCCAGTTGTAATAATGACATCGAAACAAAGAACAGCCCTGTAGCCATCACTCCTCACCCCCCAAAACACCCCTCATGCACCATCCATGCCAACTCATGCCATCTGATTCCCCCATCCACTCGCATAGTCTCTTTTAACCTCCATGCCAACCTATGTCCTTCCACCCATTCCCTATTACCCCTCATACCCTCCTCCATGTCAAGCTATGTCCCACCATCCACCCCCCACCCCCCCCACCCAAGAATGTATAATGAGACTTGGCTGAGAGCCCAGGCATCTGTTAGACTGTTGAAACAGCTGACCCAGGGAAAACATTGACTGTTCTTGCTCTGTGGGCTATTCTGTCCATTGCACAATGTTTGTTTACACAAGATAAAGTGGTTGCAGTTGCTGCTATTGATACTTTAAAGAGTCTATATGGTCGACATTTTTACAGGGCTGCAGTTAAAGGAGTTTTTTTAAGAAAGCAGAAAGTTATGAATGGATGACTGTGTTTTTAAAGCTTTTTCACACATCCTATTGTCACTACAGGGTTCATTGGTTCTGTACAGAGAATATAGTGGGTGAATGGGCATGGAAGTGACATAGCTTGGCAGAGGGGATATAAAGAGCCATGGGGTGGTGGGTGGAGGGGCATAGGTTGGCATTGAAGGTATGAGGGGGCCATTGGGGTGGTGGAAGGGCATGGCTTGGTATGGGGGACATGGGTAACACCTTTTGAACTTACCTTTCAAAAGGTTCCCTCATCCAGTTTCTGGCTCAGAACACCTCTGAGGGGCTGTGAACCACAAGTCCTTTAAAAGCTGGCCTGATTCCATGAAAAATGCAGGGGACTAGCAGCTGCCTATTGCCATTATGGAGTAGGCCAGGCCAGGCGTGCAGGGTGCGGGATCATAACCTGAACCAGCCCATTTTTTTAACCCACGTTGGTGAAAATTGGGGGTGCCGGGAATGGAGTTGGGAATCCTGGAATTGGCTCCCGGCTGCCATTTTTTTACCTCCATGGAGCCTCTCTAACGCCATGAAAATCCAGCCCTTTAAGTCTTCATATGGGCAGCTGTGTGATGAACGTATCTGCTTGAGAAGTGCACAAACTTTCTAATCACTGAGACCACTGTTAGACAGCACACCCACAACCAGATAGATAGACTGAGTTAGGCAGTCAGCTCCATGCTGTTCACTATTCAGATGCACAACCACAGGAACCTGTCTCAGTCCATTAAGCATTTTCTGTTGAATTGTTACTCTGCAGCTGTGCAACCTTAACAAAGCAGAGGATCAGACGCTGTGCCCAAAATAACACCAACCAAGAATGAAAGAAGGAGTTGCATTTATATCATCATTTATCTTGCCTTTCATATAGAAACATTCCAAAGTACTTCACAAACATCAAGCGGTGCTATTACATAGGTGTTAGAATGTCTTAAGATGATTTAAGTAATCAATATATCTCAGCATCCATCTGCTTAGTTTAATAGTTTTAGAGTTATATTAACAGTATAATAGTTTTATAATAGTTTTCTAGCAATAGTGAAATAAAGGGAAAATTCTAATCTTGTCTCTAAGTATGAATAACAAACAGTTTGTAAATTCAAGAACTGAACTGTTAAACAGCCAGCTCGAGTAAAAGGCTCATATTCTGATAACTGACTAGTTGCCAAGACATGTGATACCGCAGTCTAAGACAAAGATTGGCCTACTCATTGCTGTATTCCAATTAAAACTTGTAGAACACAGGAAAAAGATGAAAAGATTACAAGCGGGGAAAAGCCTCAAAATGTGGCCTCAGCTACAAGTGCAACCTTTGTAATGCATGAGCAGAAGTTAGGGTTTTATTCTAGTATGAGAACAGAACCTACTTCCCCTTTAAGGCAGGGCATTCCTGGGAGGGTCAGCAGCCACACAGTCATGTGGAGGGCTTGGAGGACTGGAGCTGGTTGATCTACGACTTGGGAATAGGATGTGTTGTTTTCTTGGGTCAAAGCATGTTCTCTCGGTAATTGGAGACTGGGAACTAGGTTATGTTATTTGTACGGAGCTTTGCCATTGAACATACCATGGAAACCCATTACCGGTCAATGTAATAAAACTTGGTATTATAAGAAACATTTATGCATGAATCATAAATGGAGTTATAGCCACCGGACTAACAACCTGTTGTGGTGATGGTGAACATGGAGAAAATCTGCTAAAAGTCAGCAAATGTGGCCCTGAAACAAAAATGGCAGCTATATATTATCAGTTTTTGGTGGTATTGGTTGAAGGAGGAATATGGCCATGAGACTGCTCTTCTCCGATAGATTCTTGGAACTTCCTCAGAGTTGTTCCTACTCTGCCGTAACTTTGTCAGAAGTACATCGTAAAGCTCATTCACGCCCAAATCAGGATTCTGTCACATTCAGCAGAGTTACAGGGATGGAATGGGAGCAGCTCCAAGGAAATTCAAGATCAGGGAATCTTTAGCATCCAGCTGAAGCAGTGGAAAAGTCAAATGAAACATTCTCAAATTATCACCTGACCTTCTCCAATTTATCATCTCATCTGAAGAACAGAACCTCCGACAATGCAACAATCTCCTGTCATGGCACTAGAATGTCAGCTAAGGTTGTCAGATCCTGGAGTGAGCTTTAAATCCTAACTTCCTCAGTCAGGGATGAGATTGCAACTGATTGACTAATGCATAAACTCTGATCTTTCAATGGTGATGTTCACATTGCTGTAACTGAAACCCTCGGTGATGGCACTAACCTGGTTTGATGCAGGGACCCTAGAAATCAAACCACTCCCTGTCAGAGAAACACCCAAGAGTTTTCAACAAGTGACTGCCTGAAGAGAGTTTCTGCCTGACTTTATCAAGATTGAAAATTGAAATGTAAAACTGTGCATCTATTCCATTTCCTAGTCAATACTGCCATACTTGATGTCATGAGGAGTTTATTCATTTTTGCAAAACCAGCAGGTTCTACCATTTGAACAGGCTACACCCATTCACCAAGTTGGTATAAACTCTCATCAGCAAGAATCTGTAGTGTACCAAAGTTTCTCCGAGAGTCAAGCATTGCTAATCTAACAGGCTGCCCAATGAGGGAAACCATTCTTTTTTGGACAATGACATCAAAAGCCTCACCAGTATTTTTTTCTCTTACCTTGAAACAAAACCAGTGACTGGGGAGCATCTTGTTGTGGTTGAGCAATTTCAGCAGCTTGCTTCCATGAGCTTTGGCGCAATAGAACATAGGGGTATCAGTCCATAGTTTTAAGGTCAAACTTTGGCCCCTTCCCCTTGATGGCCTGGCCACAGGGTTTGCATAATGACTGAAGAACTAATAGTTTGTAGTCGACCATAGGGTTGCATCTTTGGTAAGCTGGAGATCAGATATCTTTATGTGGGAACTTCAAATGGAAATGTTTCTCCCTATAATTTAGGTTACCAGTTTATCAAAGCAGTTCTTTGTTTGGCTAATGTTTCAGTACAGCTTTATTAAACACTTGATAGGAACACAGAAATAACACAACGAAAAAAGCCAAGATCTATTTGTTCGCTTTCTACCCATTTGGTAGTGGCATGATACAATGATAATGAAGCTCCTGACAAATCATAGCAATCAATATATATCAGTTAGTCTACACCAGACTGACATGAGGCAAAGAAAACCTCAGTGGTGGAGAGTTTTGGGAACTATTGGTCCAAGGTCACCTGTTTCTCCAAGGCATGATACATTCGTCATATCACGTCTCAAATTAATCATGTACATTATCTCACAATATCATTTTCTAAAAGAAAGCTATCTACATTGCATTTGAATGAATCAATACTATCTGCTTCCACTGTTTCCCTCGGGCCAATCGTTAACCATCATGTTCAATGGTGTGTGCGCGTGGAAAGGGAAGATCAATTTTACTGACCAATGAGGAATTAATGAAGTAGTATGGGAGTGGGCAGATGGGTGCAGTGAGATTATGAGGCTCATATGAACATTGGTTCAGACTCAGAAGGCTGAATGCTTTGTTCTTGTCCTGTACCATTCTCGATTTGAGTTATTTTACCAATGCCATCAAAGGAATTGCCAAATAGAAATCTAACCTTTTACATTGGCCCAAAACAATGCTGTATAAACATGAACCTGCTGATCAAAGGATCTGTGTTTGATAAACAGGAAGAAGGAGGTTGCTGCTATTTTTAAACTTGTTGCTAAATATTAGAGGAACTCGCTTTGTTGACCTACTGTTATAAACGGCTGCCTCTTTTCTGCCTCTTTATTATGCTCAATGAAATCAATTTGAGCTCACATGAATTGCGCTCTATTGATTAGTCAAATCTTTGTCTTTTGAATGCAGTTATTGCTGTCTAGCAGCAACCAGCAAGTGAATCAGACCTAAGTTAATTAAAATAGCATACTTTAAATAGCATAATTTAATCTGTGAAACTCAGAAACAGGAGTAAACCATTCAGTCCCTCGAGGCTGATTTGCCATTCAATGAGGTCATGGCTGATCTAGACCTGAACTCCATTTGTCTCCTCTTTGCTCCTTAACCCTTGATAACTTTGCCTAACAATGATCTATCGATCTCAATCATGAAAACTCCAACTGCCCCAGCTTTCACAGTATTTTGAGAAAATGAATTCCAGATTTCTAGTACCCTCCTTGTGAAAAAGTGCTTTCTGATTTCCCCCTGAATAACCTAGCGCTAATTTTATGAGTGCGCCCAATTGTTCTTCTTTCCCTATCAGAGGGAATTGTTTTTCTGCATTGATCCTATCAAATTCTTTTAACATTTTAAACAACATGATTAGATCAGCCATCTATCCCATAAACTCTAGTGAACAGCTGCCAAGTTTATACAACTTGTTCTCCCAATTTAATCCTTTAAATTCTCATCATTCTGAAGAATCTGTGTGAGCAATTCCAGCTCCTTCCCTCATGGTGCTTCAATGTCAGCTCAGGGGCACATTAATATGGTTTACTATTCACGCCTATAACAAGACACTCAAATAAAAACAGAGATTGCTGGAAATACTGAAAGTCTGGCCGCGTCTGTGGAGAGAGAAACAGAGTTAACATTTCGAGTCCAATATGAATCTTCTCCAGAACTGCATTCCTGACCACCTGAAAGGAAGAGAAAAAGTTTTTTGTTAAAGTGTCGGATGTGTTGAAGGATGTAATGAAACTGTGAACAAGGACAGCTTTGAGATGTCGGTGCTGCTGGAGAGAGAGGTTGAGTGTGTACATGTGGTGGGGCATGACACTGACTGTGGATCTCAGCATGTGGTGGGAACAGTAGTCCAAGGAATATTGTATGTCTCAGAGATACCTGTAATCCTGGGTGGACTCAAAACATGAAGGATGGAACTTCAAAAGAAGAATCATATTAAATTTGAAATGTTAACTCTGATTTTCTCTCCCTAAAGATGCTGCCAGACCTGCTGAGTTTTTCTAGCACTTACTGTTTTTATTTCAGATTTCCAGCATCCACAGTATTTTCCTTTTATTTCAGTAAGCCATTCAGTTGTATTGAAACCTCTACAAAAGAATAGCATGAGAAACCTGGACAACCACTCAGCTGCAGCCTAGGTGTGACAAAGACATACCTAGCTCAGTCAATCCTACAAAGTCCTCCTCACTGACCTCTGGGGACTGGTATCAAAGTTTGGAGAGCTGATCCATAGACTGGTCAAGCAACGACCTGTCACACTCACAGAATCACTATCAGCCAATGTCCAAGATTCCCCCATCACTATCCCTCAGTATGTCCTGTCCCACCACGGGACAGACCAACAAAGATGAGGGCACAGTGGAATATAGTTGAAAGAGAGTTGCCCTGGGAGTCCTCAACATTAGAGTAGGAATCTAAGGAGAGGCATCCTGGAATCCATCAAAGCTGGGACATGGCTAAAAAGTGGGGAGATCACAGGATGGCCATTATAGGAGTTACTGGGATCTAACAGCCCTTGTGGAGCTGGGGTATAGCTGCCTTGGGTTAGGGAGCTCAAGAGGATGGCCCTAAGCTGCCTGTAGTTTCAATTGTACCTTGAGGTCTTAAACCCGATCATATGCCCTTTCGCTCCTTCATGTACTCCAGTGTTTCCCCATCACTTAGCCAGTTCCTCTCACTGCATTCCTGTCTTAACGCATTTAAATCTAAATCTTCTAGTTCTTAACATTTTTAATGTTAAATCAACTCAAGACTGTCAAAAATGAAGACATTTAGGCACTTTTTTTAAATTGCATGAAATATTACCGGCAAGGGTTACAGAATAGGAAGCCATTATAGTATTTTTTTTAAAGGGCTGAATTAATTTCTGTTTGTAAATAAGATTCAGGGCTATTAAGGAACAACCTCGATTGACACTGCAGCTTATCACGTCCTTGGAATCTCCCAAAATCTATGACAGCCAATGAATTAGTTTTGAAGTGTAGTCACTATGCTTGTATAGACAGTAACTGCAACCAACTGGAACACAGTAAAATCCCTCAAACTATAATGAGTGATTGGATACCAGCAATCTGTTTTGGTGGCATTGGTTCTAGAATCACCAAAGAGATGGAGAATACAGAGGAAGCAGTACTGTTCCTTCTGGTTCTACAGGAACATTTTTTGCAAGTCACTTTTTAAATCAAACTTTTACCATTTCTTGGTGCCAGTTGCTACAGCAGTCATTGAATAATTTAGAAGGTAGGCCCTCAGACCAATTTAGCAGAGAGGGCCTGAAACAAATGTTAGGCCCCTGTAAAGAACATATCTTTTTATTTATGTTGGACTGTGGATTAAAATTACAATGGCTGCAGTTTGAAAGATATGTCTACTGGAACAGTGTGAGGGATGTTTACAATGTTGCTGTCTTTAAACAGAGTGTGCCATGAAAGGCAGGATGGTGCAAGGAGGATTCTAGTCTAATGGGGAACTGCCTGGCAACAATATTTTAATTGGCTTCTAACTAGGTGACCAGGGCTTGTGTGAGAGCAGTGCAGCAGTGAAAAAGCTCCTATCCTGAAAAGAAAAAAGACCTAAAACTTCTTTCTCCTATGTGTGTAAGATTCCAGTAATTCTACAATAATAGCTAGCTGTATTTTTCCCCTCATATCACTATACCTTGCTCTGTCTCTCTGAAAAACCCCTGTCAAGAGGAAAAGGGGAAAATCACCATTAGAGACATTGAAAAGCAAGCGCTCAACCAGTGAACTAAAGAGAGAGAGAGTGCTGGAAGACCACCTTGTGTCATTAACAAAGAACTGAAAGGAATTTGGAAGACATTGGTCAAAATCAACCCATCGGATCCTGTACTCCGGAATTGGTGCTATTGAACTGTTTTATCCCAGCCTTAGAATCCATGTTTCTGTGTGTCTTATGTGTCTTTTATGTGTCTGTATAGGGATTTAAGAAGGGGTGAAGTTTAGGTTATAGAATTAGAAGTTAGCAGTTCATATTTCTTTCTTTTGTCATTGGCTAAAGACAATTTGTTTAGTTAGCAGTTGTTTACTTATTAAGTATACAAACCTGGTGCTTGTATTCTGTTAACCTAAATTAAACAATTAGGTGGTTTGATCACACTTTGCACATTTGTTGCGGCTCAGGGAGCAGTGGGGCTTGATATTACAGTGTGCAATCACCCCCCCATTTCTATATGTAAGAGGATTAAAATGCTTGTTTTAGCTGACTGCTGGGCACGTTTAAAAGTGAGTCAATCCAATTTTGAGAGAGATCCTCTTCACGCATCTGAAATTGGATGCTGTTGTGCCATTTAAAGCCCAGAAAACTGGTGCAACAGGGTTTAACCTCTCCCATGGGTTGGTCAACCCTCGTCACTGCTGTTGCTCTGCTTCCAACTCAAAGTTGCGGTTGTTGAATTTGCGCTCACACGTCTGAGTTTGACTAAAGAGATCCACAATATCACCTGGTGGGACCACTAAAGTATAAGAAAAATGAAAAAAAAAGATAAATCAAGGAAATAGCAAAAAAGATGAGAAACATCAAAAATAATTCCACTGAGAAATGGGCCTGTATATAATAACTCTCCTTCTCCTTCTCAGGCAGTCCCTTGGGATCGAGGAGGGCTTATTTCCACTCCAGTTTGATGGATTCTGTGATGGCTGTTAAGACCAATGTGCAATCTGTAGACTTTGCCAGATATGGGGCAAGTGGTGCTGGAAGGATTGGGTAGATGAGTTGTTTGGTGGGCTACTTGCTCCTTCTGATGTCTCAACTTCACCTCTGCATGTTCCCGATGAAGTCTCTCAATGTGTTTGGTGCCTTCCTGAATGAACCTTCTCCATTTTAGGCGGTCACAAGCCAGAGTCAGAGGGGATGTTTGACCTCTTCAGGAATGCTTTGAGGACATCCCTAAAGTGTTTCCACTGTCTGTCTTTTGCGACCAAGCTCCGAGTAGAGCAGTTGCTTCAGGAGTCTGGTATCATATATATGAATGACATGTCCTACCCAGTGGAGTTTGTTTTGAGTGATGGGCCTCAATGTTGGGCAGGTTGGCCTGGGGGAGAATCTACCTTTCTTGCCACTGGATTTGGAGCTGGAGTAGAGTAACTGGAATAGAGTCAGCAATCAATCATGGTACAGAGTTAAAGGAAATGAATCAATCAAACATCTGTCCAACTGTTGGACATGGGCTGCTGTCGTCATGTTACAATGTAATGGTCAGTCATGGTCACAGGCAGCTTCCCACAACTCAAATGTTCTTATAATTGACGGTGATCAGAAGGAACTCTGATTTCAGAGTGCAAAGATTGTTCAAGGGATAAACTTTGGAATGAAGATGAACAAAGTTATTGATCTGAATCATTCATCCCAGAGTTCTGATGCAACACATCAAAGTGAACAAGGTAATTTATTATTAGAAACAGAACAGATGGCAAGGGACAGGGTGGCACAGTTGGGAGGAATGTTCTCTTTCGTAGATAAGGCTTATTTTTGAAGCTGATATTAAGAAGACACAAGTCTCTTCCATCTATGAGTTGGAATTTTCCCAAGTATTATTAGTTTGGGCACTCTCAAGCCAGTTGCTAGTGGATGTGAGCACATAAGACAAATTTAGCATTAATTGGCACCCAATTTCATACCAGTGCATTTGGAGTTCTGAATTTAGAGATAGGAGCCATTGCCTGGGCAAGGTAGGAGAAGCTCGGGGCGGAATTTTCTGTGCCCACTGGTGTCGAGCATGCGTGGTAGTGTGAGCAGACAATATGGTGAGAAGACCAAAAATCAGCTTCACGACATTATGAAATGAGCTTGCAATCGTTTGCTCTGCCCGTCAATGGTGGGCCGTGTATCCAGCCGCCAGAGATAGGGAACTTCATTGTAATACATCTGCATATCATTATAAGCCCAGCTCACTGGAATCATCCCCCTTATGGATGTAGCAGCAGGGCCTTCGAAAGATCGTATTCCGAGCATGTTTTCACACCAGCATATTTAATGTGTGGGCTTGGCGAGCTGCACTTTGAGGGAAACTCGGGGGCGAGTGCACAGTAATGTTGTGTAGAGTTCGCAAGGGTTGCCTGTTGGACTTCAATGTTGAGGCTCCGTGTATTCAGGCGAGGGCACAGGCAAATCGCTTTTTCCCACTGGCTAACAGTGCAGTGCTGGGGCAAGGGCTGCCCTGCGGTTGATGGTAGTGCACAAGCACATGCAGGGTGTGGGTGAGGGAAATGGCCACGTATTAGGGAAACCTTATATAAAGTGACCATTCCACCGCAGCTGAGACAGTTCAGGCACAGCCACATTGACATGCGTGGAGTTGGGCTTCAAATTTATCTGCCCACTCAAGCAACACAGAGGTATGAAAGTGCCACCAAGTGCTCCAGAGCTTTTCATCCCTCGGGCACAGACTGCAAACTAATGAGCGTTTTAGTCGACAGCAGAGCAGTTGGACGATTGCACGTGTTGTACAATCTCCTTGCTAAATCTGGCCATGGAGCAGTCATTGCTGGAGGTGCTCACAGCCCCTTTGCAATGTCAGCATCCCTGTTTGGACCAGTCTCCCCCATGGTTCAAGCTAACAGTGCAGCCTTGCAGTGTGAGTTAGGAGAATGCCTGTGCCTGAGCTGAGAGCACAGCATGCAGTCCAGTGTTCAAAGCTGCTGCCAATTGGTCGGGTGGAGTTGGGGTGGAGGTGGGTGAGGTTTCGGGCAGCCATGAAGCGCACTAAATTCTGGCCATAAAAGTGGTGGCCAGCACTCTCCAGGATGTGTTAAGGGTTCTTCAGACTTAACCAAGAGAGGTTTTTAGTACACCCAAGCTCACCCACACGTCTCTCTCTTTCATCCTGCAGGAAGAGTACATCAGGATAATGGAGCCTGGTGAACTAGCTGTATGCCTTGTGGCTTACAGAGATTGGAGGTGAAGGAGAAGAGGGTGACTGAGGCAGCTGGCTGAGCAGAGGGAGGAGCAGCACCCTCAGGAAGAAGGGGCGGCTGGGTGTCTCGCACACGTTGCTGAAGAGCCACAGTGAGCCGTCGCTGTTCGGTGCCCAGCTAGACTCAGGATTTTTGACTCCGCCTCTCATTCCTGCAGATGACTGAGAACCAGCGTTACCAAAGACTGCGCATGTCCAGAGAGCTCGTTGGTCACATCTGCCAGCTACTACAGGAGTTGGCGCCGGAAGGACATGGAGGGCATTCACTGCCAGTGGCCATGAAAGTGACTGCGACACTCAACTTTAACTCCAGTGGCTCCTTTCAGGGCTCCCCATGTGACCTCATTGGGATATCACAAGCCTCCACCAACAAATGCATCCATGAGGTCACCGATGCCATCTTCACGAAGGCACATATCTTGGTACATTCGCCCGGGACCAGGAAAGTCAGGATGCAAGAGCACTGGGATTTTCCCAGATCTCAAGTTTCGCACAGGTGTCATCAACTGCACTCACGTAGCACTCAGATCTCCATGGCAACAAATAGTCAACCACATCAATCACAAGTGCTTCCACTCATGGTGCAGCTGGTGTGCAGCCACTACAAATGCATCCTGCGGGCCTGAACACGGTTCCCAGGGAGTGTCCAGGGAGCATTCTTAGTCAGTCTCAGATCACTGACGTCTTCCAGACTCCCTGGAAGCTGCAGGGTTGGCTCCTCGGGGACAGGGGCTACCCACAGAGGCCGTGGCTGATGACACCCATGTGGCGGCCTCAGACTGCAGCAGACCGATGGTACAACGAGGCTCATGCTGGAACTCGCAACTTGTTGGAGCAGACCATCGGGATGATGAAGGTGAGGTTCCGGTGTCTGGACCAGTCTGGTGGAGCCCAGCAATACAGTCCGCATCATCGTCTGCTGCGCCCGTTACAGACTGGAGCTATAATGGGGAGAGAACCTGGCTGAGGAGGAGTCGGACTTCTACTCCGATGAGGAGGGCGTTGACAAGGATGCGGGTGAGGAGGTCCTCAAAGGCAATTATAACAATGATGAGGCCATTGCACTGACCAGACGAGGCAGGCACATTTGGGAGGCCCTCATAGCTGCTAGGGGAACTGCTGGAGACCAGAAATCTGCTGAGTCCAAATCAGCCGATGGGCCTCTGGACTCGGTCATGTCACAGTTGCTGGAGCTGCAAAGGCAAGCTTGGGAACATCAGGAAGGGATGTCCACTACTCTTCTCAGATTGCAAGGCAAAATGGAGGAGTCTATCATCCTTAAGGCTGAGATGACAATGCCAGCATTGCAATGCAACGAAGTCAACACTGGTAAGATGGCGACCGCCATGGAGGCCTTAGTCCAGGACGTCGCTCCTGCACTGCTACTCGGGCTGAACTCCATCGCTGAAGCCATAGTTGGCCTCCAACATTGTCAACGCGAGAGGGGTGCGAGGCAGCTACACCAGCTCCTCATGGAGTCAGCCAGGGGCCCTCGGGCACTTATAGGGAGGAAGACCAGCAGGTGCACACCCCGGGGCCATCCACCCGGGTGACTCTGGGAGTGTCTGGCCCATCCGAATCCCCTCTTTCTGTGACCTCAGCAGCTCCAGCTCCACAGGCCAAGGAGGGTGCCACTGCCACACAGCAGGAACTCCAAAGCAGGCCGGGGCCCTCCAGGTCTCGGCCCTCCAGAGGACACCCATCAAAGTAATCACAGACAGGGTGTAGCAGTCAGCAGGCTGCCTCCACCTCTGCTGTGGATGCTGGGGAAGCACCAAGATGTAGCGGCAGGGTTAGGGAGGTTAAGAATATGTGGTTGCACAGCCTGGGCATGGGTATTAATCACTTGTACATAATGTTCACTATTGTTAATAAATTCACAAGAATGTCTCCTTGTCTATGGCTCCTTGTTCTGATGAGCAGTGTTTGTGTTATTCAGATGTGAAATCCTAGTTCCAGCTCAAGATAAAGGCAAATGTTTCAGTCCAGGGCCTCTTCCCTGTTCCATCATTCTCTCTGTGGCTCTCAGCACCTTTAAGGTGGGGCTGGCCCCATCTCGTCAGCATCTGTGACCAGTGACACTGTGTTCCTGAAGGGTACAGGTGCTGAAGGCTGACAAAGGATCAGGTGCATTTAAAGTTTCACGGCTGCGTCTCTATGATATGACCCTGATCACAGAGTGCAAGCGAGCTGCCCTCAGCCAGTCAGGAGTTAGACATTCACAGAGGCTCTGTGAAGATCTATGGAGTGTCCTCACTGAATGTTTGTGGAGGATGATGATGACATGCAGTGAGGAGACACCATGGATCCTCACATTACATCTGTAAACGATTGACTCTAGTCTGTCTTATGGCAGTGCACATATCCTCAGAGAATGTTCCTGTCATGGAGATGCAGCGGAGACCCTAATAGTCACTCAACTGCAGGAGGATAATGACGACATTCAGTGAGGATACTCCAAAGATCTTCACACAGCCTCTGTGAATGTCTAACTCCTGACTGGCTGAGGGCAGCTCGCTTGTGCTCTGTGATCAGGGTCATATTATAGAGACGCAGCTGTGAAACTTTAAATGCACCTGATCCTTTGTCAGCCTTCAGTACCTGAGCCCTTCAGGAGCACAGTGTCACTGGTCACAGATACTGAAGCGATGGGAGCCATGCCCACCTTAAAGATGCTGAGAGCCACACAGAGAGAATGATGGAAGTCTGTGATGCCTGCCCATGACATTCTGGCAGCAATGACCAGCACCATCGAGGGGCAGGCACCAGTAATATGTCCAGTGAGTGTGAGGCCGGAGCATCACTTTGGTTTGGAGGCTGCACAGAGCACAGGGAAGAGGCCCTGGACTGAAACATCTGTCTTTATCTTGAGCTGGAACCAAGATTTCACATCTGAGTGACACGAACACTGCTGATCAGAACAAGGAACCATAGACAAGGAGACATTCTTGGGAGTTTATTAACAATAGTGAACATTAAGTACAAGCGATTAAACCCCATGCCCAGGCTGTGCAACCACATATTCTTAACCTCCCTAACCCTGCCGCTACATCTTGGTGCTTCCCCAGCATCCACAGCAGAGGTGGAGGCAGCCTGCTGACTGCTACACCCTGTCTGTGATTACTTTGATGGGTGTCCTCTGGAGGGCTGAGACCTGGAGGGCCCCGGCCTGCTTTTGGGGTCCTGCAGTGTGGCAGTGGCCCCTCCTTGGCCTGTAGAGCTGGAGCTGCTGAGGTCACAGAAAGAGGGGATTCGGATGGGCCAGACACTCCCGGAGTCACCCGGGTGGATTGGCCCGGGGTGTGCACCTGCTGGTCTTCCTCCCTATAAGTGCCCGAGGGCCCCTGGCTGACTCCATGAGGAGCAGAGGTAGCTGAAGTGAGATCAAACTGCCCCGCACCCCTCTCACGTTGACACTGTTGGAGGCCAACTATGGCTTCAGCGATGGAATTCAGCCTGCGCAGCAGTGCAGGAGCGACATCCTGGACTAAGGCCTCCATGGCAGCTGCCATCTTACCAGTGTTGACTTTGTTGCATTGCAATGCTGGCATTGTCATCTCAGCCTTAAGGAGGACGGACTCCTTCATTGGGCCTTGCAATCTGAGGAGTGCAGCGGACATCCCTTCCTGATGTTCCCGAGTTTGCCTTTGCAGCTCCAGCAACTGTGACATGAACGAGTCCAGAGGCTCATCAGCTGATTTGGACTCAGCAGATTTCTGGCCTCCAGCAGTTCCCCTATTGCTGGGGTCCTGCGAGGTCCCAGCTACCATCTGTGGATCAGACAGTGCAATGTACTCACCAGATTGTGATTCCAAGGCTACTCTAAAGCTCGGTCCCTCCGAGGTGTGTGTCTCTGCGCTGGTGGAGAGTGTGGGTGACGCTGTGACAGGTCTTCAATGAAGGTGCCACCAGATTCGTCTTCAAATGTTTGTTCGGGGCTTGATTGGAGGCCATTGGGTTGTGGTCTCCATTGGCTGTTTCCAGATGTGCCTGTGAAAGCAAGGGGAGATAATTAGTGCATGGCAGTGGCCTGTGAAATAGGACACATCACTCACAGTGTGGTTATCTGATGGATGTTGCACTGCTGGGTCCTCACTTGGTTGAGAACCACCGATCTCGCCGTCAGCATAGGAAGGGTCCAGATCCTCGCCGGCCAGCTGGATGGCTCTGTTTTCAAAGTCTGTGAGGACCTTGATTTCAGGCATTCCTCCACCAGACTGTGACCTCTCCCTCTTGTCTTGTGCCAGCTTGTCCTGTATGAAGGCAGATGAAGAGAGTATAAACAGGATGCCTGCCAGGCCTGATAAGAAGGATGCCTGGCATGTGTGAGTGATGAGTGATGAGTGGTGCCATGGTTGGGATGAGGTAAATGACAGTGTCTGTGAGAGAGTGAATGGTGATGTCCCTTAAACTGGCAGTGAGTGAGATCCCTGTGGATGTGTGATGGGTTTGAGAGTGTGTGAGTTGGGAATGATGAGAAGAGTGACTTACCCTGGCAGAACAGAGGAGATCATTCATCGTTTTATTAGCACTGGGTGGCTGTCCCCTTTTGCAGGGTATTGGCGCTGACCACCAGTGCCACTGCCTCCCATTCTGGATTAGTGATGTTGCCGCCCCTCCTGCAGGCAGAGCAGGGGTAGAGGACATCATGATGGGCGTCTACAGCATCCAAAAGGTGCTGGAGGGATGAGTCACTAAACTGGGGAGCTGCAGTCTTCCTGCATTTCAGGGCCATGTCTTCTTTGCAGCTGCCCTGGGCTGGAAGCACTGAGAGGTGTGCACGTGGCTGTACTTCACCTAAGGTGCCTGGTGTGAGGAAGTGGCGAGGTGACAGCGCCGCTGGCGAATTGGAGGCTGCCCACCATCGAAACAGCGTGTTTCCCGGGAATGCATGATTATCGAAGCGGGATTGGGACGATATGATGTCATTGGGAAGATGCCATTGCAGCCGGCAGGCAAAACGTTCTTTATCCCGCCCACTACCGCACGTAGTGCAAATCTGGGATGATTTGGCTCTTTGTTTCTCTCTGGCCCCATGTGGAGTATGGAAGGGTTCATACTGAAAATGCAGTGCCTGAAGGTCAAAAATTGTTTTTCTGAGTTGATCAGATAAGGTACCAAACAAGAGAATCACGCATAAGAAAGATAATGGCAGATGGAATTAAGGGAAATGCAAACGTGTGGAATAGAAAGATGGTCGGTGGAAAGAAAGTAAAGGAAAAGGAAAATCCCAAGACTGGAAGAATGTAATAAGCGCTGTTCCACATGGGTCCATGTTGGTACCTCTCTCATTTCTAAATATATAAATAGTCTGGATTTCAGGATTGAGGGGACATTACTGAGATGTGCTGACGACACCAAATTAAGGGATGGCAAATTTTGGTAATGATTGTTAAAGATTGCAGAATGGCACAGAACAGCTGGCAGGATGGGCAGACAGGAGGCAAATGCAGTTCAAAGTAGAAGAACGGGAAGCAATATATTTTGGAAGTGAGAATAGTGACAGGATGATGGTAAGATTTTAAATACAATGGAGGACCTTGGTGTGAAGATGCATAGATCATTTAAGACGGCAACAAGTGAATAAGGCCATAAATAGAGAAAACAAATCCACAAATCGTTGATATCCAAACACATGAGAAAAATATGGATCTGGACCACTCCATCAAGCCTGCCCTATACAGACATGCAGCAGCCACATTGACTCAATCCCCTAATCAAGCAATCACATGGGATTTTTTTTTAAAAAGGGAAAGAAATGGGCCAAACTCCAGAAAAAAACAGAAAAACTCCAAACAAAAACTCCAGAAGCTTATTATCCAATTCCCAAAGGTGTTTGGGCAGAACTCCTTCCAAGTCAACAATTTGCCCTCCATAACTGAAAGGGTCCTCCTCTCTCAGGAAAATCTCCAATTCCTTTTAGAAGGATGTGGGGAATCTGTATTCTTCAATAACCTGTAGGTGTAGTAGACCTTAATACAACTTAAGTAAAGTGATCATAGCTTTATTTTCTATCGTCCTATCAATGCAACCTAAAGCCTATTTTACTACGCAATGGTGTTTCTCTGTGCTTAATAACATATCAGCATATTAGAAGGACAAGGGCAGCAGGTGAGTGGGAACACCAGTACCTCCAGATTCCTCTCCAAGTCACACGTTATTCAGATTTGTCACACATCGACCGTTCCTTCAACATCACTGTATTAAAATCTTGGAACTCCCTACTTAACAGCACTTTGAGAGCACTGTTACCACCCATGCAGCAGAGGTTTAAGAAGGCAGCTTACCTTCTCAAAGGCAATTAGGGATGGGCAATAAATGCTGGCCTGATCAGCAATGCCCAACTCTTGAGAATGAATATAAAAATCATTACCTGTGCACTTTTAATAACTTATAGGTGTGTCTCCTTCTTGATCTATAAACTTGTTGAGTATCCTGGTATATATTGGACAATTAGTTGTCCAATTCAATACACCTTATGTGCCCAATGATATTAACCAGATATCCATATTGTGTGGCTCTTCTGGTGTCTGACAAAAAAATCGGTCAGTCTTCAGACATGTGCCTACTGTGGCTTGGTGGGTGGCACTCTCGCTTCTGTGACCAGAAAGTTGTGAGTTCAACTCTCGCTCCAGAGACTTGCCTACAAAAACTAGGCTTATTCCAAAGCAGGGAATGCTGCACAGTTAACAGATATTACTGTTTGCCAATAATATTGAACCAATGATAATTACCAGTCACTGTAAGAATCACTCATAAAATGCACCATTCACAGCACACACACAAATTGGAGGAGCTGCTTTCTGGCTCTCAGTTGGACCTAAAAGATTCCAATGGCACACTATTAAAAGAAGAGGGGAGTTCTCTCTGGTGTTCTGGACAATAATTTATCCAACAGCCAACACCTAAAAACAGATTATCTAGGCGTTATCACATTGCTGTTTATGAGATCTTGCTGTGCACACATTGGCTGCCACACTTCCTTAATTGCACCTTTAAAAGCATTTAATTGGCTGTGAAGTGTGTTGGGGCATCCTGAGGTAAGGAAAGGTGCTAAATAAAGTGTTTTTTTAATTGTTGTCTTGATTATGTCCTCAAAGTGGGTTGCACCTTGTTATTCCTAATGAGGTAAAGCTCCAGTCTGGTATGAACAACTTTGGCTAGAATGTTTCTTTTCTAAAAATGGCAGAAAACTTCCACTGCTTGCCAAACTCTTGGTGGCAATGTGAAGTTGAATCTGATATCTAGACGGTGAATCACACCAAACCTTCTTTAAGATATTGAAGGAACCAGATAAACTGGATCACAGAATGACATTCACAATTAAGACAATCCATCAAACCATGGAACATGGATTTGTTCTTGGATGAGAAAAGATACACTGTGAAGGTCTCACTGCTTCACTCAAAGTTTGGTAAACATGTGGGCTCACCAAGACAGGGAGGCAGTGCAAGTGAAGACTATTATAAACAATTGAAGATAAAGTGGGGTTGGAGTTCTGTGAACACTGGGAGAGGCCTGATGATGAAGGCTGACATTCCTCACCCTCTTCTTCCCCTGTTGTTGGCCTCAAAACAGAACAGTGGTATGAATTAATAAGACAGCTTGATCAAAACTTCATACTTAACTTGCCAAAAACTTTAATGGTTCATTATTTGAGTTATACTTTCAAATATTTGCCTGTTACAGCATCTTGTTCAAAAATTAATGCCACTGTCACTTAAATGTTTGTTGGAAATTCTCTTGTTGGTGGACCCCAAATTCACCTTAACAGCAATTTCTTGCCTGGAGTTCTTGATCTTCAAGATAGTTAGAAGGTGGCTGCTGGAGGATTATAATAACTTAGGTACAACAGTCAGCACAGACTCAAAATCTTGTCTGACCAACCTCCATGACTTCTTTGAGGAAGTGAAGACTCAAGTGGATTGGAGAAAGTCCTATGATTAGGTGAGAAGTCAAAAAAAACTTAGAAAGGCTAAGAGGAATATTACTTTCAATTAAACTGCTGAAATGGAATTAGGAACCATAGCAAACTAGCAAACAAACTATTTAATTCAGACAATTCTTCATTTTTGGTGAGATCAACAGGTGAAATACATGTCTAGATAGTTAATGATGGTAAAATCTATAGAATGACTCACAAAGCCAGTTAGATGTTATTGTGGGTGGGATGGGTGGAGACTGTTAGAACCTCTCTCGATAAATAACTTAAAATGGGCTAAACGGTTTTCCGCACCTGTCATTGTGATCTTGTGGTTCACAAATCATCACCAGGATACAAGCTAAATGGCACATAGTGAATGTTTTATAATTGCTTTGTTAAATTCTACATGGCCTGGGTCATTAACCATAATATTTTAGGAGAGAACAATAAATCCCATAAAATACAGGCCCAACACTTCCATGACACTCCCAGTTATTCTCGTAGATAGTATACATTAACATTTACACATTATCAGTAATCCAGGGCAGGAACATGCTAGCAATATCCTGACACAAGTCACCAACTGGAGTCATTGTTTAACACATGCAAAAGTTGCACTGACACATATACCTACTATTGACTCAAATTCTCTACTTGTTCCTAAAAGTTAACAACTCTACATCTCTCGGTTTACCAGAAAATCAACTTTTTTTCAACAGTTCCTAATATTATGTAGGCACTTAAAAAAATTTCACCTGTTCATGGATGCGAGTGTCACTGACTAGACCGGCATTTATTGCCATCCCTAGTTGCCCTTGAGAAGGTGGTGGTGAGCTGCCTTCTTGAACTGCTGCAGTCCATGTGGTGTAGGTACACCCACAGTGCTGTTAGGGAGGGAGTTCCAGGATTTTCACCTAGTGACAGAGAAAGAACAGTGACATATTTCTAAGTCAGGATGGTGTGTGGATTGGAGGGGAACTTGCAGGTGGTGGTATATCTTCTTCCTTAATCTGATTTTTAGGAAAATTTCCAATTACAGGATGTCAGAGGAGATGATCCTGGTCTTTGCTTGGTGCCAGCTGGGGATAACTGATATTCCTCCCACGTTTTGAAGTGTTTTTGATTCCCGCTCAGAGTGTAATTCACATGTTTTCACTTATGCTTCAACGAGGTATGTCATAAAGTTACTGCTCTTTATTTTTTGAAAAAGTATTTTAAAATACCTTCAGCTGAAACTCTCTAATTTGGAATGAGACAGCACAAACTGCTTTCAAATGTGAGGTCATCTTCGAAGGTGAAGGTGAAGGTGAGAAAAGCAAACAACACTATTCCCCTCCTCCCCTCATCCCAAGGAAGTGTGAAGAGAGAGACACATTTTGGGTAATCTACAGACATTGAAACCCAACATTAAGGAAGATATTAAAAATGCAAAATGCTGTACTTTAATCAACGGTAATCCTATTATGACAATGGGGAACATCTAAGTGTGGTCACTTGTTCTACAACGATGACTACAGCAGATATAATAATCGAATTCCTTTTGGAATATACATCTACAGGAGGGCCCAGCAGAAGTAGAGGAGCCTGAAGAAGCTGCTAATGGAGCAGTAAGGAATCGCTTTCTCGCTCTCTTAAATTAAGTAAAGCCCTATCCCCATAGTCTAAAAATCCAGCACATGCGATAGAGAGTGTCCCTCGGAAAGGACCTTAGGAGGAACTCATCGATTTCTGCAAGATGGACTATGGATTTTAAAAAAAAGAAATTGTCTTCAGCAAATACAGTTACATGGATTTCAATTCAGCTCTGGGATTTTAAAGGAACCAGCTAACTTAAAATGGCCACAATGCTCAACAATCTATACCTCAAGGAGAAGCAAATGACTTTAACCCAAATTCTTTTAACTTTTTATTTGGATAAACTTTCCTTATGTGTGTAACATCACATCTTTCGTTATTTTTTCCTTGGGTTTAATAGCTAATAAACTTGCTCTTTCTTTAACTCAAGAAAACCTTGTGATTGGCTTCTTATTGTTCACTGTATAGATAGTAAAAAAAATATTTTTGGGATCTGGGAAAGGCATCCACAGGGAAAAGAAATTCATAAAGGGTCATGAGGACTCGAAACGTCAACTCTTTTCTTCTCCGCCGATGCTGCCAGACCTGCTGAGTTTTTCCAGGTAATTCTGTTTTTGTTCAAAAAACTCTTGTGACCAACTGAGCAGGCTAAATAAAGGGGAGCCGGTTCACTCCTCCTCACTGCTCCTGGTCGTAGCAGGTAACTTCATCAATGGCATCTGTAATGGATCTATTTACATGAACGCATATTCTCTGTGATCCGTCAGTATTACCTGGTTGTGATGAATGTAATTAAAGATAGAAACAGACAAAATAATGTTTAGGAAAGAACCATCAAGCCTGCCCGACACTCATGATGGCCAGAACAACATGACCAGACACTTGGGCAAAAGAAGAGAAAAACCCAGGGTTAATAAGAAAAACACTGGAAAATTCCTCTCTGACCTTTTTCAGGCAGTGAAACCAGTCCAATCCTATAATGAAGCAATCTCTGCCTCAGTCAAGCACCACTCCAGCTCCCTCGTGAAAGGAAACAGAGAGTCAGCTCCACTATCACCCAGTCGGAATGCAATCCAAAGAAAACAAGAGCAGAAGAACAGAAGGAAGGGGAAGAGGAGCTGGTCATTTTGCCTTTTGACGCTGCTTTGCCATTCAGTGAGATAATGGCTGACCTTCAACCTCAACATCACATTCCCACACCATCTTTTGATTCACTTAGTGTTCAAAAATCCATCAATCTCAGTCTTAAATTTACTCAAATGCTGAGCATCCACAAACCTCTGGGGCAAAGAATTCCTAAAGTTCAGAACCCTTTGAGTGAAGAAATTTCATCTCATCTGAGTCCTAAATGGCCGATCCCTTATTCTGAGACTCCTGACCATGTGTTCTCTTCTGCAACCAGGAGAAACATCCTCTCACATCTATCCAGTCAAGTCCTTTATGGATTTTATATTTGGAGGCTCATTACTCTCTGTGAGAAGAAGACCTGCCCAATGTTCTCACTTACACAAAGGTTAAATACATGTCTCCAGTCCTCCCTATTGTAAGATGTTGGGCGTTATACAATAGGTCTTATTAAGGTGTTCGTAGTCTTAGGTAACTATCTATCAACTACCAGAAAATATTTCCATAGGTATAGTAAAGGTCCCATTTTAGTAGCTGTTACATACAGATCTGTCCAACACTACACTGGCCCCTAGGTGTATGTCATGTGTTCTGTTACATCACTGTGTGGGCAGCACTGCACTAAGTTCCAAGTTAACCCTTTATGTGCCAGACCCTTATAGTACATCTCCCCCCCAAGTCTTTACCCAACATAATTACAAGTTATCCAAGTTTACCCCATGTATTTACATCATTACTACTACCCCATCAACCCCCTCAAGTCTCTGAGTTCATAGGTTCAGATTGACTGGAGGCCTTATAACCCTTCCACATCTTGTTCTCACTACTGTCAGAGAAGTGGTAGGCTCTGTCGCTGCAGGTAAACTTTGTTGAATCAGAGATTGTCCTGGCATCCTGGGTGTTCATCTTCTTTTTCCATTCTTTGGCATTGAATCGCTCTCTGTCGATTCCCCATCTGTAGTGATAGATAGTGGTTGGTTTATCCCACTCTTTACAGGCCAGACGAACTCTGGGCTCATCTCTATAGTGTTTTTTTCCACTTCTTCCTTTGTGTGGCTCGCAGTGTCACACGCTGGGCTAGAAGATGGCTCTTTCAGTTATGAGGGTGTGCCTTGGTAGTGAGCTCACCTTTGCATTTGGTTATGTGGTGTGCTGTCATCAATGGACGGCTGCTACTCGGTTCCAGCATCGTTTGTGGCACTGTTTAATTTACAAAATTATGAGTGGCATAGACAGAGTAGATAGTCAGAAGCTTTTTTCCAGGGTGGAAGAGTCAATTACTAGGGGACATAGATTTAAGTTGAGAGGAGAAAACTATAGAGGAGATGTGCGGGGCAAGTTGTTTATGCAGAGGGTAGTGAGTGTCTGGAATTCGCTGCCGGAGGAAGTGGTGGAAGTAGGTACGATAGTGATGTTTAAGAGACAGCTTGACAAATACATGTATAGGATGGGAATAGAGGGATAAGGACCCCGGAAGTGCAAAATGTTTTAGTTGGCAGGCAATATGATCAGCGCAGGCTTGGAGGGCCGAAGGGCCTGTTCCTGTGCTGTACTTTTCTTTGTTCTTTGTTATACTGGCTGGGGGCTGCAGCGCCTGCTCTGTGGTCTCAGTGCTTATCTCTTCAACTGGCATCAGAGCTGGAGGTCGAGACTCTTCTCGTTGCTGGTTCCTCTCTTGACTATCAACTATTCAAGGTGTCATGGTAACCATCTGAGTGGTTGGCTAATCTGACCAAAGAGGAATTTCTGGTACCTGTAATGAAAGTGGACAAACCTGCTCTGCAAAGAGAGAAGATAATTTAGAGCTCAAGTCCCAGTCGAGAGAATCTTTCCTGTTGGGTCTCTCTGGAACTTACAGGTCCGTATAATTTACGACATTGGATGTTTTGACATCTGCCATTTTGTGGAGATTCAGGGATACACAGAAACAGACTGGTTATGGATGATGTACATCAGCTCAAAGATTTGTTTGCTGCCATACCTTAGTGATTCCAGAATGACTGGAAGTCAGATTCCTCCAGGCCTATAGTATGGTGTGTCTGTTGTTAGTAGCCAGCAGTCTCTCAGCCACGGCTTTTTGTCCAATAGGACCATAACACTGGCTCCTGTATCCAATTTAAAGTTTGTGAAATGGCTATTAACCAAGATGTCCACATTCCAGAACAAAAATCCAGGGTCTTTAACCTCACCCAAGATGGATGGTTGTGTGCCCTCTTGGTGTGCTGTCTCAATCTTGTGAATCCTCTTGGGATTTTCCATGTGTTTTTGATGTTTTGGTTTTGCACAGCTTCCTGAAGTGTCCTATTCAGTTATGTTGAAAGCATTGGGCTGAAATTGCCAGACATTGATCATGAGCGTGGGAGCGGTTTGCTCCACAGTGCTGAGATGGTCACTCTATCGGTCAGTTATCCTCCCCTTAATATGGATCTATGCTGCAAATGGATTTCAAATTGCCTGACAATCTGAAAGGCTTTCTCAAGAGTTAGATGTTCCTTCACTTGAAGCACGTCTGAGAGTGTGCCATCTACCATTCCTACAACCATTCTAGCCCTGATTAGCTCAGATTCAGGGTCACTGAAATCATAGCCTTCAGCCACTCTGTACAGCTCAGTAATGAGAGAGTTGACAGGTTCTCCTGGTTGCCGGACATGTTTATTAAATTTAGACCTTCAATGATTTTGGTACTTCTTAGGTTAAAATAAGCATTGAATGGTTTTAAAACTTAATCAGATTTTGCAGATGATTCATTAATTCATTGTCTAGCTATTATATTATTGGCTATCGGGCCTACTGAATAAAGCAGGATGTTAACTTGTTCAGTTTCTGTCTTTTATCCTGACCTAAAGAAATCATGTATCTATAAGAAATCTCTTTCTTCAAAGTCCCCAGTTTTGTGATTGATCTGGAACTTGGATAAATCCAAATTGACCTGGAAGAGTGGATTTCTGATCCATGGTTAAAATTTTTGAATTGCAGGTTCAGCTTTAAAAGTATTCTGAAAATCCAAGATGCTGAAGCTATTTGCTTCTTCACAAAGGATTTTTCCACACTTGTTGATTTTGGTGGGCTCGCACAGTAATGACATTTGTGATCTCAACGTTTAAATTTTTTCAATAATGGTTACCTGGATCAACTGGTTAGAGCCTTCCCTATTTTAGTGCAATGTTCTTGGGTCTTGGAAGCATCAAATCCTGGCTTTTGCTGGGTTTTTTATGATGCCTACACAGACACAGTTAATTGTTAATTTTTTTTTTGTTCAGACGAACTTGGGCACATGTTTAGGCATGGACTCAGGAATCAGGTTTCTCGGACTGCAGTTTAAACAGCAATTTCTGACCATTGCAATATTTAACTGTTTTCAGGACCTGTGTTATCCAGGAATTTAAATGTTTTTGTTCACCCCTGTTAGGTCTGCTATGTTCTGGGTTTTGCAACTGGACTTCCACAGGATTCAATGGAGTCTTCTGCTGCAGTGAGGAATTTAATTTCTGCCTTCAGCTTCCAAGACTTTCTTCAGAGCTTTTCTCTGGTGATTTCCTTCTGTGCCTTCACTTCTTGAGCTTTCCTTCAGGTCAGAAAGCTTCTTTGATTTTTTTCCTTCAGTTTTCCAGGATTTTAAATTACTTTGGCAGTCTCTGAGAGGTTTTGAGCTGTTCCATTCACTGTAACCGTGTTGTAAGATGTTGGGCTTAGTTCAGTAGGTCTTATTAAGATATTCATAGTCATAGGTAGTTCAACAGTAAGTATTTATTAACTACTAGAAACTATATACATAGGTACAGTAAAGGTCCAAGCTGTTTCCATGCTTGCTTCTATACACTGCTCTGTCCAACACTACACTGACCCCTAGCTGCAGGTCAAATGTTCCCTTACATCACTGTACTCAGTCCCATGTTAACCCTTTCTGTGCCAGGCCCTTATACTACACTACCCAGCCTATAAAACTGAAATACTCCATCAATAGGAACACTATCCAGCTCTAGATTTTATAAATCTGTCTATGCTGCCCTAGATTACACAGATCAAGCTCTTCAAGACTTTTTGAGCAAACTGGAATCACTTTTTTAGCTCTCTGAATATTTTCTAATGTCACTATATCACACACTATGTGAAGGGACCAAAACTGGGCTCAGAACTCCAGATGCAGTCTAAGCGGTGACCTGTATAAT
This sequence comes from Carcharodon carcharias, assembly GCF_017639515.1. Taxonomy (NCBI): domain Eukaryota; kingdom Metazoa; phylum Chordata; class Chondrichthyes; order Lamniformes; family Lamnidae; genus Carcharodon; species Carcharodon carcharias. Next base: position 6,923,981 of record NC_054492.1, on the reverse strand, counting down.
GGTATGATGGCATCATTGAAATTCTTGTTGCAGTGTCTTGAGCAACCAACAGGTCTTTGTGGATCATTGAAATCAGGAAATTGTCCTTTGCATCTGTCCATTATTTGAGAGCCAGTGAGGGGGAGTGAAAGCATCTCACTAGCATCAGGAGTGGTGGTGATGGAAGGTGAGATTTGGGTGGGTCAGGCTGTCTGCACTCTTGTTGCCCTCCAATACTAAGCCCTGCACATCAAACTATCCAATTTTACCAGAAGGAGGGGCTCTTGCTGGGTCCTGTAAATGGGATTAATAGCAGAGAGGCCACGTTACTCATTATTTCCACCACATTCCCCTCATGGGATGTTACATATTTCGAGGCTATAATATTCCAGATGGAGAATTGGAAAACTGCAGGATTATTTCTATGTTCACGGTTACTGACAACATGCACGTTCGGATAATCTCAGCAACCACCACAACTGCAAGCTCGACACCTACTTCACATCCTGTCGCTGATAAATTCCACCTTCCATTGGAAATGAGCCCTCCTGCTCCTCAAAGTCGCCCCTTGTTTAATGGTCACAGCCAAAGAGGAGCGCATTATAGCGACCAATCGCAGCTTAAAGCCGACCCATTCTCCCGGAGCACACAAACTGACACCAGTCACTGGAGGCTCCCATTAAAGAAAAAGTCGAGGTTGATGGCTTGGTTTTGGCCAGTTGCCAATGACTGTATCTCATTCATTTAGACATCCAAGAAATTATAATCTTTCAAAGCTTTTTGGACCAATAGATTATCGGTTTTTTTTGACATTTACCTATGGTAAGAGAGCAATAATGTTAGTGTTCTAGTCTTGGTGACCTTATATAGATTCCTTCTTGTATTTTGCAGAAACAGCCGATGGGGAGAATATTCTGTGTCCTGTAGCCACTAATAGTGGCAACCCGCTCCGAGTGCTTACCCAGCAGATACACAAAGAGACATGGATAGGTCGATGTGTGACTGCAGCCGACACCAGCAGGGTGGGAAGTGCTGAATGAACGAACGTCTTCGGGTTGACAGCAGTATGTGGGGCCGGAAGGGACGGTCACTGCGGAGTGCACAGCGGAGGCAATGCAGTAAGTGGCAATGGGCATACAAGCGAGTTTAACCGAGTTTAGTGGCCAGGTTTAATCTGCCAGTGTTAGGAGTTGCACTCTGTGACCGAGACAAGCGGGAGTGTCTGCCAGAGAATGAGCAGGTTCTGCTCTGTGTGCCTTGAAGATGAATGAGTTCTGAATGAAGTGATCATGATCACGATTCCCATACCTGGTGCTTGCAGTCACATATAAACTTTCCACAGAAAGGTTGGTTTTATATTTAAATACCTCTTTTCGATTGGGACGCTGTCAGAGTTATCTAGAGATGGGAAGCGAAATATATGAATAATTCACATTTCGGGTGTATGATAAAATTGTTCGGCTGGTTTGCGATCTACCGCAGTAATTAGTTTCTAGGAAGGGACACTGTAATGTTGCACAGTTTTAAAGTTACCCCAGTTAAGTGTGGAGCTCTGAGTGCACTGAATTCGCCATTCTTTCCTGCAAGTTATTTGGAAACAGATTTCCATCTGAAATCTCGCCCTGTGTCAGCAGCGGTCAGTTTGTTCCAGTTGAGGCTGCGGGGTTCTGAGAGATGTAACAGACCAATCAGACATGCGGCGTTTAACCAGGAATTCAAAGGGGAAACGGGTTCGGTTGAAGTTTTGACCTTCCGCAAGCTTGAAACGCCTGAGCCTGTTGGAGGGCGTGTGTGTGTGTGTGTGTGTGTTTTTGTTTTAAATTCTGTCTCTGCTGTTCTCCTTAGAGAGTGGATGTTCGGGGTCCGAATGAATCTCCTATACACACATCACACACACCCCTCCTCCCCCGACCAGATCATCCTGTGTTCATCATTATCTAAACATCTATTTTTATTTAGCAGAGGGTTAAGAGGGCCATAGAATAATTGGCCCGTAAAGAGGTAATAAGGACATATTTATCAAGCGGCGGTTGGAAGATGTTGTGGTTTTAATATAATGAACCCCAGGAGGGAAATAGACAAGTCAGGAATCATAGATTTTAGACTTAGTTCTCCATTGGTTAAACATAAACTTCCTTGTTTATGCTTTAATAAATAAAACAAACCAAAATTGAATCAATTTTTCAGCTTATTCTGTATTGAATACATTTTCATTTCTAATTGGAACATGGTGGGCGAGTAAGGATTATTTAAAGGTGTAGAGTTGGGATGCCTTCACCGGATTACATTTAGCAGAAATAAAACAACTTGAATACTTGGTCAGCTTTTTCAATGGGATATTTTGAGCTAAAAGCACTTTCCGATGCCATTGGCATTCTCTTGCTATTTGTCACCTCCTGAAGTCCGGCTCATGCAATAGTTCCGGACGGCAGCAATCTCTGATTTCCAAGTTAGAACATCCCAAATGGATCTGGAGAAGAGGGAAGGGGTTATCTTCAGGATGTCAGCCGGCCTAAGGGATGAGCCTTTAGGAATTTCGTTCACTGAAAACCGGCTGCTGCCTGCGAGTGAGAGATTCCCTCAGCCGGAACAGGTCGTTTCCCCAAGTGATTTGTCAAGGTTTCACAAAAGCTCTTGGTTATTCCTGACACTGATGGTGGGAAGTATTGTCTGGCCAGAGGTCTGCCTCCTCCACAATTATTACCGAGTCAAAGCCACAACGAAAATGCACCCTTCACTGATATACCATCATTATGCCCTGCAAACTGAGAGTCTAACCTTGTTAGACTTTATTAGGTGACACGGACATTTACAATTGAATAAAAACTCTGTTTAATTTTATTAACCTATAGAATATTTTATTACAAACTTATGATAAAACATTGGCCAGGCTGACGAATCACAATAATCACAAAACGATTTCTCCCACTGCCTCACGACTCCCCTCCTTCCACGCACAATTCCCAGGCCTATCTGTTAAGTTAATACTTTTGCCGGTGGCCTATTTTCTTAGTTGGATACTGAGAGCCCAGAACAGTATCACCTGGCGCCCCCAATTTCAATCTATAAGGATAAGACCACGCGGACTGCAACGATTCCACATTGTGGCTCCCCATCATCTTCTTATGAACCATTTCAGGTGGGCAAGAAGTCCTGACCTTGCCATCAATTCCATAAATAAGTAAGTGGTCCCTGTTATAGAATCATAGGGAAGTGCAACACAGTATTACAGTATCTTTAAAGTGCAGAAGGAGGCCATTCCCATTATCCCTGTAACCTTGCACATTATTTCTTTTCAGGTAACAATCCAATTCTCTTTTGAATACCTTCATTGAACTTGCCTCCACCACCCTTTCAGGAAGTTTGTTCCAGACTACAACCACCCTCTAGGTGAAAAAAAAATTCCTCACATCACATTTACTCCTTATGCCAATTATTTTGAATCTGTGTCCTCTAGTTCTTGATGCTCTTTTGAGTGGGAACAGTTTCTCACTAGTTACCCTGTCCATTCCCCTCAGAATCTTGAATACCTCTATCAAGTCTCCTCTTAGCCTTCTTTTCTCCAAGGAAAACAGTCACAGGAAAATTCCAATGTCAGAGGAAACAACATATTTATACTGAATGAGAAGAGAGTGCTGATAGGCAAGTGGACTCTGATTGGTAGAGATGTTGTCATGAAAAATGCACCAGTTGATGGTGTCTGACATTTAACTGCCAGGGCAATGTTTTGACCAATTGGAGTCAAGTTGCCTGAATTAAATTTCACCAACAATGCTTGGCAGTTAACTGTCAGTCACCACCAACTGGTGTATTCTGCATGGCAACACCTCATCAATCAGAGTCCACTTGTCAACCAGTCAGTGCTCTCTTCTCATACAGTATAAATATTTTGTTTCCTCTGACATTGGTATTTTCTTGCGATTTATCCTGATGAGTACAAGACAAAAAGCTTTGACAAAAATCTATTATTTTCAGTGATACTAATGTACATTTATTAAGTAGATTGCAAGTACAGCCTTTAGTGCCCTGTCACTTGCCACTCAATCTCTCATGCCACTCTAGCATCTCCATCTTTGGTTTCCTACACTGTTCCAATGGAGCTCCTCACAAGCCTGACACATGAACGCTAAGTGGTCTGTGCTCCCTCCAAATTGGATTTTAGGTTTTACTATTGAATTTTAATAACATCAAAATGCAACTTTAATGCATGTTATTTTTGAGATGAGACCTTGGGATTGGGTATGTTAGTGTATCAGGGGAGTGGGTTTTTGGAGATCGGTTGGGAAACACCACACTGGGGGGACGATCTGAATGGTTGGTGTCAGTTTGCTTCCTTCTCCTGGGCTGTTGGATTCTGTTCCTTTTTACCAGCTTCCCCTGTTTCCATTTCAGATCTATCCAGTCATAGGATCTTACAACATGAGACAAGACCATTTGGCCAATCAGTCCTAACCTGGCTCTTTGAAAAATCTATCCAATTAGTGGCACAGTTGAGCTTTCTCCCCATAACCCTGCAGATTAGTTCTCTTCAAGTACAATGTCCTCTTGCCTTTTGAAGGTTCCTGTGGAATCTTCTTGAACCACCCTTTCAGCTAGGGGGCTAGTTCCAGATCATAGCAACCCTCTGCGTGAAATAACTTCCTCATTTCCCCTCTGGTTCTTTTGCCAATTATTTTAAGCTGTGACCTCTGGCAGAGGAAATAATTTCTTCCTATTTGTTTTACGAAATCCCCACACAATTTTGTACGCCTCTATAATGTTTCCCCTTAACCATCTCTGCCCTAAGAAGAACAGTCCCAGCTCCTCCAGTCTCTCCATATAACTGAGCTCTCTCATCCCTCGAATCATCCTGGTAACCCTCTGTACCCTCCCAAGGGTCTTTGACATCCTTCCTACAGTGGGATGCCCAGAGTTGTACACAATACTCCAGCTGTGACCTAACCAGTGATCCTTAAGATTTTCATAACTTTCTTTTTTTTTATTGAATGCCCTAATTACAAAACTAAGTATCCCATATACTTTCTTAACTCCCTTATTAACTTGCCCAGCCACTTTTGTAAATATATACCCCACCCCTGACCCTCCCCACTAGGCTCTATGCTTTTACACAATGTCCCTCCTCAAAGTAGTATTGTTTCAATTACACTGCCTCCCTATGTTGTTTCTCCCAAAGTACATTACTTCACATTTGGACCCACATTAAATTGCATCTACCATTTCACCAGTCTGTTTATGTCCTTGTGAAGTTTGCTACTGTTACGGACAGTGGGGGGGGGGGGGGGGGGGGGGGGGGGGGGGGGGGTGGGTGGGGGGGGGTGGAGGTGTTAATTTAAAGAGCATTAATTTCTCCTCTCACCACCTGTCTGTAAACAGAAAGGTGTTTTGATTTGTTTCCTTCTTTATAAGCAGTAACATATTTCCCAACCCCTTAGTTTTTGTGTGATCCAATTTTTCTATTAATCACCCCACAGCAAACTCAAGATAGGTTGAACTCAAAGGGTTAGTTTATTTTCACACACTCAGACAGTAAAGACAGGGATCAAGAAAAGAGGTTTTACAGAGAAAATAAATATTGGTTCACATGAGTTCCTGAGTCCAGAATCAAAGTCCAATGAGGTATTCCTTCATGGAGGTCAGTTGGCTGAAAACTGATGTTGGATAATTCACTATTTTGGTGGTGTTGACTTCACACAACGAGATAGGCATGTAGAGATGAATCAGTCTTATTGGTGATGGTACAGAAATTTCAGAAGCAGCATTGCTGATGGAGGCCAGGTATTCCAACTTGACAGAGCTCCTTGTCTGTGAGGCTGCTAGTTAGATGGCAAAGAGCAATATGAGCTATGCTGTTCAGCGAGGCAATATTACTTGTTCCACAAGCCAGAGGTCCAGGTCACATGACTCCCACTTCTGTACTAGGTCTTTGACAAAGGATGTGCATCGTCTGGATTCCAAAGACTGTTAACTGTCTCAGCTATTAGGAATTGAAAGGAAGGTTGCAGGGCCTTTGTCTTAGCACATGATCCATGTCCTTTTGGCTAACCTTGGGTATTAAATGCAGTGGTTGTTAGTGGCTCCTCAGATATAATGAGATATGAGTTTTCCTGAAACTGTCACGTAGTTTTTTCTTTGTCTGGAGAGTCACAGACAGACATAGGCTAAGCCATTTTAAAGATCTTTGTTCAGTTTTTAAATTTTAGAAATAGCAATGAGCATATCTACAGATATTTTATCAAAACATACAGTGCGAGGTCTTTGTCCCTCACATTGCTGTCCTGCTCACTGTTTACTGCGTTGCTAAGTTTTGTGCCATCTGCGAACTTCAAAACAATATCCAAGACCAGGTTCTTTATACATGACTCCACTGCTTATGTCTGTCCAAAGAAACATCTGTTCAGCACTGGTCTGTCTTCTAACCCTAACCCTTAGCCAATGTTATACCCAAGTTACCATTCTTTCTTTAATACCATGTGCTCGAATAAATCTGTTATGTGGTACTTTATCAAATACCTTTTCAAAATCTTTATCTACAACATGCACAGCAACACCTTTATCAACACTCTCTGTTCCTTCAACAAAGTCCAACCACCAGTTCAGCTGTTTACGCCTATTCCATGTCTCTTAGTGCCTTTATTTTCTTGCATTATATTTCTTCCTATATTCTCTTGTTAGTCCTTTTGAAGGCTCTTGCTCTGTAATATCTTCCAGCTTTGATGGGAAATCCATGTCTAAAACTTTAGCACCTTTGTCCTCTAGATGCAGATTGACCTGCTGAGTGTTTGTCAAAGTCTCTGTTTTTGTGACAGTTTACTGTAAATATCTGTCGGCATCAGGACAAAGAACATTGGCTGAAGCTGGAGGATATTTAGGTATCAGCTACTCATAGTGAACATGTATTGACAAGCGTAGCTTTGTGACCATTGTTCAATTTTAAACTCATAACAAGAGCAAGGCCTTAAGGACAAAATATAAATTAAAAGTGTGGAATTTCCCAGATTACAAAGAAGCATTTGATCAATTGGTAGAAATGCAATTTTGGGGAAATCAATTTGAGCTGATGGTGAAGCAAGGGAATGAACCTTTCTATTAGAAATAATCTGCATTTACGCATTGCCTTCCACATTCTCCAGTTGTTCCCAAGTGCATTACTGTGTAGTCACTGTTGTCATGTAAGTAATACTTGTGCACAGCAAGATCCCACAAGCATGACAGGTTTTAATTTTAGCGATGTTGGTTGAGGGCTTTTTGGACACAAGGGAAACTATACTGCTTGTCTTTAAATAGTGCAATGCAATCTTTTATGTTGAGTTGAATAGGCAGATGGGGCCATGCTCTATGTTTCACCAGAAAGACTGCACTGCTGATAGTGCAGCACTCCCTCAGTACACCCTGAGTGTCAGTTTGAATTAAATACTGAAGCTGGGGCTTGAAACCACAAACTTCTGACAGGCAAGAGTGCTACCGGTGCGTCACAGCTGTGTGTCACAGGCGAGAGTGCTACCGGTGTGTCACAGCTGTGTGTCACAGGCGAGAGTGCTACCGGTGTGTCACAGATGACGCTTAATTTGGGTTTTGCAGGACGCTTTTCTTATATGATTTTTCAACTCAATGACAATACTATAACAGTTATAAAGAGGGATTTGAGAAATTGTGTCTTTTTTAAATGGACCTCAGGATTAAAAGGCTTCAAGATTGTGAAAGAATTAGAATGTTGAACTCTCCAAATAAGCTGTTTTTGTGGCAAAGTCCATTACAATTTCTTTTAGAAGAAAGTTTGTTTAGTTTCAAAGTGTGATATTGAAGGTTGATGGTAGTGTGTAGGAGACTGCGATTACATTATACGGTAGGTGAGGTTGGTGAGCCACAGAATCTGTTTCTGTGCTGTTCTGTGTTTCTATTTTCTTCTGAAGGTGGGAAATCTTTAAGGAGTTTCAGGATGCACTGACGTGCAGTCAACTGTAGACAAATGCAATTTTGTGACTGAGAATGAAATTAATATTTATTATAGTGGTTCAGGTCTAAGGACAACCCTGATTTAAATAGAAACACTCAGTGTGATGGCTGTTACTAATGTTTGGGTCTGTGTGCCACTGGCTGAGAGAAACCGGAGACATAGCAGATTAATCCCTACCTTGTACACAGTTAGCTTCTTGTGCTCAGCCTCTGCTTCAAGTCAAGAGGTTCAAACCCAACTCCAGTCTCTGAGCACATAAGGTACTGAGGGAGGCCTGTATTGATAGAGGTGGCATTAAGCCATCACCTTGCTGCCTGCTCTGTTTAGTTGTCCACATCACTGGTAAGCTGTGAAGTTTGATAGCCTGAAAGGAAGAGGTGAACAGGCTTTCCACAGTCAAAGGTTATCGGAGGCAGGCCGAATGTAGAGTTGAGGCCACAATCAGATCAGCCATGAACTTAATGAATGGTGGAGCAGGCTCGAGGGGCTGAATGGCCTACTCCTGCTCCTAATTTGTATGTTCATCTGAACTTATCTGGAGATACTTGAAAATGCCAACAGATTATTCCACCAGCTAGGAGTCCTCACCATACCTGGACAGTGTAGTCAATTTTGGGCAGTTTCTTAACGTTTAACCTGAGGCTACAAACCAATCAGGAACTTGGGGGGAAAACGAAGCAGATGCAGTCAGAGCTAAGCAGCTGTTATTAATGCACTGAAGCAAATCTGTGAACAGACAACCGGCCACAGTTTCAATTAATGTTCGGACAGGTTGAGGGCAGAGCTGGCATAATATTTCAGGAGGTCCTGCTGCAATTTGAAAAACTCTAACTCAGCACAGAGTCCAGCATCCTATAAAGGACATGTCTTTTAATTAAGGAAATATCGCAACCTTCAAATCTAATCCAACCCCAGTAGCTGAGCACAGCTCCTTCAGAAAATGTTACCATTCAGGAATTTCATGTTGCTTTGTTTTGAAAGAGGAAATAAAGAGAAATTGTTCTGACTGGCAGGAGGATCATTAACCACAGGATGCAGAATTGAGCTTTAAAAGAACAGGGAGAGGAAATAAGAATTGTTTTTACTCAGTGAGTTGTTGTGATCTGGTACATGACCTGGAATGTTTGGAAAGTCAGTGGAAGCAGACTCAGTGATAACTTTCAAAAAGAAATTGGAATTGTGTGTGAAAATGAAAATGGTGGGAAACAGCGGAGGAGCTGAATCAATTGGATAACTCTTTCAAAGAACTGGTAGAGATGTGATGGGATGAATGGTCTCTTACTCTGTAAGGCTGTAGAAATCTATGATTGAGTGATTTGTTTCTTGTCTTCTGGCTTTCCTGAAGATACTGACTCCACCTGTGATCTGACTCTACATTCCTCTGCTCCCTTGCCCAGGTGTCAACATGGACAACCTATTCAACGATGGGAGCCAGCATAACCTATCCTCACCTGACATCCAGACATGTGACCTTTCACAAAGGCAATGTGGGAGAGTGAGAAAGTTTTTATAAAGAACCTTCGCACTATTTATTTCTTGTCTTTCTTTTGGACTTTGCTCTTTTCTTACTACCCACATTTCCCACATTACGACAGTGACTATACTTCAAAAGTGCTTTATTGGCTGTAAAGCACTATTCATGTCATGAAAGGCGCTATATGAATGCAAGCTTTTCTTTTACCCCTTTGGATACCAAAGTTACTATAACAGGCTCAGAACAAAGGACAATTTAATCTGAGTCAGAAATGTAAATTCAAATCAAAGCTTTCCAGTCCAGTACAAGCTGAGACACTTTTTGATTAATGCACAATTTGTTTGAAATTCAGATGAGCACTTTCAGAATGCTTTAGAAGCTTCTGAGTTCTAATCACGTTTTCTTAATATGTGGATGACGTTAAGTAGATGGTAATGAGAATAGAGCCAAACCTGGGAGATTAATGGATTTTGGAGACGGGTCACAAATACTAACTGGCAATCCCCGGAGCCAAGCTAAGGCTGATGTGGGCCAAGTTTTTTTCCCTCCCCCTGCTCCTTTCCCTATCGGTGAGACCGCCTGCTGAAGCTAAATGTATAAAATTCATTATTTCTGATTTTATATCCATTAAAATAAAGTCATTAGGCAGAATTTTACCAGGCCCCAGGTAGCAGGCTAGGAAACAGGGTAAAATACTGGGCAGCACGGCTCTCTGACACAGTCCTGTCGACAGCGAGGCTTCCAGTGGTGGAAACAGCAGTGGGTCAGCTGCAGGAGGAGGCAGGAGGCAGGCGGCTGCCTTAGAAAGTGAAAGGCCCAGCTAAGGGCCATTTTCCCCGTCTGCTGGCGGTGGAGCCGTCCTGTCAGAGCTGGAGGCTTCGTGGCCCAAAGAAAGGCTCGCCAATGGCAAAAGCCACCCCTGCTGCTGGAGTGATGTCCCCCTCCGATTACCAGGGCCTGCCTGCTTGACCCCGGCAGCCCTGTGAGGATGTCTCGAAATGGAGGCGGCCTCAGGTTTCCTTTGCTGCCTCAGCAGTTGCCATCTCTCTTATTGGCGCCGCAGAGCTGCCAGCCCTCTGATTGGACCAGCAGTTTGGAAGCCCCACCCACCCTCCTTAATTGGCCGCTATGCCCTGCCTGATTGCCCCCATGTGGCAAAATCACAGGGGAGCTCCTGCCTCTCGAGTGTGCTGGCTTCCCAAAAAGCTGCTCAATGCTGGGACCTCTGCCCCTCCATCCGCCACTGCTGGGAAGATCCCACCCAATGGTTTTTGAGCATTTAGGTATTATCTTCTGGGCATTAATGTTTTTTGTAGCTAAAGCCAGAGTTTCATTATGTAACATGGTTAACTGCAATGGGCAAACCTTGATCTCTTTGGTTCCTCATGTCTGGTAAATTTTATGCAAATAACCAAATGAAATGGCCAACGAAGCAAAGGTTTATCTTTTCCCAATATGTAAATCAGAGGGTTACTACTTCCTTTGGCTATTGTTTTACAAATTATATTTGATGTTGTTGTCGCAAACTCTGTCTAATAAGGAAAAACACACAAGGGAAGGGGAAACTGATGTAATATTTCAGACAGAGTTGGCCCTAGGCTGTTGCTCTTGACTCTCTGTAATTGTAAAATGTGGTGGATTCTTTCAACTGTAACTTGCGTGTCCTCAAACATCTGCAGAACATTGTTTTGTATCCCTGACAATCAGAAATGTAACCTTCGATTGACCCAAAGAGAATAAGACTTGCAAAGCACTTGAGCTGGTAATCTAGTACTGAGGGAGTGCTGTGCTACAGGTGGCACAATATTTTGCATGGGTGAATGTGACTGGAATTGTTGTTTGTCAAATCTTGCTGTGCGCAAGTTGACAGCCATGTTTCCCTACATCACAACAGTGACTACACTTCAAAAGTTTCATTGACTGACTGTGAAGTGATTTGGAATATTCCAAGTCTCTTCACCTACATCAATTGGCAATAATATGTAACATCAATTAGGTCCAAACTGAACTGGAAAGTCTTTAATGAAAGTAAAATCTTAGAAAAGGTTGCTTCAAGACATGTTGGGTTTTGCAACACACTGGGGTCAAATGAGCACTCCTGAATTTCTAGGCCTGAGATTCTCAGTTCTAACACTTATGAGTCAGGGAGAGAAAAGTGAATGATTCAAAAACACAGGCAGCTGCTTTCCTCATTCTGATTTAATTTCCCTTCTTTTAAATAAAGCAGATTGAATTTTGAAAGCAAACAGCATGTCTTTGAGGGATCAAGGAAGAGAGGAGGAAATGAAAGTGATGGGCCTCTGGCGTCTCATCACCTGCCACTGGCTGTTTTGAATGGAGAGATTGACTACAGGGTTAAGGGTGAAGTGAGTGACAGTGGAGCAAAGGGGTAGAGGCTGGTACAGGGGTTGAGCTGGTGGCTCATAGGGGAAGTCGAAGGATAACGATAGGAGTGAGGGTGGTAAAGGGGAATGGATAGTGGGATTGCACTGGGGAACATATAGGAGCAAAGGGTCATGGAAGAATGAGTGATTGTGGCGTGGTTAAGAAGTAAGACACTGAAGGCCATAGTTTCCCTGAAGTTCCCATTTGAACTGCAGCTGTGGTGACTGAACCCTGCCTCATCTGACGGAATAGACAGAAGGAGAAACTTTTTTCTACCTTAAATGAGATGAATAATGAGAAGGTGGCAAAAGCAGTAGTGGAGACTTGGTGCTGTCTGGTGCTACTCCTTCCTGCTCCTCAATTAAGAGCAGTTGCTTTGTTAGTGACCATTATACTGTGAGAATGGTTGAACCTGCACCACAAGTATTATTTAAAACACTGTTTTGCTGATTGTCTCCCTTCACTGGGGATGAAGAGCTGACCACTGGGTTTGAGGAGTCCAGCCAGTCAATCCCTCCCCACCCCTCCCCTCCACCCCATCACCCACCATGGGTGGGAGAGCAGCTGACATTCTGGCAGGAATGGATGAACAGGCCGAGTTAAACACAAGGTGGTGCCTTTACCTGCATGGTCTATGCCTAATCCTGCTTTCTTATAATTTTATCATCAAACGAGATGCCTTTGCACTGACCACACAATTTGTGTAAGGTCGGCACTAAAGGGCATGTTGTCATGTGGGAAACAACAGAAAATTTGCACACACCAAGTTTTCACTAACAGCAGGTTGTCTGTTTTAGTGATGTTAGTTGAGGGATACATAATGGTTAGGACATTATGGGAGCTCCCCTGTTCTCCTGAGAGGATATTGGTTTAACATCTCATCTGAAAGCGCAGCATTCTCACAATATTCCACAGGGTGTCAGCCTAGATTTTGTGCTCAAGCCTCTGGAGTAGGATTTGAACCCACAACCTTGTGGTGAGAATGCTACCCACTAAGCCATTGGATCATTTTGTATACTTTGTTCCTTCAGCTTTTCTCTCTCTCTCTTGCCCACCAAGCCAAACCTTTTCCTATAGTCAACCTGTTGCTAACTCATCAGCTGACAGTGGAGACCCTCAATATATTTCCACCTCTCCCTGCTACCCCTCTGACCCTCCCTCCCACCCCCTCACACACAACTTGCCTGAGCAAGTTGCAGTTAGTGAAGGAGATCCAGCGAGATGGTGACGATGAAGGTGTGGAGAATGGCTCTCAGTAGCAGTAATGGTGAAACAGAGACAGAGGTTTGCAATGGTGAGGAGGTGGAAGCAGATGAAAGTGGCTGAGTTTAAAAGTCAGTTCATGATCAAACGGATACTGAGTTTCTGTGCCATTGGGATCAGCTGAAGTGATGAACCAGTGAGATGGATAGTCAGGAGTGAGCATCTTGGTTGCAGCCAAGCGGGACGTTCTTGCCAAAGTTGTACTGAGGAAGTTTCTGCTCATCTTGATACCTCATCAGCCAGATAGTTAAGAACTGGCTGGGGATGTCACTTGAAAGCTTATCTTGTGCCTACAAATAATGTCACTGAGGGGCAGAATGTAGGCCAAGAAAAGGCAGTCTGAAAATGGAGACATTGGGCACAAACAGGTGACTGGGTAAAGGTAGAAGAGGCTATTTCCATAGATTTGCTGCCTTCACTGGGATAGGCAGTAGTGGGACCAGGGAGAGATGAGTAAAAGCAGACTGATTGACCCTGTCAGATGTCAGAGAGACCAAGGGAAATGAGGAGGTCTAAAGAATGCCATTGGTGACTTTGTTGTCTTAATGCTGTGGGCAGAGGGGAAGGTGGCGAGGTGTTGATGAATGATTTAGGCAAGGAGATGAGTTATAAGAGCAGAGTTGTGAAATTTAGAGAAGATGGAAGTATCCTTAGTCATTAACCACTCAGATATTTGTGAAATGTTGATTCTAGAATCTCAAAAATCTTTCTGAAAAATACAGTCGGAAAAAAATAAATGTGAATTTGTCAATGGAAAAGGAAAGGATAACTTTTGATGAAGTGCAGTCAGATGTTGAGTACAATAACTTATTTATTAAACTGTGATCCAACAGCATGGACATTCTTATAATTCTCCTGTTTTAATTAATTGATTAATTCTGTCTGCAGTAAATATAAACGCACAAAGAAATGAGTGAAATAAAGATGAAACTGATGGTATGATCCTCTTGGGTAAAATGGTTCATTTCATTGTTGACTATCTTCCTCTTTTTCCACGTTTAATGGTGCACACCATCACTCACATAAAATGGATTATTTTAGTTTACAATTAGTTATCGTAAAGAGGTTTCTTTGTGCAATCTGAATTCTCTGGGATTTTATATTAATTCTAAAGACTGGAAGAAACTTGTGAAACAAACCTGATAAATGTTTGAACTGCTCTGCATCTGCGGCAAGAACAGCTAACTTAATGTCTTAGATTTGGTTCTTCATCCTAACTGCAAGAAATGCAGATAAACGGCATTTATACAAGAACAGAACAAGGGCAGGGGGGGCAGACAGGTACAGGGTGGGGTCAGAGCATCATCCTGCTGTGCTTCGATTTGACCTTCTCCGTGTATCAGCCTCCCTGCAGAGCATGACTATTCCCTCATCATGGTGTCCAGCTGCCTTTTACTGCATCAAATCCATAATACTTGCTGCTGTAGCACTTCCTGCTTTCAAATATTGCAATAATGAAAATATAAAGGGTTCTTTAGCTCAGGAACTGGACCCAATGACAGATTGAATGATTGAAGAGCCAGATTCACGTTTGGTGGAAATTATTTGAAATTCAGTGTTCAACATCTTTATTTTTCACCAATCTCAACTCAGTAACGTGGACTGATGGCCAGTAGAGGCCCATAAAGGTGTGTTTTCTCAAGTTTCCTTGTGGAGCAGGAGTTCAGAGTGCTCTTCCAAGATCCGCAAGGAAACTTAGGACCTCTTGGCTTGTTTCAGATCTAACACATTTGCTTTTCCAGTAACTGCAATCGTTTAAAGAGGCATGGTTTGATCAGGGATAGTCAGCATGGCTTTGTCAGAGGGAGGTCATGCCTAACAAATTTGATTGAAGTTTTTGAGGAGGTGACCAGGTGTGTAGATGAGGGGAGTGCAGTTGATGTAGTTTATATGGATTTCAGCAAAGCCTTTGACAAGGTCCCACATGGGAGACTTATAAAGGAGGCAAGTGCTTATGAGATACAGCGTAATTTGATAAAGTGTATTCAAAATTGACTTAGTTATAGGAGACAGAGGGTGATGACAGAAGGATGCTTTAGTGACTGGAAGCCAGTGTCCAGTGGCGTACCACAGGGATCTGTGCTCGGTCCCCTATTATTCATCATTTATATAAACGACATAAATGACTATGTGGGGGGTAGGATTAATAAGTTTGCGGATGACACAACGATTGGCCGGGTGGTTAATAGTGAGGCTGAGTGTCTTGGGCTACAGGAAGATATAGACGGGATGGCTAAATGGGCAGATAAGAGGCAGATGGAACTTAACCCAGAGCAGTGTGAGGTGATACATGTTGGAAGAAGTAATTTGACAAGGAAGTGTTCAATTAATGGCATGACACTAGGAAGTTCTGAGGAACAAAGCGACCTTGGTGTGTGTGTCCATAGATCTCTGAAGGCAGAGGGACATGTTAGTCAGGTGGTGAAAAAGGCAAATGGGACATCTGCCTTTATCAATCAAGGCATAGATTACAAATGTAGGGAGTTGTATAGAACCTTGGTGAGGCCACAGCTGGAGTACTGTGTGCAGTTCTGGTCTCCACATTATAGGAAGGATGTGATTGCACTGGAGGGGGTGCAGACGAGACTCACCAGGATGTTGCCTGGGATGAAACATTTAAGTTATGAAGAGAGGTTGGATAGACTTGGGTTGTTTTCGCTGGAGCAGAGAAGACTGAGGGGTGACCTGATGGAGGTGTACAAGATTATGAGGGGCATGGACAGGGTGGATAGGGAGCAGCTGTTCCCCTTAGTTGAAGGGTCAGTCACGAGAGGACAAAGTTCAAGGTGAGGGACAGGAGGTTTAGGGGAGATGTGAGGAAAAACTTTTACCCAGAGGGTGGTGATGGTCTGGAATGCACTGCCTGGGAGGGTGGGGGATGCGGGTTGCCTCACATCCTTTAAAAAGTACCTGGATGAGCACTTGGCACGTCATAACATTCAAGGCTATGGGCCAAGTGCTGGTAAATGGGATTAGGTAGGTAGGTCAGATGTTTCTCAGGTGTCGGTGCAGATTCGATGGGCCGAAGGGCCTCTTGTGTACTGTGTGACTCTGTGAAAATAGGCAGTTAATTCTATCCCCCCAGTTAACACAAATTCATCAATTACTATGATCCATGCTGAGAATTATAAGAATGCCCCTGCTATTGGAAGACTGACTTCCATAAATTAATTATTGTACTTAACATTTGACAGCACTTAATTAAAAATCATTTATGGAAGTCAGTCTTCCAACAGTACGGGCATTCTTATCATTCCCATTCAACACTTCTGGCTGAAGATGATTGCAAATGCTTCAGCCTTGACTTTTGCACTGACATGCTGAGCCATGCAATCATTGAGGATGGAGAATTTGTGAGCTTCCTTCTCCGGTTAGTTATTTAATTGTTCATCAATGTTCACGGCTGAATGTGGCATGACTACAGAGCTTTGATGTGATCCATTGTTTGTGGGCTCAGGGGAGGGGGAGATGGTGGAATAGTGGTAATATCATTGAGCTAGTAGTTCAGAGGCCCAGGCTTATGCTCTGGGGACATGGGTTCAAATCCCACTGCAACTGCTGGAATTTAAATTTGATTAATAAAATCTGGATTTGAAAGCTCCTCTCAGTAGTGGTGACCATGAAGCTGTCATTGATTGTTGTGAAAACTCATCTGGTTCACAAATGTTCTTTAGGGGAGGGAACCTGCTGTCCTTACCTGCTCTGGGCTGTATGTGACTCCAGGGCTATAGCAATGTGGTTGACTCATTATTGTCCTTTGAAATGACCAAGCAAGTCACTTAGTTTAAGGACAATTAGAGATGAGCAACAAATTGCTGGCTTTGCCACTGACTTGAACATTCCAATAAAGGAAAAAAGAAACTGCCTATTGCATGCTGCTTCACCTGCCTAGAATACATACATATCCAATATGGAAGCTTCACCAAGTTGGATTCTCACTTTTATTTATGTCTAGTGCCACACCTCACATGATCTCCTATGCCCTTCATTAAACTAGGGTTGGCCCCCTGGCTTGATAATGGTCAAGCGAAGCTAATGGTTTGTGGCTGAATACAGTTCTGTTGCTGCTGGTGACCCATAGCGTCCCATAGATGCTGAGTTTGGATCTGGTAGTTCTGTTCTGAACCTATCCCATATAGCACGGTGGTAGTGCCACATGACATTATGGAGAGTGTCCTCAGTGTGAAGACAGGACTTTGTCTCCATAAGGACTTTGTTACTCCTACCTATGCTGTCATGGACAAATGCACCTGTGACAGATGAGGAGGGGGTCAAGTAGGTTTTTTTTCCTCTTGATGGTTCTCTCACCACCTAGCGCATGTCCATTTTGGCAGATGTGTCCTTAAGGACTCGGCCAGCTCTGTCCCTAGTGAGAGTGCACTCTGTTCCTCAGTGCTTCTTTCAACTGATGTTCAACATGGAAGATACTGATCCATCAGTTGAGGGAGGGCAGTACTTTTTTGCCTTTTTTGGCTGGTTTTCTGCCCCGTTTTCCAGTGCTAGTTCCAGCCAGAGGACAAGCCTGTACAGGGGTAATCCAAGATATGCTCAAGGGTATGAAGAAGCTCTCAAAGAAACACACCATACACTGACACCAAGGGGAAGCAACAGAGGAAAGCTGGAGTCAATGTTGAGGACTCCCAGGGCAACTCCCTCCCACCTGTATAGCACTGTGCCCCCGCCTCTGCTGGGTCTGTCCTGCCAGTGGGACACCTGTCCTGCCAGGGATGGTGACGGTGGTGTTTGGGACATTATCTGTAAGGTATGATTCTGTGAGTATGACTGTGTCAGGCTGTTGCTTGACTAGTCTGTGGGACAGCTTTCCTGAATTTGGCACACGCCCCCAGATGTTAATGAGAAGGACTTTGCAGGGTTGATTGGGCAGTGAGTGCCTTTGTCTTTTCCACTGCCTATGCCAGTGGCAGGTGGTCTATCCGCTTTTATTTTTATTCAATTATTGATACAAGTGAGTGTCTTGCTGGACCATTTCAGGAGCCAGTTGAGAACCAACCGCATTGCTGTGGGCCTGGAGTCACATGTAGGCCAGACCAGGAAAGGAGGGCAGATTTCCTTCCCTGAAGGGCATTAGTGAGGCAGATGGGTTTTTACGACAAACTGGTAGATTTGTGATCAACATTATTGGGACTGGTTTTTTATTTAGTTAAACTCTCAGTAAGTTTAAATCCATTTGGACAATCATTTTATTGTCACTTTATAATGCATCCCAGGTTGTGGAACAGTTTATGATCTCCCAGGACTTCTTTATACAGCTTTAAGTTGAATCATGATCCTGTTGTCCAGTAGAGTTGGATCCTGATAATAAGTTTTTTTGGCCACTGATCCAACCAGTGTCCAGACCCTGGATTTGTTACCAAGACAAACACTGTTACTGATAAACCTGAATAAGCTCTTTGGCAGAAAGTGTCATGTACAATTCCTTATCCTTATCCTAACAGTTGACAAGTACTGAATCCTTTACTTCATTGGTTCTCTCTTCCATGCTGGGACATATCAAACCTGAAGTAAATTGAACAGTTGCAATTTTTGGCTCCCACAGTGATTGAGTATGGGCAACTTTTTCTCTCTAATACTGAACTCTGATGCAAAGTGTGTGTTGTTTGGAATGCTGATCTTCATTCCCAATGGAAACAAATCATTGGCAGTCAGTCTCTACTACAGCCCAATCCAATTAGAAGTGCAGAGAAATATGAGCACATAAATTTTGGGGAAAGTAATGTTGAGTTTAGCTCCCAAAACCCCGAGATGTGGAGCACCGTGAATTACTGCCTGATTTGCCATTTGCCTCACACAAAGTGTAGCTCAACATCAACCTTCCTGAGACTGACAAGAAATTGCTGATTTGCACCATAAAAATGAACTAGTCTCTCTGCGGATATTAAGGGCTGCTATTTCATGTTGTAAAGACCCTTTAGTTATGTTGCTGCAATGTCACTCTATCTGAAGGTCCAGAAAGCAACCTATCGAAAATAGAACAAAAACAAAAAATACTGGAAAAACTCAGCAGGTCTGACAGCATCTGTGGAGAGAAAAACAGAGTTAATGTTTCGAGTCTGTATGACTTCTTCAGAACTAAAGGGAAATAGAAATATGGTGAAATATACACTGTTTAAGGGGTGGTGGGACAGGTGAAGTTGGATAGAAGGCCAGCGATAGGTGGAGGTAAAGGAGAGATTGCGAAAGATGTCGTAAACAGAAGGTCAAAGGGTTGTTAATAGTGGTGGTGCTGGCTAAAGGAGGTGCTAGTGATGACATTAAGAGTGGGAAGCAGACTGTGATAATGGCCGGACCAGGGTAAGCACTCTGGAAAGTGAGAGATGGCTCTAGTGGGGGTAGGGTGGGGGGAGGGGACAGAGGTGGGAAAAGAGATTGGGAATAGGCTAAAAGCTGGGGATAAAACAATGAACAGAAATGGAAATTAATTTAAATAGTAATAATAATGAAAATAAGTGGCGAAAAAATATATAAAAATTAAAAAAAATGAATATTATCCTGCAGATAGTAAATTGTCGCTAGAGGATTTAAAAAATGAATTTTTGAAATTTTTTCTTTCTTTTCCTTTGTCTTTTTTTCTGTCTTGACCTAATCTTTTCTTTCTCTCTTTTTGTTCCTGATTTAACTCTAATTCACCTCCCTTCTCTGTTGTTCCTCTATTTCTTTCTCAATTCTTAAATCACATTAAAGAGATGGGCTGTTAAGTCCCATCGTACCGAAGTCCCAGGTGCTCTGTTGTCCGCACTGCATCGTTATCTACTTGCAATTTGCTAGGCAAAAAATTGTCTGGCCTGAACAATGCAGGAAGATTTCTAACGGGCACATCACCAAAGGGAACTGCTTCATCAAATTCTGGGGCAGTCCCTCTCAAGTAGATACTGGCCTTGACGCCAAAGTGTGTGTGGTGAGACATCTCTCCGTTATTGCTCTGTCACTTCCAATTCTCCATTTTAATTAGAAATGCGGGAAAATGTGAAGTATAAGCTTTGGAAGGTTGAATCTACAAAAATTAATGTGTACACCCCCAATCCTTCTGCTGTAGGAAAATCTGGCGCTCGCTAGTCGACTGACTATAAACTTCAGCCTTAGATCGACAAAAGATTGAGCAAGGTGAGAATACAGGTCATTGCAGTTTAAATTATTGGTCCACTTAATTTAACATCCTAAAGAAATAAATGAGCCTTCACTTTTCCAAATTATCATTAAAACATAATTATGAGGTCTTTGTGTATACATAACACAAGCCTTCAGAACAATTTCACCTAATACTGGCCATTGCGTGTCAAATATAATTTCCCATTAAAATGCTAATGATGTTGTCGTGGCTACAATCTCCAAGAGACCACAATAGCATTCTAATTATTCCTACAGCTATAAACTAGCAGCCAGGGAGATCACAAACTTAAAGAGAAACAGAATTTGAGAGAGAGTACCTTCTGGGTTTGATCAACTTTCAGCTTTATCTAACTGACGGTATAATCAAAGCTTTCAAGAGTGGTTTCCTGGAGCGTCAGTTTGATGTGCAAGGCAGGACTGGACAAATCCAAACAAGAGGATATATTTGTAAATCCCTGTCTGTATTTTGAATTGCTCATTTGCATCTTCTGCCTTATACAGAACAGCATTTTCCAATGAAGAAATATGAGTTTAATTACATTGCTAGCCTCGTCATTGTGCTTGACAGACCCTCCCCCCAGCCTGAAAGATGCAGCCTCACTCTGTTTGATTCTAACACTGCATGGAGTATAATTTAAGTGAGTCAGATTTAATAAGTGCCCAGAGATACAATTTTGTTGGAATTTTATAGTCTCACACAGAACTCTTTTAAATACATTGAGAAAATGCTCAGTGCCATGTGCTCCCTGAAAACACCCTGAGCTTTATTTAAGTACAGGTGTAAAACTCTCGTGGATGGGAGAATTTGATCCAGAGCTAGGAGAAACGAAAACATGCAATAAATTAGCCAAACTGAGTAGCTGCCGATCCACCATTTTAAATATTCACTCCCCCCACTATTGGCGCACTGTATACCATCTACAGGATGCCATACAGCATCTTGTTGAAGCTTCTTCACCAGGCACCCGCAAGCATGAACACCCAGAAGGACAAGGGCAATAGGGTGCATGGAGATAATACCAGCTCTTAATCACATACCATTCCAAGTTGGACATCTATCACTGTTCTTTCATTGTCACTGGGTCAAAATCCTGGAATTTTCCAAACGGCACTGTGGGAGGGCTTTCACTACATGGACTGTAGTGGTAAACTCTAAAGAAATTGCACTTTTGTGAACACATTTGATGGTTATATGAACATTTTGGTCAAATTGTGAATTTGTACATTGGAATCCTCTTATGTTGAGGTTTATCCATCCTCCCACTCAGTGATCGTGTCCCACTGTGAGATTCACATTCCTGTGATATCAGCCTCAGTTGAACTTGTTTCCACACCCTTGTGTGATGTCAGGGAGATGTGTTTAAATCTTTATTTGAAGTGGGTGATGTAAGCGTTTCTAACCCTTCTTCCTCAAGGAACACCATTGAGTGAGAGCAACTCATCAGCATTGATAATCTAGCGGCATGTGTGTCTCCTCAATAGTAGTGGCAGAAGAGAAGGTATGCACAGGAGGAGGCATGTCCACGTTTCAGTTGCAGCAGTGTTTGCATTATTGGATGGCAGAGAAGGCTCCAAGTCTTCTCTTGCATCGCTCTTGTTCCTCAGTGGACTCTCAGTTCCCAGAGTGGGCTCATTCAAAGGGCCCCACAGGTCAAAGCAAAGATCATGGCCTGGTGATTCATGAGGCCAGAATTCCCAAGTGTGAATGCGGCACTCGTTCTCGCTGCAAGTGGGTGGAAATCCCCTGAGATAAAAGTAAATGGCATTGAGGGCTAGGAGAGATATGGCCATCTGCCTTCATTTAACTTTACTCTTCCTGGAACCTGTCAGCAATTAAAGTATCACCGGCACGTCTCACATCCTCTTTCCTCCATGGTGTGATCGCGTTATACTGACCCTCTGAGGTTCCTGGGCCTCTGGATCTTCATCCTCCAATGAGCTGTCACCCTCCTATAGTTCATCCTCTGGCAGAGGGTCACCTCTTTGCATTGCCAGATTGTGAAGGGTGTAACACACTGTGATGATGTGGGAAACCCTGTCGGGAGTGTTTTGGAGTGAGCCACCTGAGTGGTCCAAGCATCTGAAATGCATCTTCAGAAGCCCTATGGTCTGCTCTATAAGGGAGTGTGTGGAGCTGTGAGCAGCATTATCCCTCTCCTTGGAATGACTCTGAGGCAACGTACTGGTGTCATCAGCCAGTGTTTCAGTGGGTTGCCCTTATCCCCAAGCAGCCATCCCTGCAGATGTAATGACCCTTCGAAAATCTCAGGCACCTGGGAGTGACTCAGGATGTAGGAGTCATGGCAACTCCCAGGGTACCGTGCACAAACGTGCAGTATGTGCTTCCGGTGATCACACACCAGTTGTACATTGATGGAATGGTAGCCCTTGTGGTTTACAAACATTAGGATCTGTTGCCATGGAACCATATAGCCACATGGGTGCCGTCTATTGCACTCTGCACTCACGGGAAGACTGAGATGGCGATGAAGCTGGTGAATCTCACAGCCTGGCTATCTTCATCCAGAGCAAACCTGACCATAATGATGGGCCCTCCTGTAAAGGGCACCTGTGACTCTCTTTATGCATCGATGTGTTGTGGACTGAGATGCTGCACAGGTTACAGATGGATTCTTAAAAAGAACCAGAAGCAAAGAAACCTAGCACTGCGGTCACCTTCAAAGCCACTGGCAGGGAATACCCTCCAACTCTACATGGTGTCAGGTCCTCACGAAGAATGTGGCATATGTGATATACAAGAGCTCGGAACAAGTGCACAGAATTTCCTCTCACTCATTTGTAATTAGGAGACTCTTGGACAATAAGCCCTAGATCTGGCGAGTCACCCCCATTGTCTGGGTCTCTCCTCCTGACCCTCCTGTTCATACTGTGGCTCCACTTGACCATGTCCCTCCTGCTGGAGCTGCGCACAGAGTCACCTCTCCCTCCTTCACCTCCTCAATTGCATTAGAACCCTGACAAAGGCAGCATTGAGTCCTGAATCTAAATGTGCTTTTGCCTTCTCTCTGAAAACAAAACCAAAGACATTAAGATGCTAAAAAGTCAATAAAAAGAAATGAAACCAGACGGACAACCCGGCATTGACCTAGGCACTGAAAATTACAACGGCAATCTCAGCCCTGTCGACCCTGCAAAGTCCTCTTTACTAACATCTGGGGGCTAGTGCCAAAATTGGGAGAGCTGTCTCACAGACTAGTCAAGCAACAGCCTGACATAGTCATACTTACGGAATCATGCCTTACAGATAATATCCAGCCACCACCATCACCATCCCTGGGTATGTTCTGTCCCACCGGCAGGCCAGGCCCAGCAGTCATGGCGGCACAGTGGTATACAGCCGGGGAGGGAGTTGCCCTAGGAGTCCTCAACATCAACTCTGGACCCCATGAAGTCTTACGGCATTAGGTCAAACATGGGCAAGGAAACCTCCTGCTGATTACCATGTACCGTCCTACCTCAGCTGATGAAACAATGCTCCTCCATTTTGAACATCACTTGGAGGAAGCACTGAGGGTGGCAAGAATGCAGAATGTACTCTAGGTGGGGGACTTCAATGTCCATCACCAAGAGTGGCTCGGTAACACCACTACAAACCGAGCTGGTCGAGACGTAAAGGACATGGCTGCTAGACTGGGTCTGAAGGTGGTGAGGGAACCAGCAAGAGGGAAAATCATACTTGACCTCAAACTCACCAACCTGCCTGCTGCAGATGCATCTGTCTATGACAGAAGTGAACAGTGCTTGTGGAGATGAAGTCCTGCTTTCACGTCTCTATCGAGCCACAGTGCTAAATGGGATAGATTTCAACCATATCTAGCTACTCAAGACTGGGCATCCATGAGGCCCTGTGGCTCATCAGGAGCAGTAGATTTGTACTCAACCACAATCTGTAACCTCATGGTCCAGCATACCTCCCACTCTACCATCACCACCAAGCCAGGGGATCAACCCTGGTTCAATGAAGAGTGCAGGAGGGCATGCCAGGAGCAGCACCAGGCATACCTAAAAATGAGGTGTCAACCTGGTGAAGCCACAACACAGGACTACTTGCAAGCCAAACAGCATAAGCAGCAAATGATAGACAGAGCTAAGCCATTTCCACAACAAATGGATCAGATCTAAGCTCTGCAGTCCTGCCACATCCAGTCATTAATGGTGGTGGACAATTAACCAGCTCACTGGAGGAGGAAGCTCCACAAATATCCCCATCCTCAATGATGGAGGAGCCCAGCACATCAGTGCAAAAGATAAGGCTGAAGCATTTGTAACAATCTTCAGCCAGAAGTGTCGACTGGATGATCCATCTTGGCCTCCTCTGGAGTCCCCAGCATCACAGATGCCAGTCTTCAGCCAATTCAATTCACTCCATGTGATATGTACTAAAAAACAGGACCTCTCGGGCTATAATCTCTGGATTACTCCCAGTGCCATGTGCTAGTGAGCTCAGAAATAGGAGAATAGCACAGATGAATACGTGGCTTAAGAGTTGGTGCAGGAGGGAGGGTTTTAGATTCCTGGATCACTAGGACGGTTTCTGGGAAGGTGGGACCTGTACAAGCAGGACGGTCTACATCTGAATCAGAGTAGGACTAACATCCTTGTGGGCAGGTTTGCTAGTGCTGTTGGGAGGAGTTTAAACTAATTCGGCAGGGGAAGGGGACACAGAATGTTAACAGAATAGGGACATGTCACAATACAGTAAAACAGTCAAGTCAGAGGGAGTACAGCTGCATTAAGTTTCAAGGGAGTAAGGCAAGACTGGATGGTCTCTACTTTAATGCCAGGACTATTACAGGTAAAATGGATGAGTTAAGGGTGAGGATTGACACGTGGAATTCTGATATAGTAACCATCACAGAGATATAGTTGAGGAAAGGGCAGGATTGGCAGTTCAACATTCCGGGATATAGAACCTTCAGGTGAGATAGGGGAGGGGGTAAAAGAGGAGGAGGCATTGCATTATTAGTTAAGGAGTCAGTTATTGCAGTGAGGAGAGATGATATCTTGGAGGGGGCATTGAATGAAGCTTTGTGGGTAGAGTTTAGGAATAAAAAAGGGGCAGCCACATTGTTAGGTGTTTATTATAGACCCCCAGATAGTCAGCGGGAAATTGAGGAGCAAATATGTGCACAATTCACGGAGGTGTGTAAAAACAATAACAATAGGGTAATTATATTAGGTGATTTCAACTTTCCTAACATTAATTGGGATAGACATAGTGTTAAGGGCTTGGATGGAGTGCATTTCTTGAAATGTGTACAGGAGAACTTTTTAGGTCAATATGTAGAGGGTTTAACAAGGGATGGTGCAGAGCTGGACCTAATTCTGGAGAATGAAGCCGGACAGGTGGCTGACATGGTGGTGGGGAAGTATTTTAGTGATAGCAACCACAACATGGTACAATTTAAGCTTGTTATGGACAAAGAAATAGACAAGTTGCAAAAAAACTTTTTGGATTGGAGGAGAGTGGATTTTAGTAAAATAAGGCAGGATCTGGCCAAGGTAGACTGGGAACAGTTACTTGTGGGGAAATCTACAGAAGAACAGTGGTGGGCACTCAAAAAGGAAATGGGGAGGGTACAGGCTCAACATGTTCCCTCTAGGGTGATAGGAAGGAGCAACAAGCCCAGAGAACCATGGATGACCAGAGATATTCAGGATACGATGAGAAGGAAAAGAGGCTTTTGGCAGGTACAAGGGGAGAAAATCAGTGGAGACATTAGTGGAGTACAGACAGTGCAGGGTGGAGCTTAAGAAAGCAATCAGGAGAGCAAAGAGGGGATATGAGAAAGCTCTGGCTGGTAAAAGTAGGGAAAATCCCAAGATATTCTATAAGTACATTGATAGGAAGAGGATAACCAGGGAAAGTGTAGGGCCCATTAGGGCAATCTATGGGTGGAGCCAGAGGACATCGGTAGAGCGTTGAACAAATACTTCACATCCGTCTTCACCCAAGAGAATGAGGATGAAGATATCGAACTCAGGGAGAGAGACTACGAGGTTCTTCAGCTAATAGATATAGGGAGTGACAAGGTATTGGAGGTGTTGGCAGGCTTAAAAATGGACAAATCTCCAGGTCCAGATTATTTCAATGAATGGTATGGCACTAGGAAGTTCTGAGGAACAAAGGGACCTTGGCGTGTGTGTCCATAAATCTCTGAAGGCGGAGGGGCATGTTAGTGAGGTGGTGAAAAAGGCATATGGGACACTTGCTTTTATCAATTGAGGCAGAGGTTACAAAAGTAGGGAGGTCATGTTGGAGTTGTATAGAACCTTGATGAGGCCACAGTTGGAGTACTGTGTGCAGTTCTGGTCGCCACATTATAGGAAGGATGTGATTGCACTGGAGAGGGTGCAGAGGAGATTCACCAGGATCTTGCCTGGGATGAAACATTTAAGTTACGAAGAGAGGTTGGATAGACTTGGGTTGTTTTCATTGGAGCAGAGAAGACTGAGGGGCGACCTGATGGAGGTGTACAAGATTATGAGGGGCAAGGACAGGGTGAATAGGGAGCAGCTGTTCCCCTTAGTTGAAGGGTCAGTCACAAGGGGGCATAAGTTCAAAATGATGGGCAGGAGGTTTAGGGGGTATGTGCGGAAAAACTTTTTTACCTAGAGGGTGGTGACGGTCTGGAATGCGCATGCCTGGGAGGGTGGTGGAGGCGGGTTGCCTCACATCCTTTAAAAAGTACCTGGATGAGCACTTGACACATTCAAGGCTATGGGCCAAGTGCTAGTAAATGGGATTAGGTAGGTAGGTCAGGTGTTTCTCACATGTCGGTGCTGACTCGATGGGCCAAAGGGCCTTTTCTGCACTGTAATTCTGTGATTTGTATCCCAGACTGCTGAGGGAGGCAAGGGAGGAGATTGCAGGGGCTCTGACCCAAATTTTTAATTCCTCTCTGACCACGGGGGAGGTGCCAGAGGACTGGAGAACAGCTAATGTGGTTCCACTATTTAAGCAGGGTTGTAGAGATAAGCCAGGGAACTACAGGCCAGTGAGTCTCAGGTCATTGGTAGGGAAACTATTGGAGAAAATTCTGAAGGAGAGAATCTATCTCCAATTGGAGAGACAAGGTTTGATCAGGGATAATCAGCATGGCTTTGTCAGCGGGAGGTCATGCCTAACGCCTGCACTTCCCAACCCCACCCGCAGTACTGGTTACTCTCTGAAAGTGGAGGCCTGCATGAGTACCACAGCACAGTGGGTGTTCTTCAGGACAATGTAGGCAAAGAGCAGGAGATGACCAACCCTACAGCCCCAGCAGTGTGGCATTCATCGCAACAAGACAGGCACTGCGCTATGGCAGGTAGGCTATGAATGTTGCACTCACCCTGAAGTTACCAGCGGACTGAAGTCCGACTTGTGCAGGCCACCCCTTTTCAAACGGGTTTGAGGCTGACATAATTTCCCACTGGCGTGATGGAAGATTAGATTGTGGCAAGATTCAGGCAAGCAGCTGTTTAAATGAGTACTCATGAGATGTTCATGAATGTAAACGGCGTTCACACCATTCGTCAGCGGGATAACCGACCCACCTTAAACCCACCATTGGGAGAACTGCAAGCTGTTTTTATGCCGGTGGATTTTTGACTTTTCGCCTGCTGCTGGATTCTCCGCTCTGGCCTGCCATAAAACCCACCGCGGACAGGATGGGGAAATTCCACCCTTCCATTTAGACATTCAAGAGGAACAGTTTTATAACTGGATCCCTGTTTGTCGATGTTAAAATAATCAGGTGAGTTTAGCTGTAAAACTCGGAAGGAATATTTGCTACTTTCTTTATCAAAGCATTGCTGTCTAAAGGGACTGGATTTCAATCCCAGTTTGATTCTGTCATTTTCCAATCTTGCTTACAGATGATCAGCATGTTAATTTATTAGTTAACACTTCATTGCTATCTCTCTCCACAGCTCATAGACTTTCCAAAGTTTGGCTTCAAAGCCTTGGTGTGATCAGAGAAAATATTGGAAATTCAAGCATAGAGGTCTGTTCTTCTGATGTGCATGATTTTCTATCCAAACAATGGGTTGCAAATTGGAACCGCTGACCTTCATATTAAAATTGTCAAAGTGCGCATCTATAATTTAAAAAGAAAATATTCTTTGGATGTGGACATCACTGGTAAGGCCGACATTTATTGTGCATTCTTCATTCCCCTTATGAAGAGCGTGGTGAAGCGCCACCTTGAACCACTGCAGTCCCTGTGCTGAAGGTACACCCACAGTGCTATTAGAGAGGCAATTCCAGGATTTTAACCCAGCAATGATAAGGATACCGTGATTATATGTCCAACTCAGGATAGTGTGTGACATGCAGAGATGAGGTTACCATGCACCTTCTGTCCTTGACCTTCTGGTTGGTAGAGGATATGAGTTTGAGAGGGGCTGAGAAAGCATCTACGATACTCTGTACCAACAGCACAATATGATAAAATGTACCCATCTTGTGGAATGAAATAAAGTAATGGTCAATGCAGAACAGCTTTAAAAGCAATAATTTATCTTTCATAGCCTGAAAGCCTTAATTTCCAACCATTATTCATTGTCACATAAGAGCAATGGAAGGATTCAACACACCAGGGAACCTGTTAGCAAACTGCACATGCATAAAATACAAAGACGCACTCTATATTTGTTCCCGGTGGGAGCATGAGTTCATAAGAATACCCATATAACCTTCCTCCTAATGCACAGCCAGCTGACAGGAGACGAAGATTAAAGCCATTGGACTTTTAGAGATGTGGCAGCTGTTTTATTGCATTAGACCCTTTGTGTATGCTTCCTTTAAATAAACTGGGTAACAACTGCAGTAATTCTATGTTAATTTTAGGTGAACTTATTAACTAGATGAAACTGAAACCCTAAAGTATTGATTGGCTTCCCTCCATCATCCAGAAACCAGACCACCAGTTGAGACAATCTATAAATCTCAGGGAGGACCTATGCTTTCTGATTGAAACAATCTGTGTGTGTGTGTGTGTGTGTGTGTGTGTGTGTGTGTGTGTGTGTGTGTGTGTGTGTGTGTGTGTGACCCTCTGTCTGTCTGATTGTGTGTGTGTGTGTGTGTGTGTGTGTGAGACCCTCTGTCTGTCTGATTGTGTGTGTGTGTGTGTGTGAGACCCTCTGTCTGTCTGCTTGTGTGTGTGTGTGTGAGAGACCCTCTGTCTATCTGATTGTGTGTGTGTGTGACCCTCTGTCTGTCTGATTGTGTGTGTGTGTGTGTGTGTGTGTGAGACCCTCTGTCTATCTGATTGTGTGTGTGTGTGTGTGTGTGTGTGTGTGACCCTCTGTCTGTCTGATTGTGTGTGCGTGACCCTCTGTCTTTGATTGTTTGTGTGACCCTCTGTGTGTGTGTGTGTGACCCTCTGTTCTCATCTAATTGTTCCTGTGTCAGCTGTCACAATGTCGCTGTATTCCCTGGCACCAGCTGACTGGGGATTATTTCTGAAGTCTCTCTCCCAACTCTGTCTCCATCTTGTATCCTAGGGCAAAAACTTACCTTCATCAACTGATCGTTTCCAACTGAAATTAACCAGTAAATTTTAAATGTGAAGGTTGTGCAAAAATATTCAGTTGTTTCTCAGCTTTCCATTGAATGCCTCAATCAGTTTCAGAATCAGTTACAATCTGGCCCCAACCATTCAGTCCATTGCATCTGTTCTGCTGTTTCTGTTGGGGGACTGTGTGCTCCTTTGGATACTCCATTACATAAAGGATATTAAAGCCATAGAATGTTGAACGTAGATTCACTAGGATGATGTGAGAGATTGGAATTACGAGGGGAGTCAATTTCCACTGGAGCAGAGAAGGGTAAAAGGAGATTTAATTGAGGTTTTAAAAGGCATTTGATAAGGTTAATAGACTATTTCCTCTGGTTGGTTAAGCGGAGGGAAGTGGACATCAATTCAAAGTTGTCACTGAGAGGGATGAAAGAGGTATTTCTTCATAGAGAGATTCATTAGAGCATTGAATACTTAGCCAAAGGGAATAAAAGTGGGCAGAACTGACTTGTGAAGTTCAATGCAGAACATTGTAGAATCCTTCACCTCAAAAGGAAAAATAGATGAGAGATAAACTTGATAAGCAGTACCACAGTGGCTAAGGATGAAGCTGAAAAACTTAGAGCAGATTTGATGCAAAACATGGCCAACCAATTTATGAGCAGCAATCCAATAAAGACAATAGGATAAAAATAAAAAACTGCGGATGCTGGAAATCCAAAACAAAAACAGAATTACCTGGAAAAACTCAGCAGGTCTGGCAGCATCGGCGGAGAAGAAAAGAGTTGACGTTTCGAGTCCTCATGACCCTTCGACAGAACCCAGGATGTTGAACAGCACATAGCTCAAGCAGTAAATTGTAGGTCAGATCAGTTGCATTTAAATAGCATCCTTAAAGTAATTAACATTTTAAGGCTCTTCAGAGCAAAACAAAATTCAACACCAAACCATGTAAGGTGGTGACTAAAAGCTTGATCAACGAGAGAGATTTTAAGGAGCGTCTTAAAGGAGGAAAGAGAGACAACGCGTTTTAGAGAGGGAGATTAGGGTCTTGACAGATGAAGGCACAGCCACCAATTAAAATCAGGGATGCTCAAAGGCTAGAATTAGAGGAGCACAGATATCTGAGGTTTGTGGGGCTGGAGGAAATTATAGAGCCAGGGATGGGTGAGGTCATGGAGGGATTTGAAAATAACAATGAAAATTATAAAATTTAGGCATTGATTGACGATGTTTCGATGTAAATCAGCAAGCACTGGGTGATGGGTGAATGGGACTTGGTTGTTGTGAGTGAACACACAGGCAGCAGAGGAGGTTAGAATATGGGAGGGCAGCCATGAGTGCATTAGATTGTCAAGTCTGGGAGTAATGAAGGCATTGATGAGGGTTTCAACAGCTGATGAGTTGAGGTAGGGGTGAAGTCAGGCAATGTTAAAGAGGTGGAAATAAGCATACTTAATGATGAACGTTATAGAGCCCTGGTCAGACTGGATCTTGAATATTATGCCCAACTCCAGTTGCCAAGAAATAAGAGATGTTTAAGCCCTGGCAGCGGAGAGTTTATGCAGCTGATATCCAGGGTTGGATTTTTAAGTGCTGCCCTGGTTGGTATGCCAGTTTCCCAATACCAGTGAGTTTCATCAGAGCTGGGGGAGGCTGGTCCCAAGAACCCAGCTATGAGGTCCTGTCACATGTGGCTGGTGGCTGCATTTGAAAGAGAGCACAAACGTATGTTCAAGGTCATTTGCCTGTACTTTGCCTACATTCTCACACCCTGTTGCTGTTGTACTCATACATGGCACCCTTCTGTTCATATTGATCTGGGTAGTTGATGTTGCCGATGAGCAACAAACACAAGCAAAATGGTTGGGTTTTTCACAAGCTTTGCAGTGTTTACTGGTAGCAGGACACTTTGTCTGGTGTGGGTAAGTACCACCAGAGTGGTAATATTGTCTGGACAAGTTGCAACTCTGTTTGTGAAACCGCTGCTGTTCTTTGGCACGTCAGTGATGAACAGTGTTTACAGGAGTTAAACTTGGATGTGTCTTTTTTGCAGTCTCAACTTCAGTGGCTCAGGACTCTGATAGCAATAGTGAGTTTGCTAACTCCAACAGTCCTGACAGCTTTCTGTCTTCCTTGAGTGCCCTCCGACGTAGTTGGCTGGAGGGAAACCATCAGTGATTTGTGTTTTCATTTCCCATTTGACCTGTTCGATTTCACCAAAGTCACAGTTGGCTGTTAGTTGCCTCAAGCACATGCAGTACTGCTCAGTTGTCTCATTGGCTTCCTATGTAGTGAGATTGAAGATCATTGTTTCATTTTTTTGGGGGGGGTGTAAAACAGAGCATCAGTGCAGTTTTAGCTGACTCAAAGTCATTTTATTCAGGTGTAAGTGTTTTAAAAATGTCTTCTAATTCCTTACCGGCTTAGTGGAAAAGTAAAGCCTTTCTTCTTTTGTCCACTCTGATGGCAAAACCTGCCACAGCATCCTCAAAATGTCAGACACCTTTGCAAATGTAGAAATACAGAGGATGGCTCTGAATGTACTTGTAAAGGTGGTAGACAGGGCATCGACAATGCTATTTTCATCAGTGATGAAACTCGTCTGTAAAGCTTCCCTGTTTGTTTGATCTGAGTTTGTGTGCCTTTGAAACGGCCTGAAAGTTTCACTAAGTTTGCAACTTTAAATGCTGTTTTCTCTGCAGAGAGTAGGCTATACCTTCCAAAAAGATTCATAGCTTCTTATTTTGTATTATCCTTGTTGCCAGTATGAGGTTCTTGGGACTAGAAACAGCCAGAGACAGCCAGAATTAAAAGTGCCCAAGCACAATGGCCCCTTTTATCAAAACAGCTTCTACAGAATCTGGCTTCTGAGTGCAGACTCCCTCTGCTGGTACAATTCTGTATGATATCTTCAATTGAACAAAACATATATTGCACTTTTCAAAACACTAATACCCTACACCGGCCAATCTACTAATGAGTGCAATTAAGGTGGTAGGGGGAATGTTCTGTACAAGTCTGGGCAATGCAGTGGGTCATCAAGCTCCTGACATCGCAGGGGCATAAGAGGAGGGCCAAGGCTTCCAGGCACCATTTGGAAGCCACCTGAGTGTAAAGAGGACGGTGGCCGGTGATGGAAGCATGGCTCTCAGGTTGTCTATTGGGGAAGGGGAGTAACATCCTTCACAGGAGAGGCAGAGCCCCGGTCAGCAGAAAGGGATGAGGGGTAGGAAGGCAATTGAGGCCATACCCCCAGCATAGGCTGTACCGCAGAAGTCAGAGCTACCTCAAGATGAATGAGAATCAGTATCACAGGAGACCATGACAGGCAGATGGTCCTCTGGAAAGAGGACCTCCCTTCTCTCCCTCACTGCCACGAGGAGGACCTCCAGGTTGTGCACCAACAAAGTGAGGGGCAGACCTAGCCCAGGTTCCAACCTTCTGCCATTCCTGCTCCTTGTAGCAAGTAAATCAATAAAACAGTCACCACTTTTATGGTTGGTGTGTTGGGTTTAAATTAGTCCCACCTCTCTCAGTCCCGTCTCTGTTCCCAACCCTGTGGCCCCTAATTGGTCACACGAACCACCCTCCAGTAAAGTAACAATGAAAATCGAGGCCTCTGACTGCTCCCCACCACCCCCGATCAGAGGCAGATCGGGACCTGGAGAGAATCCCGACGTCAGTTTCCCAACCCTGGGAGAAAAGTCAGAATAATGAGGGACATCAAAGAAGCTGGGGATTAACAACCTAAAAAGGAGGAATCTGAGAGGTGGTGTAGCCCAGAGTATTTTGGGCTAAATTGCAGGTATAGAATGAGGAGGTGCAGGTTACACTGGAGAAGGGGGTGATAATTGTTCTTCACACAGGGTATTTGCTGTTGGTGGTGGTGGGGTGGGGGGGGAGGGGGGGGGGGTTTGGTGGTGCGGTGTTGCTTTCTCTTGTATTAATTAACTGGTTAAATTTTTTGCTTATCTGGAATTATTGTGTGATTTCTTAGGCCAGTCACGTCAGCATCGTGGCTAAGTGAGGGCAGGGGCTGGGTGCTCTGAGTGACTTATCCCCATGACCCTGCAAACTCCTCTCCATTCACCAGCTCGGGCAGCCTCAAGACACTTCACAACCAATGCTTGAAATGTAGTCAATGTTACAGGAAACACAGCAGCCAGTTTTGCGCAGTGTAAACTCTCACAAACAGCAGTGTGAAATCTGAGCAATCAATTTGTTTTATGAGCCTTGCTGAAAGAAAAATGTTGCACAGGACACCAGTAGAACTCACCTGCTTTTCTTTGGAGACTGCCAATTGTCTCATCCAAAAGGTGGCAGCTTCAGCATTGCAGTATTCCCTCAGTAATGCACTGAAGTGTCAGATGAGATTATGTGCTAAAGGCTAAAAAAGATGGAGATGATATTAGAAGAATAAATCAGACAAAATATCAAGACATTTAAGATAATGAGGGGGAATATAGAGGGGATAAACTAATGAAACCTGGAGAGGACAAAACCATTGGTCCAGATGGATCATATCTACTGATACTACTAGAAGCTAGGAACAAGGTAGCGGAGTCACTCGTGAGATTACTAGTCCTAAGTAGCTGCCGTGAGTTTAGTTCATGTATACCATGCAATTACAGCAACTTCACGTCGTTCAGTACCTGGTGATGGTGAGGCAGACAGTGAGATGTTGTTTTCATGAAGCTAGACCAGCAATGTTTGAACAATAACTTGCGAATATTCATGTTTAACCACGCATCTTCTTCTGCCTGAAGTTACTGCATCATTTACACATAAATAACTGTGAGCACCATTTGCCTCACTGTCATTTCAACAGCAAATCCTTCCTGTAGTTTCAACTTGTGGGAGAGCCCATAAATATAAAATAGTTATTCAGGAGAAACTTCTCACAGAGATTTTAGAATGTGGATGCATAGGTGCTTTTAAGGGGAAGCAGGATAAGTGGGTGAGGAAGAAAGGCTTTGTAAGGTAGGGGGAGCTTTTGTAGAGGAGAAACCTGTTAGCCTAATTCCATCCTGTAAAAGGCTCAGAAGCGGGGTTTGAACCCAGAACCTCTGGCTCAAAAGTAAGAGTGCTACCACTGAGCCACAGTTGATATACAATCAAGGGAGCTTCTAATAGAAAGGCTATAGGCTGCTGCATAGACTAGAAAGGGAATTGGATAAATAATTGAAAAGTAAGAATGAAAAAGGATATGGAAATGGAGAGGGAAATGGGATTAGAATGGCCATATCCAGTTAAGCCAGCAGAGGTGAGATAGAACGAACGGCTTCCTTTGATGGTATAAATTCTATAATATTATCTTCAGAGTTTTTAATGGGATTAAATGAATAAATAATGTAGGATATTCCCAATGATTGAATCAGTCTCAACATAGTATAAATTTAAAATTGCTGCTGAATGCATAAAAAATGTTCTTATGCAAAGTATTGTTGCAATGTGGAATGTGCTGCCACTGGAGGCTATTCAAGTCAATTACAACATGCAAGAGGAAACTAATAACGTTGAAGAAAAATATTTATGGGTACAAGGAAAGAACCAGCCAACGGGATTAGCTCCCTAACAGTGGAGTGGGCACGATAGACTGAATGGTACCCACAAAGAGTGTGGTGGGAATGAATAGTATCAGTGCATTTAAGGGGAAGTTACACAAATATATGAGGGATAAGGGAATAGATGGTGGATTTAGAGGAAAGGTAGGAAGAGACCTGAGTGGAGCATAAATGCCAGCATGAACTGGTTGGGCAGAATGGCCCATTTCTGTACTGTGGATCCAATGTAATCCTCCTTCGTGTGCTGAAATTTCTCTGATGCTGTAATGTGATTATGGGTCATTAGCTGCTTCTTGATCTGCAAAGGTGACCCTGAATGGTAGTTGGTGTAGGTTGGCTTTGAGTGTTGTGTGTAGCTCTTGCTCTCGCTCTGCCTGTGCCTCCTGTAGCAGTGCAGGGCAGCATGTTATATAGAATTACGCAGAAATTACAGCACATTTGCCAACCAATTTGCATTGATAATAAAAACAAAAAAATGCTGGAAATGCTTAGCAGGTCAGCCAGCATCTGTGAAGAGAAACAGAATTAATGGCCTGTAACTCTGGGCTCCCCAGCATCAGATTTGAGGGGGTACCCCAAAGATGCACTGGGGAATCCCTCTCAGAAGTTTCCAGGTGAGGGTTTGCATGGCAATTACCCAGAAGTGCACCCTTCCTCTGGATAATTGCACTGCCCTGGGAACCATCCGAAAATGCGAATTAAATCATAAACGTCGGATGGTTCCACTGGGGTTATACCAATAGTTAGCCAGAAAAAGTTAGAAGAATTAAAACCTCTTCAAACTTCTGACTAACTATTGTAAAGACATAGACTGATACCATAGGACTGCCCCCACACCCACCCGACCTCGGACTTCCCACGAACCCTCACGGACCTCTGACCACCCCACCCAACCTCCCAGCCCTGGACCTCCAGCTCTCACCTACCCTCTCGGACCAACCACTCCCGCGACCCCCTTAGACCCACCCCATGACCACCTGCACCTCCAACGAACCCCTCACCGCCCCCCTCTCTCAACACCAACCCCCTCATACTCAGTTCCTCCCCCCCCACTGCCCACCGAACCTCCACCCAACCTCCTACCCCACTTCCCCCAGGCATTCGACTGACCTTCTGGACCTCCGATTGACCCCATCCCCCCGGACACCCCCATCCCTCAAAACCTATCCACTTACCTTAGACACTTACCTTCCCCCTGGCCTGTCAATTTCCCTGGCCCTTTAAACTTACCTGCTTTATGTAAAAAAGGGGCATGGCCTTCTTAAGTATGCTGGAGCTGCACTTCGCTGGGGTCTGTGAGGATACTTTTGATGCTGACCCCCAGGCAGCTCCGATGAACGGAAGTGTAAGTGTAATTTTCAAGACCAGGTAAATGTGCATTTATTTCTTCTAATTCCTGCGGGCCAGCACTTTCCAACGCTAGTCGGAAGTTATGGCCCAGTGTTTCAGGTCACGATGACTGTTCATCAGAGCTGGTGTTCATCCTTCAAATGAGTTGATTAAATCCCAATAAAATAGCAAAGTACTATGGATGCTGGAAAGCTGCAAGTGCTGGAAATACTCAGTAGACCTGGCAGCATCTGTGGAGCGAGAAACAGAGTTCACATTTCAGATTTGCGACCTTTCCTCAGTTCAAATCCCATACACCTTGAATTTAAAATTCTCATCCTTGTGTTCAAATCCTTCCATATCCTCTCCCTTCCCATAATCCTCCAAGATATCTACATTCCTCCAATTCAGGCCTTGTGTCTATCCTGTTCTTGTTCACCCACCAGCTATATATGTCCTAAGCTCTGGAAATCCCTCTATAAAGCTCTCCATTTCACTTCTCTTCTAAGATGCTCTTCAAAGCATATCTCTCTAACCAAGCTTTTGGCCATCTATCCTAACCATCTCCTTGTGTGAATCAGCGTCAGTTCTGTGGGGTAATGCTCCTGTAAAGCACCTTGGGATGCTTTACGTCAAAGATGTTATGTAGATGCATGTTGTTGTTGTAATGCTCACCAACGTTCTAACCTATCTTTGGAAAGCAATGATTCCACATCCGCTTATTAGGAACAGGTGCAAAACTAATTGCAGTGGCAAATATCATCAATCACAATTCAGGATCCTTAAAGAATCCTTGTATTATTACACAAAGGGTCCAAATTAATATTGGATGTTGCTGCTGTAAAACTCTCCTTTCCGCAGGACAAGAAACTTGGAATTCTGCAAAAACTGCTTCCTGGCTCTGCTCGCACTTGCATAGTTTTGAATTGTCTTTTACAGCAGTAAATATATGTGAACAATAGAAATCTGTTGCCAGGAAACTGTAAAGATTTGACCATTTTAAAGTAGAATAGTTTGACCAGTTATATAACCTAGTGTTATGGCGCCTATACCAGGCAATTATTGATAACTATTATCCATCACAAATGAAATTAATTATAAAGGAGCCTCTCACAAGTGACTGCACCATCAGACAATTCAATGAGCTCTTTGCCCTCCTTTAAAGAGGGATTAAATAGTGCACGCTTTTTAAAGGTCCACTGATTTCAGGCAAAATGGTGTTAATTAAGCATCTTTCAACTTGTCTTGCTGATGGTTCGGTTGGCATAAGGATCTGAGTGCCCTCAGTACTGCAGCGTAGTCAGACGTTTGTTCCGGTTTGTGTTGGGAGCCTGGTGATGTAGTAGCTGAGCAATGGGATCTGCTCATCGTGGAGGACTGAGTTTTATTGATCTGACTCTCCATTGTAGGATCTTGATGCCTGTTGATGTGGCTGGAAATTTGTGCCTCATTTGATGCTATTTTGGGCCACATGCTAGAGTGTGAGCGACACTGTCTTTATTCTGCACTTTTAGTTCTACCATCCACCATGTAGAGTGACCAGTCAGGGCGGGGTCTGACCTGAGACGTGAAAAGATTTTCCTCTTTACTGCCTGGGCATCAGCTATCGCCTGTGTCGAGCTTAGAGAGGAAAACTGGGCAGCTCACCCACGTATAATGGGCTTTCGGACCTTCCAGCCTGATTTTTGTCCTCAGCCTTGGCCTTAAATGTACCTCCCCTACACTACACACAGCTGACAGTATTTACAGATTCAGGAGGAAAACCTGCAGATGAAATAGTGTCGTGTGAATCAGATTGAACGGAGGGGCTTTGGGGAGCAGTATAGCCAGAGCATGTGACAATAGCTTAAAGCTGGCAATGATAACAAGAACAAATAAATAAGATTAATACTTCAAATCAGTGCCCATCAGTGGTTTTAGAAAGAGATTACGAATCAATAAAAGCTTCTGAATGTACTAAAATATATTTAATTAACATTGCTTTCCTTTACAATGAAGCCCGGATATTATAGCAGGACATCAAGAAGCTTTGAGTTACTCTGTCATACTTGGCTTAATCCACAAAGTCTCTGTGCCAGTAATGATCCAGTGCAGTTGAAATGATGATGCTGCAACAATCTGGAGCCTGGCGCAAAACATCCTCTAATGTGATGTTATCGTGTTGTGGAGAGTTTGATGGGTTAGACTATTTATTATTCTGAAACTGTTTGGTGCTGACAGTTGGGAGAAAACTATGTCTATCCTTGAGCACGAGAGCACTTTTATTTGGCTGTGTGCTGTAGGTGGGCAGCCTTGCCCACCGGTATGAGTGCAATTCCCATGCAGGGACAGGATAGGATGCTCCCTACACTCCAGCCCCACTGCAAAGCTTTAAATAATTATCTCTTATAAACATCTAATTATTGATGAACATCTAATTATTGTTTCAGATTTCCAGCATCCGCAGTATTTTATTTTTATCTAATTATTGATAATGCGTTATTCATACCACAGCCTTAACTTAAAAATTTACATAAATAAATAACACTGCAACTGATATATTTGTGCTATACAATTCCATTCTGTCGGCATGAGCACTTCATATCTGATTCAATCTTCATGCAATTTTTTTAATGTTCATTCCCAGGTATAATTGGCAAGACTGGCATTTATTGCCTGTCTTTAGCTGCCCTGTGAATGTGGTGGTGGATCTAGAATCCAAAACTATAATATATAAAAAATCATCCATGAGATGCTGTGGGGCATCAACAACAGCAGAATTGTATTCAACCACAATCTGTAACCTCGTGGTTTGGCATATTCCTCACTCTATCATTATCAAATAAGCCAAGGAATCAACACTGGTTCAATGAGGAATGCAGGAGGGCATGCCAGTAGCAGCACCAGGCATTAGTTAAAATAAGGTGTCAGCCTAGTGAAGCCTCAACACAGGACTACTTACATGCAAAGCAGCAAGCAATAGGCCGAGCTAAACGATCCCACAACCAACGGATCAGATCTAAACTCTGCAGTCCTACCACATCCAGTCATGAATGGTGGTGGACAATTAAATAACTCACTGGAGGAGGAGGCTCCACAAATATCCCCATCCTCAATGATGGGGGAGCCCAGCACTTCATTGCAAAGGCAGAAGTGCTGAGTGGATGATCTACCTTATTTTGCTCCAGAACTCCCCAGCATCACAGATGTCAGCCTTCAGCCAATTCAATTCACTCCACTTGATATCAAGAAATTACCAGATTACCACAAGTGAAAACCCTTCGACACAATCATGAGTTAAGTACGCCATGGTCTCAACAGATATGTAGCCTTGTAGATTCAAGTCCAAACTCCTACTGACTTTTCCAGCAGGCTTCCTTATCCCAGCCATGTCAGAGTGAGTCTTTGCAGTAATCTGATGTGTAATATACCTTTAAAGCAAATGTTGTAAAGTAAGAGCACATGATCTTGGTACCCAATAGCACGGTAGTGTGGGCTACCTCTGTAGTCAGTAGCCTTGAGTTATAGTTTGAAAAGTAAAGACAGAGTTTTGAGTTGTAAACACACAAGTGAAGCTGCTGAGTTCCTTTTGTAAATAAACAGAATGCGTTTCTTCTAAGAACAGTCTAATGATTTTCTCTGCCTTGGTACCAACTCGGTCATCCTGAAAAAAGCCTGCAATCCAAATCCTTTAGCCCCAACAAACCAGGGCACTGGATCCCACAGTCTTCCAGTCTTCAGCCAATTCGATTCACTCTACTCCTGCCAGTCTTCCAGTGCATCTTGCAAATCCCTTCACTCACTCCCTGAGCATCATTGAACCAACTTCCAGCAGTAAGGCACTCTCATGCGACTACTTGGCTTTTAAATCTCTACAAGTTCTGTCTCTTCAAACAGGGATAATATCATCACCAGCATTCTGCTTGCTGATTAACATAAAAAATGGTCTTTCCCTCTGCCTGATACAGCAGCATTTTGACGTTCCTCTCTCAGTCTCTCTGTGTGTCTCAGTCTGTGTCTGGCAAAATCAACACCAACTGCCTCTCTTCTGTGTCCAATTCAGTTTCTGGTCAATAATACACCCCAGGATGTTGATGGTGGGGGATGGTAATGCCAATGAATGTCAAGGGGTGATGGTTAGATTCCCTCCTGTTGGAGATGGTCATTATCTGGCACTTGTGTGAATGTGTCAAAGTGTGAAAACTGGCACTTGAGTTGCGATGGGCCTTTGTCCTCAGGACAACCAAATCTGGCCCCTGTCTCCGGGCAGAGTTCAGAATAATTACCATCCCCTCTTCATGACACTCTGTTTTACTTCAGTTTAAAGGAAATGCCTTAAAACATAACTGTCTTATGAGTTTCAAATTTGTAACATTAACAAAATTAAAGTTAAAGGGAATCAAGGGCAAAACTCTCAGCTGGTTGGAGTCATACCTAGCACAAAGGAAGATGGTTGTGGTTGTTGGAGGTCAATCATCTCAGTTCCAGGACATAGCTGCAGGAGTACCTCAGAGTAGCTCTAGGAGTTCCTAGGCCCAACCATCTTCAGCTGCTTCATCAATGACCTTCCTTCCATCATAAGGTCAGAAGTGGGAATGTTCGCTGATGATTGTACAATGTTCACCACATTCACGAATCCTCAGATAGTGAAGCAGTCCATGTCCAAATGCAGCAAGACCTGGACAATATCCAAGCTTGGGTTGATAAGTGGCAAATAATATTCATACCAAACAAATGTCAGGCGGTGGCCATCTCCAACAGAAGAGAATCTTCCCTTGATAATCAGCAGCATTACTATCATTAAATTCCCCACCATCAACATCCTGGGGGTTACCCTTGACCAAAAACTTAACTGAACCAGCCATATAAATACTGCGGCTACAGGATCAGGTCAGAGACTGAGAATTCTGCGAAAAGTAACTCACCTCCTGACTCTCCATGCCTGTCCACCATCTACAAGGTACAAGTCAAAAGTGTGATTGAATACTCTCCACTTGCCTGGATGAGTGCAGCTCCAACAACACTTAAAAAGTTGAACACCATCCTTGGCAAAGCAGCCTGCTTGATTGGCACCCTATCCACCACCAACGCACAGTGGCAGCAATCGCCAAGGCTCCTTCAACATATGACATTGTCTTTGCTACGAGCTGCAATTATTTCTTAAATTATTCTCTGTCCAATGGTATTACTACTGTTAGGGCACCAGAAACTACTTCCACCAGTGTTTACTGGCCCTTTTTTCCCTAATCTCTGATTCTGACCCATATTGATTCTACTTCCTAATGGTCTGAGCCAAGATCCTTTCTCACAAATGTCCTTATGTCATTCTTTATTATCAGGGCTACTGCTCCTTACTCCTCCTTTTCCATCTGCCTGTCTTTTTGAAGTTTTATATGTCCTGGAATATTTATTTTCTAACTGTGGTCAACTTGCAGCCAGCTGTATACTGATGTTGGTTGAAGAATAAATATTCACAAAGACACCATGAGAATTCTCCAGCTTTCCTTCAAAACCACTTCAGTGGAAAGACAGTTTCTTGGTTTAGTGTCTCATCCAAAGGGTAACATTTCTGACACTGCAGCTTTCCCTCAAGTGTTACCATATACAAGTATCTGGAGTGGGCTATGCAGCTTTGATCTACTGAAGCAGATAAAGTGGCTCTCCAACATGATGGAAATAGTGGAAATGGTTGAAAATCCGAAGTCCCGGCCCTGAACATGGCATTTCCTATTTTAGCAGAGGTGGGTCTAGAGGTGGGCTGGGGTTTGTACATGCGTGTTTTACAGAGGCAACTGGCTATTTAAATCATTAGATGTCTTCACTGAAGTTGTTGATCAGGAGTGTGAATCCCAGGATGTGCAGACTCGACCAGGGAAGAGCTGGTCTGAGCTTGGTGGATTCATTTGGATAGCCATGATACCCCTTTGGAGAAGTAAGGTACCCCTTTGGAAATGGTCCCAGGACACTTCTGGGAGAGGTAAGGCACCCTTTTGGGATTGTTAGAAGTAAACATGATTGTGCAGAAGAAGTGCATAAACTCATGGGAACTGCCACAGCTGTCAAAGAACTGTCAAGTAGTCAAGGAACTGCCAAGTAGTCAAGGAACTGTCAAATCTGCCAAAGAACTGTCAAGTAGTCAAGCAACTATCAAAGCTGTCAAATAACTGTCAAATCTAATTGGAATTGTCAAAGCTGCCAATGGACTTAACTCTGCTGCTCTTTAAATTTTAAGAAAAGTCTAGAATTCAAAGAAACTCACTACTTGATATTTCATTCTGTCTGTTGATATAAGCCTAAGTGTTATTATTTTAGGATTTGTGCTGCAAAGGCTGATTTTACAAACTAACATTGTCACAGTGGGGTATCTATTAAGTGAGCAATTTGATCGACAGGCCCAAGTGATTATAGAACAGAAATATTTGTTTTCATAAGAGGTTAGTTGAAGGAATTTCTATGTATTGAATTTATTTTATCAATTAGAGTGTTTTTTTAACTTAAAAATAATGACATAATTAATAGACACATAAATTGATCTTATTTTAGCGTAGCTCCGATGTTTACCCATGGTGGATACTAGGTGGCATGGAGGGGTAAGGGCAAAGGCTGGTGGGTGGGGGGGGTCATGGGTCGACATGAGCTGGCACTAAGTTGGCATAGGGGCTATAAAGGGCCATGGGGGTGTGGAGGTTATAGGGGGTAAGAGAGCCATGGGGTTGGGGCAATGGTTGGCATGGGGGTGTGAGGGGCCATGGGGGAGTGTGGGTAGGGGGCATGGGCTGGCATTATGGGTATGAGGGGCCATGGGGTTAGGTAGAAGGACAAATGTTGGCATAGGGGTTTATGAAGGGCCATGGGTGTGGGTGGGAAACATGAGGTGGCATAGGCTGGCATTGATAGGACATGGAGAGTGTGTGGGGGGATGAGGGTGAGGGCTTTTTTTTAATTTTAATCATGTTTTAATTAAATTCAGTGCAGTTTCAGAGCACAGAGACAGGCCATCCACTCCACCCACCTCCGCATCCGGCAGGTTCTGCTCTCGTTCCAGGTCTAGCAAAACGCCTACAAGCAACGGCTCTCTGTGGATCTTCAGCTACGTGTGCAGCAGGCCCTGCCACCCCTTCATCTTGAGGGAGGTGCTCCTCCCTTTGCTGAGCCAGAGGTCTCCGCCATTCTCCTCATCTTCTTCTTCTCTGCTCCCTGTAAGCCATGAGGCATCCCGCTAAATCACCAGGCTCCATGATCCTGATGTTCTCCTCCTGCAGGATCACAGAGAGAGATGTGTGGATTAGCATAAGTCTCCTAAGAACCTCTCTTGGTTAAGTCTGAAGGCCCCTTCACTTATGCAGGAAAGTGCTGGCCACCACTTGGATGGCCAGTGTGTAGTGCACTCATTGGCTGTCCGAAACCCCACCCACCTCCGCCCCACTCCACCTGACCGATTGGCAGCA
Organism: Carcharodon carcharias; assembly: GCF_017639515.1. Lineage (NCBI taxonomy): Eukaryota > Metazoa > Chordata > Chondrichthyes > Lamniformes > Lamnidae > Carcharodon > Carcharodon carcharias. The sequence goes on along the minus strand of NC_054492.1, from coordinate 6,879,951 downwards.
GCTTTGCCCATTGGACTGCATGCTGTGCTCTCAGCTCAGGCACAGGCATTCTCCTAACCCACACTGCATGGCTCCACTGTTAGCTTGAACCATGGGGGAGACTGGTCCAAACCTGAATGATGACATTGCAAGGGGCCGTGAGAACCTCCAGCAGTGACTGCTCCATGGCCAGCTTTAGCAAGGAGATTGTACAACTTGTCTAGTCGAACAATTGTTCTGCTGTCCCCTGAAACGCACATTAATTTGCAGCCTGTGCATGAGGGATGAAAAGTTCTGAAGCATTTGGTGGCACTTTCGTGCTTTTGTGTTGCTTGAGTGGGCAGTAAAGCTTCAGAGGCCCAATGCCAAGCATTTCAGTGGAGCTGCTGCTGAACAGTGCCAGCTGCGTAAGTAGACAAGCCTGCCCAAATGTGCGGTCACTTCCCTCCCCAGCTCTTCTCCCCCCTTCCCCCCCAGCAAGCACGTGTCTGTTTACTTCTTGCAGTCTGTGCTGCCTTGCCCCTCATCACCCAGTGGCCTCACCCACACTGGAGCGGGTGAGGGTCTGAAGAAGGGGCAGACGGACTCGCAACATTAACTTTGCTTTTCTCTCTCCACAGATGCTGTCAGAGCTGCTGAGTTTTCCCAGCATTTTCTGTTTCTACTTCAAATAATGATGCTGGCCTTCTTTGTAAAATATAATTTGTTCAGCTCTTTCAATCACTGAGACCCAGGTCTCAATGATTGAATTGGTTTGAGATCACAATGGAATGTGCTTTGATGCAGTGAGTAATATTCCAAAACCTTTTTCCTAGGACATTCAGTGTATCGTAGCAATGTAATTATTCCTCCAGCCTATAGTGTTGAATAAACCCCTTTGAGCTTTGTGATGATAGTGTTTGGAGTAGTGAGGCTTACTGAAGCATTGATAGTTAACTGATTTTGACTGCTGGCCAAATGAACAAAAGCCTCAGCACTCTGCAGGTGGACCAACTAATACACCAGTGAAAATGTTAGCGTAACTACACTTTTAGAAAGCCCTTTAGGTTTTGCTGCTGTGTCTTGGGCAGAAGTCATCAAAAGCTGAATATATTCATAACTCTTTGCAGAGTCCTGAACTGGGGGACATGCCTTAATGCAGGGTCAGTATTGGAAATCAAAACCCTTTATTTCCAATAAATGGTTAAATTTGGAACCATAGAACATAATACAACATAACTGCCTGTCTCTCTTCCAGAAAACAATTTGTGAATAGTCTGTTTTGAAAATCAATCGGTCCCCAATCTTGCTTCCTGACTGATTTGAGAAATTAACACTCAAAAGAATGTTTGTAACAAAATAGAGCCAAAAAAATTATTAAATGTATCTGTGCAGTCACTTTTTATGCACTTGAAATATTTCTAACAAGTTACCTTGTGTTCTGAGAAGCCGAGACCTTTTTTTCATGGGGCTTCAATTCAGCTGAATGAAGCAAGCCAGCCAGGTTCCAGACTCCACAGAATGCACCGTCTCTCTCTGTTGGGAGCAACCTGCACAATGCCAAATCCACCTTAAGGCCGCCTTCCTTCTACTGACAAATACTGCCATTGGAGCTGGGGAAAATGTGTCAATGATTTGCCTTGATTTGCTTTTAGTGACTGACAGAGGGCACCCAGAAACAGCAGTGAGACAATTTAGAGAGGGCAGAGTTTCCCAATTGGTGTACAGGGGCGAGCCCAACATGCAGGTGCGTAAAATGATGCGGGATGACGTCAGGCGTGTATCCCGATGTCATCGCCGCCATCGCGATATTTCATTCAGCGGGCGAAATCAATTGAGCTGCTTGAGAACGCTACCCGTCCAACCATAAGGTCCAATTTTCAGGAAACCTCATCCACGAGCAGGATGAGGCTTCCTGAAGCTTTTATTAAATAAATTAATTAATTTTCATAAATATAAAAACATGTCCGTTGGTTAAGAAGTAAATATTGGCCAGCACTTTTTATTGAATATTTGCCATGGGATCTTCTACATATACCTGAGAGGTTAGACAGGGCCTAGGGTTAATGTCTCATTTGGAAGATTCTACCTCTGACACTGTAGCACTCTCCCAGTACTGAGTGCCAGGTTAGATTATGTGCTCAAGTCTCTTGAGTGGGACTTGAATTTTGTCCTATTGACGCAGAGGCAAGAGTGTTACCCACGGCTGACACTTGTCTGGTAATTATGCAGCTACAGTATGACACATGCATGGATATCTTTAGTTATCCACATGTGGAATATGAGGGGACAAACCTTATTTCTTCATTTATCTATCTGCAGTAGGTGAGGAAAACATAATTTGTTATTATAAATGATCTGGAGCTAGCACAGCGACAACACTTACAGATGATGCTAAGCTCATAAAAGTGGTCGACTGCAAAGCTGAATAGGATAGCTAAACATTGGACTTGAGAATTGGGCGGACAGGTGGCAGATGAAATTTAATGTAAAGAAATGCAAAAAGCTTCACATGGTGACAAAAAATCCAAAAAGTGATTGTTAATTAAATGGAAGGAAGTTGATGTGTATGGAAAATGAAAGCGACCTGAAGTCCCAATTGACAGTTAGTTGAAGTTTTCACAACCATGCTCAGTGCCAGTGAGCAAAACAAATCAGATGCTGGGATGTATTAAATGGTCGACATTGAATCAAATTAATGAGGTAATCGTGACACTTTATAAATCACTAGTACTGCACCACAGCCCAAATAGGAAATTGCAGCAATTGAAATGATACAGGAGAGAATAATTAGAATGATTGAGGGGTTGGAAGGAATGGAATATGAGGTATGATTGTATAAATTGGATATGTTATCGCTAACATAAAAAGCGAGGGTCGAGAGGTGAAGTGTTTGGAGTTTTTGGTATTCTAAAGGAAATGAATATGGTGAATTATGACAAGCTATTTCACCTTGTTCAGGTTAGAGGATACAGATGAGAAATTTAAAAGTCTTTTGAGGAAACAATATTTCAGTTAACAAGTGATCAGTCTGTTGGACAGGTTCCCTAGAGAAACATTGGGAGAAGTTAATACTGATTCATTCAAAACCACCTTTCTTTCAGAAAATAATATTTTGGGATTCGGTGTATGAGTAATTTGAGGAATGTTAATTGGTGAGTGTAGCATGGTGGTGAGGGAAAAGGTGACTTTGGACTCATGGTTTCCAAACCTCTCCACAACTAGGCTTTTGTCACCTCACATCTGGATCTGTTGAGAAAAATCGTTTGCTATGATTAATCAACCAATCTATTATTGTTGTATCATGTAACTACCAGGATGGTAGAAGATAAACTAGAGGGACACTGGCCTTTCCTAGTCCAACTGCTCCTATTTTCCTATGTTCATGTAATCACTTTTCTAAGTTTCATTCATGAGAAATACCATAAAATATCTGTATTAGCAGTCTTGTATAGTGTGTACACTTAATTCAATTCACACACTTATTTCCTAAAGCCCTCCCCTATCACTCTTTTCACATCATATTTTGGTGATAATGGTGTTATTGCTTTGATACTGACTCCAAAATGGAAATGAGGAGCCAGGGAGAGCTGAATCTAGAAGTAATGTGCAAGATAGCCAGCACCTTCCCCAGGAATTCAGAAGGGTAGACAGTTTTTTAAATTTAATTCATTCATTCATACAATTTTGGAATCACTGGCAAGGCCAGCATTTATTGCCCATCTCTCACTGAGGAACGAACAGTGGTGAACTTCTGTGGTGTGTGTGGTGAAGGTCTCCCACTGTGCAGTTAGGCAGGGAGTTCCAATATTCCAGTAAAAAGGAGTGCATAAAATACTCACTCTGTTCTCAAATTTTCAAATATCTAAGTTGTCAGGATGAGTTCAAGACCAAAGAGGCCTTTCCAAATAAGTTTAAAACTTGCCCTCGTGTCATCAGCAGGTGCAGGAGTGTGCCTGTGGGCCCACAGGTACAGCGTAGGCCTCCCCTGACCCAGGCTCATCCATCCCTTCATGAACCTCTGACTGCCCCCATGCTTACCCGACTCGCCAACCTGCCACTTCCTGGCACGTTGCCTCCAGATTTGGGCTGGAAGTCAGCCAGCAGCACGTTAATGAGGCCCGGCCATTAAAGTAGGTTTAATTACTCTACTTGGATGTATTCCTGATGGTTTCATGACATGGCATTCCACTGCCCTGCCCCCCAGGCGCCGACCATTGTCTAACGCACCATCCTCATGACAAACCATCTTCCCACTCCAACTGGAAAGCAAACAGACTCAATTGGATGATTCTTGACTGCGAAGCTGCTTATTTTCCTGACCATTATACATTCATAACTTACAAACAGAAGTGTTAAAAGTAAATAAAAAGAAAATCCCCAATTTCTTTAACATTCCCGTAGTTTTTCTCTTGGTCTTTGCTTATGGCTGTTTCCGAGAGATTAATCTCCAATTCCAGAAGCCCCAGGACAATTTGGAAGAATCGGAAATCTGATACTAAAATGGCCTGTGCTTCCCATTGCCAGTTAGGAGTTAAAATCCCCACTGATAGTTCTAAAGGTTGACTTGCATTCTATTGATGGGTATATTCTATTGATACTGATATAGTTTAACCTCCTAACCATATCTAGGCAGTTGTCTACAATCCAGGATGGACCATGATACATATGAACATATAAGTTAGGAGCAGGAGGAGGCCATTCAACCCCTTGAGCTCCATCATTCAATAAGATCATGGCTGATCTGATTGTGGCTTCAACTCCACTTTCCTTCCTACCCCACCCCCATAACCTTTGACTACCTTGTCAATCAAAAATCTATCTAACTCAGTCTTTGGAACTGTCAAAGCTGCCAATGGACTTAACTCTGCTGGTCTTTAAATTTTAAGAAAAGTCTAGAGTTCAAAGAAACTCACTACTTGATATTTCATTCTGCCTGTTGATATAAGCCTGAGGGTTATTATTTTAGGATTTGTGCTGTAAAGGCTGATTTTACAAACTAACATTGTCACAGTGGGGTATCTATTAAGTGAGCAATTTGATTGACAGCCCCAAGTGATAGAACAGAAATGTTTGTTTTCATAAGAGGTTAGTTGAAGGAATTTCTGTGTACTGTATCTAACTCAGTCTTAAAAATATTCAATGACCCTGCCTCCACCGCTGTCTGGGGAAGAGAGTTCCATAGACTCATGACCCTCTGAGAGACAAGAAATTCTCCTCCTCTCCGTCATAAGTGGGAGACCCCTTATTTTTAAACTATGTCCCCTAGTTCTAGTCTCTTCCACAAGAGAAAACATCCCTTTTGCATCCTGGGGAGGGGAATAGTGGAGATAGAACGAGATGGAATTGTTTCACAGAATAGCCGAACCCAAGAAACATTTTGATGTTCTAGCAGTCAGATTATCCTCCCTTCCCAACTGGGAAAAGATTAGAGAACTTGTGAGAAATAAGAGACAACCATAATGTCAGCCATGGCTCCATGGATATCAATCTTGCCTAGATCAGAAGGCTGTGAGTTTAAGCCCCATTCCAAAGACTTCAACATTAAATCTTAGCAGGCAATTTGATGCTACACTGTCAAAGGTGGCACCTCCAGATTACACATTAAACCGCGGCCCCATCTGCTCTAGCTCTCTGTGCACGTAATATGGCACTACTTCAGAGAAGAGCAGGAAAGTTTTCCCTTGTGTCCTGACCAACATTTATCCCTCAATCAATATCACTAAAACAGATTATCGAGTTGTTATCATATTGCTGTTTGCGGGATCTTTCTATGCTCAAATTGGCTTCTGTAGTTCCTATATTGCAACAGGGCCTACACTTTAAAAAAAGTACTTAATTGGTTGTGAAGCACTTTGGGACATCTTGAGGTCATGACAGTCACTATATAAATGTAGCACTTTATCTACTAATAACCTTGAATAAAAACAACATACCTTTTTTCAGGAATTTCAGGATGGTAGCAGTGATGAGAAAGGCTGATGAAGGAAGTCCAGAGCAATGGAGAATGCTATCCCTGAACCAATGTACGTTGATGTGGACAAAGGATTGACATTAGCCTGCTTTGTCCTCCTGTGCCTCTTCCTAATTATGATGATTATCCGTTGTGCTAAGGTGATAATGGATCCCTACAGTGCCATCCCTACATCTACCTGGGAGGAGCAACACCTGGATGATTGAATGCCATGTGGTGTCAGAGGAAAGGAGAGAGATTCCTCCTACTGACAAGTTCACTTGAACAAACAGGACTCATTACAAATACTGAACCTATTAGTAGAATTCTGTGAAAGTGTTTACTAAAAATTGCATGTGTATAAGTGCCTCAGCGAAGATTATGTTTGTCTTAAATGACCTTTTATGTTTATATCATACAATGCACTGGATCGATAGAACTGTATATCTTACATGTATGGATTGTAGTCTTAGGGTAACATAGGATAAATGCAAACCAATTATCTACTAATAAACATTAAGACATATAATGAAGCCTCAGACTCTGCCTGCTAAATCCTATGTTACAAAGTTTCTCGTTCTTCTATAAGCAATATTTAGCAATGACGTCTGGAAGGCATTGCAGGAGATGTACTTACCTTGCGACTGAAGTGTGATGGGAGTCTCAGTCTGTTCTTGAAAATTGTTTACAATTGTTGGTGCTTTCCTCAACTTATGACCTTGCAATCTCTCATTACAGCCTCAATTGGTGATGTTCTTTAAAAAACAAGTAATGCTTTGTATTTACACTGAGTGGCTGAATGATCCATTCCACGGTGGCACACCCAATGTTTTCTTGGGACTTGGCCCAGTTAAGTTGACTGTTGATGATACAATTATCGTTTGGTCGCAGGATCAGATCACATAAACTGAGAATAATACACATCTGATTAAACACTGGTGTTGTGTAAACAATAGTCAGCTATGCATTCTCGGCCTTAATGTCAGAACTGCAAGGTTACTGCCTCCTGACCTCAAAGAACAACTTACAGCCAATGGTGAAACTGCAAGGAGGCAGAGCTATTGGTCATATCTACATTTAACAGACTTAAAAATAAAGTTCCATTTTTAAAAATCTCAACATGACTCATTTATTCTGTGACAGCACGTCAGGAATACTGATTGTATCTTTCCGAGTGTCCAATGATTTCAGTAGCCTGTTCTTGCATTTTTCATTTACTGTTAATAGCCTCCTGCTTCAGGATAAATGTGAAGCTTAGACAATCTAGCAATCCCCCGGGGAGAAGTGGTTCCTGGACTTTAATTGTCTGCCACACTGTGTAATTATCTCAAAATGCTTAACTGTGGATTACACCATCAGAACATTCTTCGATAATCAGCATCATCACCATCAAAGTGAATCGTATAGAAACATCCCTGCCATAATGTTGAAACAGAACAGGAGTCTGTCACTGTGTCAGCAAGATTTTATTCTTAAGGGTTTTTATTCAGTTCCAAATTTGGGGTATCATTTTCCTTTTGAGTGCTATCAGTTTTGTGCACGGGCCTTTCTTGAGGTGCCCACCATCTCTGGGTTGTTCACAAGGCTTGCTCGGATCCTCTAGGCTGAGGTAGATCTCGACATTGCTTCCATCGTCAGCCTTTCTGCACAACCTTTAGAATTTTAATTTTCTAAAGTTAAAATGAGGAGGCCATTCAGCCCCTCAAGCCTTGCACTGCCATTCAGTCAGGTCGTGCCTTGTCTGTACCTCAGCTCCATCTACCCACTTCTGCACCATATCCCAAAAACACCTATCAATCTGCCTTGAAAGCTCCAACTGACCCCTCAAAACCAGATTCCCACCACCATTTCATATGACAAAGTGCTTCCTGAAATTACCCCTGAAAAGCCTAGCTCTAACTTTAAGGGTTATGCCCTGTTGTTCTGACTCCCCTGACCAGGGGAAACAGTTTCTGTCTCTTTATAGCCAATCAAGTCCTTTAATCATCTAAACACCTCAATTAGATCATCTCTTAATCTTCCAAACTCCAAGGAATACAAATTTACTCAACCTGGCCTCTTAATTTACCCCTTTTAACCCCAGTAACATTACAGTTCATCTGAATTACCCACCCTCCAAAGCCAATATACTCTTCCTGAGGTGTGACGACCAGAATTGCAGGGATAGTAATTGCTTCAAATCTGGTTCCGGGTGTAGCTTGGACCTCATGCCTGATAGTGCGGCTGAAACTAAGGCCACAAATTGGTGCACCTGAATACTTTAAATAAAATCGATGAACTTTCAACAGCCATTCTGTTCACTGATGGATCTCCCAATGGGAGGGGTGGGGGGGGTGGAGAGGTGGGCGCCAATATTACCCTTTCGTCATGCCATTTGAAGACAGCCTGCACCTCTTAAAGAAGTCGCAGGTGTGAACTACAAGCAAGTGTCACTAAGATTGTGACCAAGACTAAGTGGAAGCTATATGGTGATAGTTTGCCTGTGGTGCCAGCCTCTTAACTACTGCCCTTGTTGGTGCCAGACAGCTGGGTCAGACTTTTTTCTTTCTTTCATGGGATATGGATGTCCCTGGCTAGACTGGCATTTCTTGCCCATCCCTAATTGCCCTTGAGAAGGTGGTGGTAATCCTCCTTCTTGAACCGCTGCAGTCCATGTGGTGTAGGTACACCCACAGTGCTGTTAGGAAGGGAGTTTCAGGATTGTGACCCAGCGACAGTGATATGTTTCCAAGTCAGGATGCTGTGTGAGTTGGAGGGGGCCTTGCAGGTAATGGGGATCCCATGTGTCTGCTGCCCTTGTCCTTCGAGGTGGTGGCAATCGCGGGTTTGGAATGTGCTGTCAATGAAGCTTTGGTGATACAAATAGTCGTTTGATAGTACAGAACTTGAGTATTGCTGAAAAAGGATATTTTTTTGTCAGAGATTTTCATCCTGCATCAGGACAGCTCACAAGAAAATGCCAGTGTCAAGGGATACAACATATTTATACTGTATAAGAAAAGAGTGCTGATTGGTTGGCAAGTGGATTGTGATTGGTAGAGGCATTGCCATGAATAATGCTCCAGTTGACTGTGACTGACAGTTAAGTGCCAAGCATTGTTTGAAATTTAAACCAGGCAGCTTGATCTGATTGTTGAAGACATTGCCCTGGGCTATGAACCAGTGAGTAGCTGTCACTTATTTTGTTTATTAAAACAGGCGCAATGTGTGTACATGTTTTTTCGGTCTGCAAAGATTAGGGCCCTGTGTATTAATATATGTAGCTCCAGTACACGCAAATGCAACCTCACCTCTGGAGTTCAGCTCTTTTGTCCATGTTTGGACCAAGGCTATAATGAGTTGTAGAGTTGAGCAGCCTTGGTAGAACCCAAACAACATCAGTGAGCAGGTTGCTGTTGTGTAAGTGCCACTTGATTGCATTGTCAATGACACCTTCTCCCTATTTGCTGATGATCAAGAGTGGACTGATGGGGCAATAATTAGCTGGATTGAATTTGTTCTGCTTTTTGTGTATAGGACATACCCGGGCAATTTTCCACATAGCCGGGTAGATGCCAGTGTTGTAACTGTACTGGAACAGCTTGGCTAGGAGTACGGCAAGTTCTGGAGCACAAGTCTTCAGTTCTATTTCCGGAATATTGTCAGGGCCCATAGCCTTTGTAGTATCCAGTGTCTTCAGCCCTTTCTTGATAATTGGAGTGAATTGAATTGGCTGAAGAATGGCTTCTAAGGCTGAAGACCTTATGAGGAGGCCGAGATGGATCATCCACTCCGCACTTCTGGCTTAAGATGGTTGAAAATGCCTTATCTTTTGCACTGATGTACTGGACTCCCCATCATTGAGGATGGGGATATTTGTGGAACCTCCTCCTTGTTTAATTGTCCACCATCATTCACAACTGGATGTAGCAGGGCTGTAGATCTTAGTCTGAATTCATTGGTTGTGGGATCGCTTAGCTCTGTCTATCGCATGCTGCTTCCGCTGTTTAACTTGCAAGTTGCTTCACCAGGTTGACATCTCATTTTTAGGTATCCTGGTATGCCCTCCTACACTCTTCATTAAACAATGCTTGGTCCATTGGCTTGATGGCAATGGTAGAGTGGGGGATATGCTGGGCCATGAAGTTATAGATTGTGGTTGAGCACAATTCTGCTGCTGCTGATGGCCCACAGTGCCTCATGGATACCCAGTTTTGAGCTGCATGATTTGTTCAAAATCTATCCCATTTAGCATGATGGTCGTGTCACACAACATGATGGAGGGGATCTTCAATGTGAAGACGGAACTTCATCACCACAAGAACTGTGTGGTTGTCACGCTTACCAATATTATCATGGACAGTTGCATCTGTGACAAGTAGATTGGTAAGGACAAGGTCAAGTAGGTTTTTCCTCTTGTTGTTTCCCTCATCACTTGTCTTAGACCCGGTCTAGCAGCTATGTCCTTCAGGATTCAGCTAGCTCAGTCAGTAATGGTACTACTGAGTCATGCTTGGTGATGGACATTGAAGTCCCTTACACACGGTACAATCTGTGCACTTTCTGCCCTCATAGTGCTTCTTGAAATTCTTGTTCAACATGGACGAGAACTGTTTCATCAGATGAGGGGAGTGGGGTAGTGGGGATGGGGGGGACAGTGGCGGTATGTGGCAATCAGCACGTCTGACCTGATGTCATGAGACTTCAAGGGATCCAACATTAATGTTGAGGTCTCCTAAGGCAACTCCCTTTCACTGTATACCACCTCTGTCTGTTGGTGGGACAGGACATAACCAGGGATGGTGATGGTGGTATTTGGGACGTTATCTGTAAGATATGATTCTGTGAGGATGGCCATGTCATGCTGTTGCTTGAGTAATCTGTGGGTACAACTCTCCCAATTTTGGCACAAGTCCCCCAGATATTAGTAAGGGGGGCTTTGCAGGGCCAATAGGGCTGGGTTTGTCATTGTCATTTCCAATGTCTAAGCTGATGTTGAGTGGTCTGTCCGGTTTCATTCCTTTTTGACTTTGTAGAAGTTTGTTACAAATGAGTAGTCTGCTAGGCCATTTCAGAGGGCATTTAAGAGTCAACCACATTGGGTCTGGAGTCACATGTAGGCCAGACCAGGTAAGGATGGCAGATTTCCTTCCCTAAAGGACATTAGTGAACCAGATGGGTTTATAACAAATTATTTCTGAACTGATGGCTCGGCTGTTTTATTGATAAACATGGGCCAGCATTTTGTGACCCCTCCTGCCGGTGGGATATTACAGTCCCATCAAACTGAATGGAGATTTAAATAGCTCGCTGCATCTGCTGGGGGTAGACACGCTGCCACAGGGCCATAAAATCCTGGCCAGGGTGAAAAAAATGACACAAACTGGAAATGGATCAATATCCTGGTCATCTGAGTTCATGATGTTGGTTGAGGGATGAATGTTGGCCCGCCTTCAAATAGTGCTGTGGCATCTTTTATACCCCCTAGAGAGGGCAGACTGCGCTTGGTTTAACATCTCATCCAAAAAATGGCACCTCTGACAGTACAGCACTCCCTCAGTACTGCACTGGACTGTCAGCATAGATCATGTGCTCAATCCTCTAGAGTGGGTCTTGAACCTGCATTCTTTGTTGTGGATGGAAGGCTGTTGACCTAGAACAAAGCCAGTATCTCCCCCCCAGCAGTGGGAATTGTGGAGGCTGGAGGGAAAAAACTCTCTTTCCTGATGGTGGGATAAACTGTTGGAAGTTTCTTCTCCCAACTTTCTCAGTGGGTTAAAGGGGGGGGAGGGGTCAAACTTCCCAACATACGGTGTTGGAAATCCTATTTGCATGCATTAGTATGTCATGAATGCTCATTAAAAGGCCACCTTGCTGGAATTAAATTCACCCTTCGAATTTAATTCACCACCAGTGGGTAATCAAAATGTTAATTTTACTACTGCATATAAGTGGCGTGCACCTGGCGGACTTCACTTTGTTCACGACTCTGAGGTCAGTGGACACTGCTTTTGTCTACTGGGGACCATTTATCAGATGCTAATAGAAAAAACTGCATCGAGGCTGGGAACAGGAGGCAGGGCCAGTGGGCAAGGGTGAGATGGAGGCAGGAACGTGGGGGGGACCAGAGAGGATGGGTGGGATGGAGGCAGGGTTAGGTGGGGGGTTGATGCGAAGGACCAGAGGGGAAAGATGGGAGACTATCTGGGGAAGGAAGCCAGACTGTTCAGGGCATGTTAGAGGGGTCAGCATGGCATGCATGTCTTGGTCCCAGTTTTGGACGGGGGAATGTCTCTCTGGGCAGTGACAGTCTTAGAGAAACATGTCGAAAGGGTTTGGAAGGATGCTGCTGGGGTGGAGAGTACACAGTCACATTCAGGGGAGACAGCTGGATCCGGTATGTGGATCTTCAAGCCTGATGGTGGGGGGACGGGGGGGTGATCTCTAATAGTGAGGCTGCAGCCAGCCTCGAGAACTGGGGTGGGGGGGGGGGTCAAATTCACAAGAGGACATCAGCATTGAAGGAACAGGGATATTAACATAAATAATAATCGGGTCAAGGGTAATGGGCAGGAAAGGAATTAGCAGGTGGTGACTGTGGAAGAGGGTGGGAGGATCTTAGTGACAGGGGGAGGTTGGAAGAGTGCTAGAAGCACTCACAAATTATGTTTGCACCATCTTGGAGTCTCGAAAGTAATGACACAGTTCTAAAAAAAAGCTACTGGATGTGGGAGGTGTCTCAAAGAGAGTGGGAGGAGTTAATGACTCCTTTTTTGGGCAATGAAGGGGCACCCTATAAATGATTTGATCCAGTTATGGTGAACCAGGATGAGGTGTTCACGAGGTTCAAATGTCCATTGAAGGAGCATTGCTCCATGATGAATGAGTCATAAACCTGGGAGAATCCATTCAGGGTTTGGAGCTGGTGTCGAGTAGGTGTGATTGGTCATCTGTACCTGACAGAGGCAGGAAAGAGGGGATGTAGGTGAATTCATCTAAGGGGCATAGATGCTGGGTGGCAGCTAGTTATACACTCTGAACCTCCAAACTCCCAGCTAAACGGTCATGGTTGACAAGGCGTAGTGCAGAGAGCCTTTCCATCCTGCCAAGGTTATGGTCTCTCTGTAGAGTGTCAATGGTAACGGAGAGAAGCACACAGCAGTCATACCTGGGGAAATGAACAATATCTCCATGCACAATCAGGTATGAAGGGGAGCATCAGCCACGTGTGGTCCTCCAGAATGTTCACCTGGAAGGGGTGGGCTGGGGTGATATGTCCTGCTGGTCTGCTGGCTTGGAGATGGAGGGAAACCTGTCAAGGGTTCGCTCAATCAATATGTCAATTTGATTTGTTCACAGACCCAAAAAGCCATCGAGGATGCAGGCTGCGGGCAATCCTGTCTGGCTTCTATTTCTTTATTAATTCATAGGATGTGGGCATCACCAGCTGGGCCAGCATTTATTGCCCATCCCTAATTGCCCTTGTTCAGAGGGCATTTGAGAGTCAACCACATTGCTGTGGTTCTGGAGTCACATGTAGGCCAGACCAGGTAAGGACGGCAGATTTCCTTCCCTAAAGGACATTACAGAACTAGGTGGGTTTTTATAACAATCGACAATGATTTCACGGTCATCATCAGACTTTTAATTCCAGATTTTTTTTTTATTGAATTCAAATTCTACCATCTGCCGTGGCTCTCATACAAATGAGGAGAAGAAGAGTCCATTGCCACAGGGCCAGGAGGAGAAGCAGCCTGAGCTGCAGGAGGGAGCATGGCCCTACAAAGTTTAAGATGCCCCTGAGGGGGGATAATGCAATGGCAACCACTGGCCAGACCACAGGTATAGATGCTGTTCATATATGGAAATTAGCAAAAGACAATGCCACAGGCACCTCCACTTGTCCAGGGATGTGCCAGCTTCTGTCGGATGAACTATGGCCGCAAGGACTTGAGGGACACCCCATGCCGGTGGCATTGAAGGTCACTGCCACGTTGAACTTTTTTGCCAGCCATTCCTTCTAGGCTCCATGGGGGACCTGCATGGCATACAGGTGTTAGGTGCCCTGTTCACTAGAGTTCAACAATTATGTCCAGTTTCATATGTATGTGGAAAGCCAGTGGGATTCGCAGTCATATCTGGTTTTCCCACAAGTGCAGGGCACCATAGGCTGCACAAATGTGGCCTTGAGAGCTCCCTGGCAGCAGCTGGTGAGACTCATCAATCAAAAAGGATTTCACCCTGAACTAGTTTGTGATCACAGAAAGCAAATCCTGCATGTTTGTGCTCTGTTTCCAGAGACCCCTTACGACCGTTACGTTTTGAATCACTCACGGGTCTCAGAGATTTTTGAAGGATCTTGCAATTGCAGGGCTGGCTTCTCAGGGACAAGGGATACTCCCAACAGACATGGCTAAGGAGGCCAGTTGGCTGTCCACAAGGTGCTGCAGCAAACGCACATGCAGCAAACGCCTCCATGATCGTCTGGTTGAGCAGACGATAGGCCTCCGGAAGGTGAGGTCCAGGTGCTTGGGCCACTCGACGGGTCTCTGCAATACTTACCACGGAGTGTGTGCTGGACCATCATTGTCCGCTGTGCCTGCACAACCCAGCACTGCAAAAGGACGATGCCTTGCCTGAGGGAAACATGGGGGAATCAAGATGTCTCCTCCGATGAGGAGGACATTGAAGGGGATGGAACTGACGGGGCCGAGATACCATCACAGCATGAGGCAATAGCAGGGATTCAGTATGGAAGACACGCCATGACAACCTGAAAGCTACCGGCAGAGCCCTCCCTACGGAGGTGCGGGGCCCCGGAATAACACACGGTGTGGGGCCTCGGTATAACACACAGTGCAGGGCCCTGGTATAACACACGGTGCGGGGCCCCGGTATAGCACACGGTGCGGGGCCCCGGTATAATACACGGTGCGGGGTCCCGGTATAACACACGGTGCGGGGCCCCGGTATAACACACGGTGCGGGGTCCCGGTATAACACACGGTGCGGGGTCCCGGTATAACACACGGTGCGGGGTCCCGGTATAACACACGGTGCGGGCCCTCGGTATAACACACGGTGCGGGCTGCCCGTAACATTTTTATACAACTTTCCTCTGATGCTGGGCCCCTGAGCGTGTGCATGAAAAGGAGCCCAGCAGCGTCCCAGCTACTGAAGGCTCGGTTACCCAGCACACACTGAACTGCTGACTGCGATCGGCGGGCCCGGGAGTGGCCAGGGAACGGAGCGCTGCACGCGATCGGCCCCACCCGCGATTTCACGCTGGCTGGCTGGCCAATGAACGGCGCACTCCCATGCATGAAGCGCTCACTCCCGCACATGAGGCGCTCACTCCCGCACATGAAGCGCTCACTCCCGTGCATGAAGCGCTCACTCTCGTGCATGAAGCGCTCACTCCCGCACATGAGGCGCTCACTCCTGTGCATGAAGCACTCACTCCCGTGCATGAAGTGCTCACTCCCGTGCATGAAGCGGTCACTCCCGTGCATGAAGCGCCCACTCCCGCACATGAAGCGCCCACTCCCACGCATGAAGCGCTCACTCCCGTGCATGAAGCACCCACTCCGGCGCATGAAGCGCTCACTCCCACGCATGAAGCGCTCACTCCCACGCATGAAGCACTCACTCCCGTGCATGAAGCGCCCACTCCCGTGCATGAAGCGCCCACTCCCGTGCATGAAGCGCCCACTCCTGCGCATGAAGCGCTCACTCCCGTGCATGAAGCGCTCACTCCTGCGCATGAAGCGCTCACTCCTGTGCACGAAGCATCCACTCCTGTGCATGAAGCGCCCACTCTCGTGCATGAAGCATCCACTCCTGTGCATGAAGCGCTCACTCCTGTGCATGAAGCGCTCACTCCTGTGCATGAAGCATCCACTCCTGTGCATGAAGCGCCCACTCTCGTGCATGAAGCATCCACTCCTGTGCATGAAGCGCTCACTCCCGCGCATGAAGCGCCCACTCCTGTGCATGAAGCGCTCACTCCCATGCATGAAGCGCTCACTCCCGTGCATGAAGCGCTCACTCCCACGCATGAAGCGCTCACTCCCGCGCATGAAGCGCTCACTCCCGTGCATGAAGCGCCCACATCTGTGCATGAAGCGCCCACTCCCGTGCATGAAGTACCCACTCCTGCGCATGAAGCGCCCACTCCTGCGCATGAAGCGCCCACTCCCGTGCATGAAGTACCCACTCCCGTGCATGAAGTGCTCACTCCCGTGCATGAAGTGCCCACTCCTGCGCATGAAGCGCCCACTCCCGTGCATGAAGCGCCCACTCCCGCGCATGAAGCGCCCACTCCTGTGCATGAAGCGCTCAGTCCCATGCATGAAGCGCCCACTCCCGCGCATGAAGCGCTCACTCCCACGCATGAAGCGCCCACTCCTGTGCATGAAGCGCTCACTCCCGTGCATGAAGCGCTCACTCCCGTGCATGAAGCGCCCACTCCTGTGCATGAAGCGCCCACTTCCGTGCATGAAGTACCCACTCCTGCACATGAAGCGCCCACTCCTGCGCATGAAGCGCTCACTCCCGTGCATGAAGTATCCACTCCTGCGCATGAAGCGCCCACTCCTGCGCATGAAGCGCCCACTCCCGTGCATGAAGTACCCACTCCCATGCATGAAGCGCTCACTCCCGTGCATGGAGCGCCCACTCCTGCGCATGAAGCGCCCACTCCCGTGCATGAAGCGCCCACTCCTGCGCATGAAGCGCCCACTCCTGTGCATGAAGCGCTCACTCCCATGCATGAAGCGCCCACTCCCGCGCATGAAGCGCCCACTCCTGTGCATGAAGCGCCCACTCCCATGCATGAAGCGCCCACTCCCGCGCATGAAGCGCCCACTCCTGTGCATGAAGCGCCCACTCCCATGCATGAAGTACCCACTCCTGTGCATGAAGCGCTCACTCCTGTGCATGAAGCGCTCACTCCCGTGAATGAAGTACCCACTCCTGTGCATGAAGCGCCCACTCCCGTGCATGAAGCGCCCACTCCCGTGCATGAAGCGTCCACTCCCGTGCATGAAGTGCTCACTCCCGTGCATGAAGTACCCACTCCTGTGCATGAAGCGCTCACTCCCGTGCATGAAGCGCTCACTCCCGTGCATGAAGTACCCACTCCCGCGCATGCGCAAAGTTCAGGCTTGCCTGACTCCGGCACCACCCCCCCAGCCCACACAGGCAGCGCTGAGTGCTGTCGCCTGCGTTTCACACTGGTCGGGCCTTAACTGGCCCTCCAGCATGAAATCACCTTCCGGCCCCAAACGCAGGCAGTGGTCAGCTTCCCAACCTCCCCCGCCCATCCTCCCCGCCCCTCACCCACCCTCACCTGCCCTCGCCCGCCCAGCATGGGTGAAATTCTGCCCTTGAGGTTATAGGAAATAACTAACGCTAATCATAACATGTTAATAATGTTGCAAAAATGATGCAACTTTTAATTTCACCTTACTGGATAGTCAGACAAACATATGAAAGAAAATTATACTCACGAAATCCAATATGGTTATATGAGTATTTGAAGTATCTCTGTCTCAAAACCCAGGGAGGGGGAATTCAACAAAGGAACTCGAGCCCCTTTGAGTCCCAAGATGGCTGAATGCTGACTGACCTGTCTTAGCTCATAGTGTATACTCCTAGAGTCAGTTTAG
Source organism: Carcharodon carcharias (assembly GCF_017639515.1). Lineage (NCBI taxonomy): Eukaryota > Metazoa > Chordata > Chondrichthyes > Lamniformes > Lamnidae > Carcharodon > Carcharodon carcharias. Next base: position 6,862,392 of record NC_054492.1, on the reverse strand, counting down.
CTGAGATTAAAAAAAAGGCTCACTGACTTCTCCTAACTAATAGTCAAGTTTTTTTAAAGGAATATGTTCAGCTGTAAGTCACAGAATCTTTAATTATTCATTATATTTGTGTTGATGAAAACATTATGTTATCTTACCTGAGAGTGCCCTCGGTTTATTAAAGTCTCATTTATGAATGCTAAAGTCTGCAGACACGCACCTGGGTATTGTGGCTGTGTCCCAATTCCTCTCACAATCTGAACAACCTTCTTTACTTTATACAAATTGGTGATAATTCAAGTTAGTAACCATTTTTATATCAAGCTGACATTCTATTGTGTTATCTTGGGAGTATTACTGTAAAATCTTAGGTGCTCCATGAGGTTTGCGAGTCTCTTTGTGCCTGATTGGACTCCGATGGGGGCCAACATTCCAGAGACTTAACTGACCATGGGACATTGAAGAAATTATTAGCGAGACAGATTCCAAGAGACTTGCAAATGGCTAAATTGAGAATTTACTTGTAAGTGTGCAGAATACATACAATGAGGGGACACCCCTGCCACCTGCGTGTCTTTAATACTTCTTAATCTTTTTTTCCTCTACCGCTACATCTTGGTGCAGCCCTGACATCGGTAGCTGAGGTGGAGGCAGCCTGCTGACTGCTGTGTCCTGTCGACTGAGATGACTTTGGTAATCATCCTCTGGTAACTCGAGGCCTAGAGGTCCCAGACTGCTAAGGGCCTCCTGCTAAGGTGCAGACTCCTCAGCCTGAACTGTTGGAGGTGATAGAGTCACTGGCAGAGAGGAGGTGCAGAGGTAGGGCACCTTTAGAGTGCCCTGGGGTGAAGACCCCAGTGTCCCCGACAGGCACTCCCTCACCCTGTGTGAGTCTGATGGCACCTCGCTGACTCCTTGAGGAGAAGGAGCACCTGGAAGGAGGTTGTGATGCCCCATTCCCTCTCACCGAGTCATTGTTGCGCTGCACCCATGGCTAGAAAGATGGAGTGCAGGTCCGAGCATATATCCAGCAGTCACTGTGTGTTCTGCTGGACCTGGGTCTCCAAGGTGACTGCTACCTTTTCAATGGAGACAGCCAAGCACTCACATGCCGGAACCAGGGCAGCAGACAGAACATAGAAGGACTTCTCCGGCCTTTGGCCCAGACTGCGGACGGTATCTGACAACTCTACCTGATGGCCCACTGCCTGCTTCTGCTTCTCCAAGAGGCCTGTTAGGGCTGAGTCCAGAGGCTCATCATCTGACTCATGTTCAGCAGGGGCCTGGCCTCCGGCATTCCTCTGAGTGTCAGAGACCTCGGCTGTCCTGCCTCCACTTGCTGTGGGCACATGTCTGTGGGGTGATCATCAGATTGTGAATTCGAGCCTGTTCTAGAACTAGGACCCGCCGAGGTGTGTGTATCTGCGTTGGTGGAGGATGCACATGAACGCAGTGACAGTGTTTCCTCTAAGGATACTGAAACTTCCTCTGCAGAGTTGGGTTGGGGCTGCTGCCTTCTTAATGTCCTCCCCTGTTTTTTGATGGTATCTGGAATAAAGAAAAGAGAGATTTAGTTGATTGACTAAACAGGCTCATACTTTAGAGATCACTCACAGTCAATGCCTGAATAGTGGAGCTGCAGACATCCTCACCAGATTCCTGAGTGGTGTCTGACCTTGCCTGCTGCACAGATACGCTCACACTCCTCCCTGACTATCTCGGCTGACTGCTCCTCAGATGTGGTGAGCGAACACGTTCTGCTCTGTTCCTGGCCCTGCTGGCCAGCCATGTGATTTGCTGTACTCCTCACAGACGCATAAATAATGGGCCGAACAGCGCAAAATCGCAGGTGTTCAGCTGTCCCACCGCCCACTGGGAATCACTCCGATTTCCACACCCACCACCGACTTAGGCTTCGGAGTGAAAGGTTCCTCCCTTAGTTTTAATCGGACATGGATGTTGCTGGGTGCTGGGTAGAAACTGGACCGATTTATAAACTATGTGAGTGAGGTGAAGTGACAGATCATTATTCCCCACAGTAAGTCACTTTGGACAAAGGACTTAAACTGTTTAAAATGCAGAACAAAATAAAATGCAAAGCACCACGATTAAATGAAGCAATGTGTAATGAAGGTTACAGCAATATCAGTCTGGTTTACGCTATCAGATAATGTCAAGATCTTTATCTGTATTACGACTCAATTAAATCCCAGAGCTGGGATGCTTTCTAAAGTACATTATACCCATTAGCTGAAACTAACTGCTCACGGCAGCAAAATTAAAAATAGCCCCTTTCATTTTGTCTGGAGTGGGGTAAACCTGTCATCCAAAGCTCACTGTTGTAGATGTTAACACTGGCCTATGCTCAGGGAGTCGAGACCAGTCAAGTGTGGAACTACAGTGGCATGAGACCTTCTCTCAGCCTAGGTTAGAAAATAAGATGGCAATTGAAAGCTTTTCCCATTAGCCACATCCTTAAAGAAGTTCACTCATAGCAGATCTCCAGGTATACTGGTCTGCGGCAGGCACCATGAGCATAACGTGAATCCTCATTCATTGTACTCGCAAGTACAGCATATCCTGGCTTCCTAGGGTGAGTTGAGTTAATCGAGTTAACAAAAATAAGTGAATAATAATTAGCGAAACAGCCATAAACGATTATAATTACAACACGTGCTCAGTCAAAGTTCCTCTAGTACTAAACCTCACACTGCGACAAATCCAACCCAAATGTATATCCAACCTGAGAGTCCCAGTAGGCTGAAAATTAATCCAATTATATGGAATAACGCCAGAGAAATGTCAGCTTGTGAAAGGAAACAAATTACTCCTGGAAGCTCTAGAGAATAAATCACAGAACGTTGAATATTTAAGCGATTATTAGATTTATTCTATACTTTGGCAATTAACCAAACACTCATCAAAAAACTTGTACATTTGTTTCACTAAAAAGCAATGGAGGAACACAGATAGCACATCCCATCTGGTTCTTGGGATTTCTATTAAAAGACAGTTAAAGTATTTACAAGATGTTACACAGTGCAAATATTTACAGCCACACGTTTTTTTGCAAGCAACCTGTCCTAGAGAATCTGTGTCTGAGATCCATTGTTTCTTTTAATTCTCATGATAATTTCATTTTCCTTGTGAATAGAGTTAGGCAATTCCCTTTGTGTGGTTATGTGCAATCTGTCTATCTGTGTGGTCCACTGAAACTGGGAATTAGAGTCTTATGTTGGGCAGGGTTGCCAAACCTCCACAACTGTCTTATGTTCTCCAGGAATTACAGAGTAATCTCCAGTCGCTGCTGTGAACACCTGGGGACATTATCAATTATCAAAGCATAAGAATAAAAACAGAGAATGGTGGGAATACTCAGCAGGTCAGGCAGCACCTGTGGAGAGAGAAACAGGGTTAATGGGTGGAAACATCCGTGCCCGCTGGAGTCAGGCGTGTTCGTCTGTGTGAGCAGCCAATATGGTGAGAGGGCCGAAAATTGGTTTCACAACGTTGTGAAGGCAGTTTGTGATCCTCCACTCAGCCTGCTGGTGACAGGCTGCGCTTCCCACCACCAGACGTCAGGAACCTCATTGTAAAATATGTACATATCGTGATATGTCCAGCCCGCCGGACTCAGCACCCCCCCCTCTCCCCACTGGATTGTCCGCCCATGTCAGTGTGATTTCACTCCGACGTGTTTCACATCAGCTTATAAGAGGTGTGTACTGGGCGGGCTGCACTTTGAGGGGAACTCAGAGGTGAATGGACATAACATAATGAGGTTCCTGACATCGGATGGTGGGAAATGCGGCCCACCGTCGACAGGCTGAGCGGATGATCGCAACCTGGTTTCATGCCGTTGTGAAATTGATTTTTGGCCTTCTCGCCAGGTTGCCTGTTGGACTTCAAGGTTGAGGCGTGTTGCGAGGTGGGGGCAGGGGGCAGAGCTCGGCAGAGGCTGCCCCCCGGTTGAAGGTAGCACAGAAGCATGTGTGGGGTGGGGGGTGGGGGAGTGTGGAGGTGGGGGTGGGTGAGGGAAGCGGTCACGCATTAGGGACACCTTGTATAAAGTGACCATTCCTCCGCAGCTGAGACAGTTCAGGCACAGCCACAATGATACGATCAGAGTTGGGCTTTTAGCTTATCTGCCCACTCAAGCAACACAGAGGTCTGAAAGTGCCACCAAGCGCTCCAGAGCTTTTCATCCCTCAGGCACAGGCTGCAAACTAATGAGCGTTTTAGTGGGCTGCAGAACAGTTGGACAACTGGGCACATTGTACAATCTCCTTGTTAAAGCTGGCCATGGAGCAGTCACTGCTGGAGGTGCTCACAGCCCTTTGCAATGTCATCATTCAGGTTTGGACCAGTCTCCCGCATGGTTCAAGCTAACCAGTGTAGCCTTGCAGTGTGGGTTAGGAGAATGCCTGTGCCTGAGCTGAGAGCACAGCCTGCAGTCCAGTGGGCAAAGCTGCTGCCAATCGGTCAGGTGGAGTGGGGCAGAGGAAGGTGGGGTTTTGGGCAGCCATACAGCGCACTAAACTCTGACCATCCAAGTGGTGGCCAGCACTTTCCAGGATGCATTAAGGGGCCTTCAGACTTAACCAAGAGAGGTTCTTAGTACACCCAAGCTAACCCACGTGTCTCTCTCTCTTTCATCCAGCAGGAGGAGTACATCAGGAGCATGGAGCCTGGTGAACTAGCTGTATGCCTCGTGGTGTACAGAGCAAAGATGATGGATAAGACAGAAACTGAGGCACCTGGTTGGGCAGAGGGAGGAGCAGCACATTCAGGAAGAAGCAGCGGCTGGGTGTCCCGCACACGCTGCTGAAGAGCCACAGTGACTCGTCACTGGTTGGTGCCTAGAGACACCCAGGGTCTATAGGCATCGCCTTTCTTTCCTGTAGATGACCAAGAACCAGTGTCACCAAAGACTGCGCATAAAAAGCGAACTGGTCGGTCACATCTGCCAGCTACTGCAGTATTTGGCGCCACGGGGACATGGAGGGCATCCACTGCCAGTGGCTGTGAAAGTGACAATGGCACTCAATTTCTACACCAATGGCTCGGTTCAGGGATCCACAGATGACCTCTGTGGGGTATCACAAGCCTCCACTTACAAATGCATCCATGAGATCACAGACGCTATCTTCGTGAGGGCCACACAACTTTGTACATTTCACCCAGAACCAGGAGAGTCAGGATGCAAAAGCGATTGGAATTGCCCAGATCTCGTGTTTCCCACAGGTGCAGGGTACCATCAACTGCAGATCTCCATTGCAACACACGGTCAACAATGTCACCTGCAAGGGTTTCCATTCGCTGAATGTTCAGCTGGTGAGAGACCACCACTAACGCATCCTGCAGGTCTGCGCACAGTTTCCAGGGAGTGTGCACGACACCTACATCCTCAGTCGGTCACAGGTCCCTGATGTGTTCCAGGGTCCACAGAAGCTGCAGGGTTGGGTCCTCAGGGACAAGGGCTGCCCACAGAGGATGTGGCTGATGACACCCGTGCGGTGGTCTCAGACTGCAGCAGAGAGACATTATAATGAGGCTCATGCTACAACTCACAACTTGGTGGAGCAAATGATCGGGATGCTGAAAATGAGGTTCCGGTTCCTGGACAAGTTTGGTGCAGCCCTGCAATACAGTCCACAGAGTGTGTCACACATCGTCATCGTCTGCTGTGCACGTTACAACCTGGTGCTCCAACGGGGAGAGGAGCTGGCGGAGGAGGAGATGCAGGAGGTGGAGGTCTCCGCTGATGAGGACGTTGACAGTGATGAGGGTGAGGAGGTCCTCGAAGGCGAGGATGAGGGTGATGAGGCCCTCACACAGGCCAAGCGAAGCAGGTGTGCTCGGGAGGCCCTCAAAGCTGTTAGATTTGTGGAGGATGATGACAACATTTAAGTGAGGCAACACCATAAGATCCTCATATTGAACCTGTGAACATTTGATTCCAGAGATAAAAACAAAAAAACTGCGGATGCTGGAAATCCAGAACAAAAACAGAATTACCTGGAAAAACTCAGCAGGTCTGGCAGCATCAGCGGAGAAGAAAAGAGTTGACGTTTCGAGTCCTCATGACCCTTCGACAGAACTGTCGAAGGGTCATGAGGACTCGAAACGTCAACTCTTTTCTTCTCCGCCGATGCTGCCAGACCTGCTGAGTTTTTCCAACATTTGATTCCAGTCTGGCTTATGGCAGCGCACATACCCTCTGTGAGAATGCTCCTGTCATGGAGATGCAGCAGAAACCCTAACAGTCACTCAATTGCAGGAGGACGATGATGACAGGCAGTGAGGACTCTCCATAGATCTTCACACAGCCTCTGAGGATGTCTGACTCTTGTCTGGCTGAGGGCAGCTCGCTTGCACTCTGTGATCAGGGTCATATCATAGGGACGCAGCTGTGAAACTTTAAATGTGTCTGATCCTTTGTCAGCCTTCAGCCCCTGACCCCTTCAGGAGCACAGTGTCACTGGTCACAGATGCTGACGAGATGGGGCCAGCCCCACCTTAAAGGTGCTGAGAGCCACACAGAGAGAATGATGGAACTCTGTGACACCTGCCCACAACATTCTGGCAGCAATGAGCAGCACCATCGAGGTGCAGGTATCAGTAATGTGTCCAGGGAGTGTGAGGCCCGACCATTACTTTGGTCTGAAGGCTGCACAGACACAGGGAGGAGGCTGTGGACTGAGACATCTGCCTTTATCGTGTGCAGAAAGGTTTTACATCTGATTGACAAGAACACTGCTCATCAGAACAAGGACCCATAGGCAGGGAGACATTCTTGGGAGTTTATTGTTGATAGTGAACATTATGTACAAGTGATTAACACCGTGCCCAGGCTATGCAATTACATGTTCCTAACATTCCTACGTCTTGGTGTTCCCCCAACATCCTTAGCGGAGGTGGAGGCAGACTGCTGACTGCTATGCCCTGTCTGTGATGAACTTGATGGGCATCCTCTGGAGGACCAAGACCTGGAGGACCCTGGCCTGCTTTCAGGGACCTGCTGTGTGGCAGTGGCACCCTCCTCAAGTGTGGAGCTAGAGCTGCTGGAGTCACTTCAGATGGGCGGACACACCCAGAGTCACTGTGTGGGTGGCCCCGGTGTGCACCTGCTGATCCTCCTCCTTATGAGTGCCCAAGGGCCCCTGGCTGACTCCTTGAGGAGAAGGAGTAGCTGCAGTGAGAACGAGCTACCCCACACCATTGTGTACACACTATTGAAGGCCAACCATAGCATCAGCGATGGAGTTCAGCCCGAGCAGCAGTGCAGGAGCGATGTCCTGGACCAAGGTCTCCATGGCAGCCACCATCCTGCCAGTGTTGACCTCGGTGCATTGGAATGCTGGCACTATCACTTCAGCCTGAAGGTGAACGGACTCCTCCATCGTGCCCTGCAATCTGAGGAGTGCAGTGGACATCCCTTCCTGATGTTCCCGAGTTTGCCTTTGCAGGTCCAGCAACTGTGACATGACTGAGTCCGGAGGCTCCTCATCTGACTTGGACTCAGCAAATTTCTGGCCTCCAGCAGTCCTCCGAGTGCCGGACACCTGGGAAGTCCCTGCCTCCACCTGCTGTGGATCAGACAGTGCGATGTGCTCATCAGATTGTGATCCTGAGGCTACTCTAAAGTTAGGTCTCACTGAGGTATGTGTCCCTGCACTGGTGGGGGGTTTGGTGAGCGCTGTGATGGAACTTCAGGGAGGGTGTCATCAGATTGCTCTTCAGAGGTTTCCTTGGGGTTTGATTGGAGGCCCTGGGTCCTGGACTCCATCGGCTGTTTCCAGGTGTAGCCGTGAAAACGTGGAGAGATGATTAGTTCATGGCAGTGGCCTGTGAAACAGGACACATCACTCACAGCATGGTTATCTGATGGATGTTGCACTGCTGGATCCTCACTTGGTAGAGCAGCGCTGACCTCACCGTCAGCACAGGAATGATCCAGATCCTCGCCGGCCAGCTGGATGTCTCTGTTTTCAAAGTCTGTGAGGACCTTGATTTCAGACATTCCTCCACCAGACTGTGACCTCTCCCTGTTGTCAGGTGCCAGCTTATCCTGAATGAATAGAGATGGAGAGAGTGTAAGCAGGGTGCCTGCCAGGCCAGATGGTAAGTATGCCTGGCATGTGTGGATGGTGAGTGGTGCCATGGACAGGATGAGGACAATGAAGGTGTATGTGAGAGAGTGAATGGTGATGTCCCTTAAGCTGGCAGTGAGTGAGACCCCTGTGGATGTGTGATGGGTTTGTGTGTGTGTGAGTTGAGAGTGATGAGAAGAGTGACTTACTCTGGCGGAATGGAAGAGATCATTCATCCTCTGTGGCATTGGGTGGCTGTGCTCCTTTGGTGCTAACTACCTCTGCCATTACCTCCCAAGCCACATTAGTGATGTTGTTGCCCCTCCTGTGGCCATAACAGGGATAGAGGACATCAGGTTGAGCCTCCACTGCGTCCAAAAGATGCTTGTGGAACATGTCATTGAACCTGGGGGCTGCAGTCTTCTTGCCTTTCAGGGCCATGTCTTCTGTGCAGCAGTCGTGGGCTGAAGCACTGAGCTGGACTTTAAATATCGTGCCCGGTGTGATAAAATGGCAAAGTGATGATGATGCGGGTGAATGAGAGCCCGCTCGCTATGGAAACGACGTGTTTCCTGGGAATGCATAATTAATGCGGCGGGTTTGGGGTGAGACAGCTTGAAAAGCCGCCATAGCAACCAATGGGTAAAATGTCGTTTTACCCACCTGCTACCACACATAGTGCAAATCTGGAACAATTCCACCCATTGTTTCAACTCTATAACCCTTCATCAGAACTAAAAGAGGTTAGCTGGAGCAGGATATTTAAACAAATCATTTTACAATCAAACAAGGCTAACATGGTTTGTGAAAGGGAAATTGTGTTTGACAAATTTATTAGAGTTCTTTGAGGATGTAACAAGTAGGATGGATAAAGGGGAATCAGTAGATGTAACATATTTGGATTTCCAAAAGGTACTCGATAAGGTGCATTAAAGGTTCTGCATAGGATAAGAGCACATGATGCTTGAGGGAATATTTTAGAATGGATAGAGCATTAGCTAACTAACAGAAAATAGAAAGTGGGAATAAATGAATCAATCTATGTTTGGTAAAATAACTAGTGAGGTGCCACAAGGATTAGCGTTAGGGCCTCAACTGTTTACAATCTATACTAATGGCTTGATTGAAAGGATCAATTGTATTTTGTAGCCAAATTTGTTGATGTTACAAAGATAAATGGAAAAGCAAGTTGTGAGGAGGATACAAAGAGACTGCAAAGGGATAGGATGAGTAAACGGCAACAATCATACTTGGGAATATCACCACCTGCAAGTTCCCCTCCAAGTCACGCATCATCCTGACTTGGAAATATATCGCCGTTCCTTCACTGTCACTGGGTCAAAATCCTGGAACTCCCTCCCTAACAGCACTGTGGTTGTGCCTACAGCACATGGACTGTAGCAGTTCAATAAGGCAGTTCACCACCACCTTCTCAAGGGCAATTAGGAATGGGCAATAAATGCTGACCTAGCCAGCGATGCCCACATCCCATTAACAAATAAAACAAAGGCGGAGTATGATGTGGGAAAATGTGAGGTTATCCACTTTGTCAGGAAGAAAAGAAAACCAAAATATTATGTAAACGGAGAGCGATAACAGGATGCAGCGTTACAGGAAGATCTGGGTGTCTTTGTATCTGAAACACAAAAAAGATACAGAAAGCAATTAGGAAGCCAATTGAATGTTGCCTTTGTTACAAGGAGGGGGAAGTATAAAAGTCTTGCTACAAGGGTGTTGCTGTGATGTATAGTTTTGCTTTCCTTATTCCAGAAGGGATATACTTTTACTGGAAGCAGTTCAGAGAAGGTTCATTAGGCTGATTCCTGGGATAAGGAGTTTGTCTTATGAGGAAATGTTGATCAGGTTTGGCCTATTTTATTGGAGTTTAGGAGAATAAGAGGTGCTTTTTGAAATATATAGGATGCTGAGGGAGCTTGAAGAGTACATGCTGAGGGGGTGTTTCCCCTCGGATGGGGGGAGTCCAGAATTAGGGGGCATATTTTCAGAATGAGAGGTTGCCCATTCAAGATGGGGAAGAGGAGTAATTTCTTCTCTCAGAGGGTTGTGAATCTTTAGAATTCTCTACCACAGACAGCAGGTGAGACTGGCTCATTGAATACATTCAAGGCTGAGGTAGACAGACTTTTTGAGTGAAAAGGGAGTCAAGGGTTATGGAGGGCAGGCAGGAAAGTGGAGTTGAGATAACGATCAGATCAGTCACAATTGAACAGTCTAGCAATGGAAGAAGCAAAGAGCTAATGTACATCAATACAACAACCCCATCCGAACCCCTTGCCAACCCCCACATCAATTCACAATTGGAGGACTGTGATATCAATTTGCCTTTAATAGAAATTAAAGTCCAATTAACCCAATTAACTTTGAGATGCACGTTGGATGAAGATGAAACCACCTGGAAGATGACAGTGGTTAAGGGAATATGTTCATTTTAAGCAAATTCCCAAGTAGTAACTTCACCCAGTGTGCTAGATCCTCACAAGTAGCCTATATAATAAGGAGACGACAAAGCTCATCATCTGCTGCGACCTCAGATGCTGGAAGCAATTATTCGTTCCTCTGGAAGGAGAAAGAGTCCAAGAATTTCCCAAAATAAGAGGTCCTTGTATCTTGGTCTCCAATTTGGCCCTTTTTAAATCCTGACAAGGAGCTATTATGTTCCTGGATGAACACTAACATGCAAGGAAGACCCAGGGAAGCGTTAGCAATCTGTAGACAGATGTTTTATGATTGGCCCCAAGCTACAGTGAGGGTATGTATATCAAAACACAACATAGGACTCCAGAAAGACACAATACAAAACAGGGTAACTCGGAACCTGTTCTATAAAGCTATGCTACACACAAAAATAAAGGCCCATCAGCCCCTTCAATGCTCACACTTTCCACTGGGCAATGAAACCTTGTGCTCTACCCTCCTCCACCAGTTCCAAAACCACATAACTATCCCCAGGGTGCTTGTCAGCAACTTAAATAAATATTGTTACAGGATGTATAACACATTATGTGCCACTTTCATTCAAATGCTAGAATTTTGGAGGAGCAGTTTAGTAGCAGTTTAAATCTGTAGAATCTTAGAATCATGTTGCATAGAAGCCAATGGGCCCACTGTGCTGGTTCTTTGCAAGAGTTATTCAATTCATCCCAATCCCTCACTCTTTATCCATAGCCTTGGATTTTTTTCCTTATCAGGTATTTATCCAATTACCCTATGAAAGTTGATATTGAATCTGCTTCCAGCATTACTTCAGGCAGTGTGTACCAGATTATGACAACTCATTGTCTGAAGCCATTTCGCCTCATCTCCCCACTAGTTCTTTTTGCCTATAATCTGAAATCTGTGTCCTCTGGTTAGCTACTGGAAACAGTTTTTTTTCTTATTTACTCTATCAAAACCATTCATGGACATCTCTGCCAAATCTTCTCTTAACATTCTCTGCTCCAAGGAGAACAATCCTGGCTTCTTCAGTTTTTCTGCATAACTAAAGTCCCTCTTTCCTGGTACCATACTTATAAATCTCTTCCACACCCTCTCCCAGGTCTTGACATCCTTGTTGTGGTGCTTAGAACTGGACATGATTTCCTAGCTGAGGGCTGATCAGGGATTATTAAAGGGGTATGACCTGTAATGCATGAAAGTCTTCGCAATTTCTCGCTACTAACTAAACTGCTCGCATCTGCGGTCGATTCTGTATCACTCCTAACATTGAGAAGTGATTATGCAAATCCAGGTTAATTTTAATTTCTATGAGTCTGTCCATTAGCTTCTGGCAGAGATCCAGTTACAGGCAGAATCCACTCGGTGCAACAGGACTCTGAGGCAATTTCAAAAATAGAATTTAGACCTGAAAGGCTCTTGCTGATGGTTTGTTAATTGCACAGTGCAAAAGACCATAAGATCATAAGACATAGGAGCAGAAATTAGGCCATTTGGCCCATCGAGTCTGCTCCGCCATTCAATCATGGCTGATAAGTTTCTCAACCCCATTCTCCCACCTTCTCCCCGTAACCTTTGATCCCCTTACCAATCAAGAACCTATCTATCTCGCTCTTAAATACACTCAATGACCTGGCCTCCACAGCCTTCTGTGGCAATGAATTCCACAGATTCACCACTCTCTGGCTAGAGAAGTTTCTCCTCATCTCTGTTCTAAAAGGTCTTCCCTTTACTCTGAGGCTGTGCCCTCGGGTCCTAGTCTCTCCTACTAATGGAAACATCTTCTCCACGTCCACTCTATCCAGGCCTTTCAGTATTCTGTAACTTTCAATCAGATCCCACCTCATCCTTCTAAACTCCATTGAGTATAGACCCAGAGTCCTCAAACATTCCTCATATGTTAAGTCTTTCATTCCTGGGATCATTGTCGTGAACCTCCTCTGGACCCTCTCCAGGGCCAGCACATCCTTCCTGGGATACGGGGCCCAAAATTGCTCACAATATTCTAAATGTGGTCTGACCAGAGCCTTATAAAGCCTCAGCAGCACATCCCTGCTTTTATATTCTAGTCGTCTCGAAATAAATGCCAACATTGCATTTGCCTTCCTAACTACTGACTCAATCTGCAAGTTAACCTTAAAAGAATCCTGGACTAGGACTCCCAAGTCCCTTTGCACTCCAGATTTCTGATTCTCTTCTCAAAATAGTCTATGCCTCTATTCTTCCTACCAAAGTGCATGACCTCACACTTGCTCACGTTATATTCCATCTGGCACTTCTTTGCCCATTCTCCTAACCTGTTCAAATCCTTCTGCAGCCTCCCAGCCTCCTCAATACTACCTGTCCCTCCACCTATCTTTGTACCATCTGCAAACTTAGCCAGGATGTCCTCAGTTCTTTCATCTAGGTCATTAATGTATAAAATGAAAAGTTGTGGTCCCAACACTGACCCCTGCGGAACTCCACTAGTCACCGGCTGCCATCCTTATCCCCACTCTCTGCCTCCTGCCAGACAGCCAATCTTCTATCCATGCTAGTACCTTGCCTCTAACACCATGGGCTCTTATCTTACTGAGCAGCCTCCTGTGCAGCATCTTGTCAAAGGCCTTCTGGAAGTCCAAGTAGATAACATCCATTGGCTCTCCTTTGTCTAACCTACTCGTTACCTCCTCAAAGAATTCTAATAGATTTGTCAGGCATGACCTCCCCTTGATGAAACCATGCTGACTTTGCCCGATTTTACCATGCACTTCCAAGTATTCTGAAATCTCATCCTTAATAATGGACTCTAAAATCTTACCAATGACCGAGGTCAGACTAATCAGCCTGTAATTTCCCGTCTTTTGCCTCACTCCCTTCTTAAACAGGAGGGTTACATTAGCGATTTTCCAGTCTTCTGGGAAAAGCAGAATGCCAGATTGGTTTGAAACCATAGCTGGGTTTTAATGTGGGTGATGGGTGTCTTGCCCACTAGTTGGAGAACCAAGGAGAACCCTGTGTTGTTTCCTGTGCCCCTCAGGCACTTAACTGGCCAGCGTCAAGCCTTCCTTGGGATATAGGGCACCGGTAGGTGGAAATTCTACTCACCAAGAGCTGCTAGTCAATCAGAGGCTGGCAGTTCTTCATTGCCAGCAATGCCACTGGGAGAAGTGACTGCTGCCAGTCCAAGGACTTCACCGGGGAATTGAATCGCTGGTCACAGGTGAGTAAGGGCGGGATGGGGGGGTCGAGGAGAGAGGGTCTCAGGCAAGGAGGGAAGGGGAGTCGGTAGCAAGGGCAGGGGGATGATTTTCAAAGCACCCAGCGCCCCCCCACTCACTTCCCATGCCAGGTCCCTCGATCAGGCACTGAATGCCTGACAATGAAGGACCCACTTCAATATTCTTGGTATTGTTTGGCTAATACAAAATATATAGTGAGCCTCCAGAGATGTATAAAACACAAGCTTTATTGGAACACATCTTACTGCTGACTTACACCTTCCACAGGGCTGCACAAGAGAGATCAGATCATGTGATGCTACATCACTTCCTCTGATGATGTATGCAGTATATCATTAAACATTATTAACCCTTACACTACAACCCCCAGTAAGCCACTGGCCAATCCGACAGGGTTTGCTGAGAGGTCTTTAGGAGGTGTGGGAAAACCGGGCACTCCCATGTAATCCCTGAGCCACCACTGAATTCTGGTGGGTTCAGGGATAATTGGCATCAATTGCTCATTGATTGACATCCTGCTGCAAGCGGGCGAGTGTCTCATATCAGCCCACCCCACCTCCAACTTAATTTCTTGAAGCCTTGCCACCATCGGCCGACTGACATGTGGCCTCTCCTGTGATTAAGTGGCCCAGTGCCATGCTTCAGGCTGGGTCAAATTCTGCCCCATGACTGAGACATGTGATTTTCTACACTTACTCTATGTGCAGTAGTGCAAATTAGTTCCTAGGGAGGCGATGGTGTAGTGATATTATCATTGGACTAGTAATCCAGAGACCCAGGGTAATGCTCTTCGGGCCTGGGTTTGAATCAGACCACGGCAGATGGTGAAATTTGAAATCAATACAAACCTGGAATTAAAAGTCTAATGATGACCATGAAACCATTGTCGATTGTTGTAAAAACCCACCTGGTTCACTCATCCTTTGGGGAAGGAAATCTGCTGTCCTTACCTGGTCTGGCCTACATGTGACTCCAGACTCGCAGCAATGTGGTTGACTCTCAAATGCCCTCTGAGGAGGGCAGTTAGGGATGGGCAATAAATGCTGGCCTAGCCAGCGATGCCCACATCCCATGAATGAATAATTTTTTAAAAATCGTGACTTTGTGTGTTAATGCCAGTGGATCTGAGCAATAATAAAGTACTTGATGTGGCAAGGCCCTTGCTTTAAACATGGGAGTCACCATCCTTTGGATAAGGCTTTAAGCAAAAACCCCATCTGCCCTTTCTAGGTGGGTATAAAAGCTCCTATGGTACTATTGGAAAGAGTAGGCGAGTTCTCCCAGTGACCTGGCCGATATTCATCCCTACACCAAAATGATCAAAAAACAAATATTTGGATCATTCATTCCATTGTCATATGTAGGATCTTGCTACGTGGAATTGGCTGCTGGCATTCTTACATTACAACAGAGACAATGCTTCAAAAGTATTTAGTTGGCTGTGAAATCGTTGGTCAATTCTGAGGATGTGAAAGGTGTTATAGAAATTCAAACCCCCCTTTTTTTCTTTTGATGCATTGAGTGCTTGTATGTGCGGAACATTCAGTTGTGTTTGGGCCTGTTCTGGAACCTTCTTTATATCTGGTCTCTTCTGGGCCTTTAGGCCAAGTTCAAGAGTGGTAATCATCCCCTCAAGGGTTGTTGGGAGGCAAAGGCCTCTTCTTTTTGGGTACATGTGTCCTGAAGGACATAGCTGTCAGACTGGACCCACAGCAGGTGGCGAAAGATCCATGAGGGAAAACTCTACTTGGTGTCACCAATTCATCATAGATGCAACTGCCCATGACTGTATTGGTAGGAGTGGCCACCACACAGTCCTTCTGGAAACAAAGTCCTGTCTTTACACTGAGGTTGTGTGGCATGACCACTGTGCTCAATTGGATACAGTTAGGTCAGATCTAACAGCTCAAAGCTAGGCATCCATTAGTTGCTATTGGCCATCAGCAGCAGCAGAACTATAATGCACTACAACCGGTAACCTCATGGCCAGGCATATCTACCATTGCCATCAAACTAAGGGGTCAACCATGTTTCAATAAGGGCACCAAGCATACTTAAAAAATGAGGTACCAAAATAATGAAGCTGCAACACAGGACTACATGCATGCTAAAGAGCGAAAGCAGTTTGCAATAAACAGAGCAAAGTGATCCCACAATCAACAGATCAGATCAAAGTTCTGCAGTCCTGCCACATGGATGGTGGTGGACAATTAAACAATTAACCAGGGGATCCAGAAATATCTCATCCTCAGTGTTGGGAGATCCCAGTATGTAAGTACAAAAGATGAGACTGAAGTATTTGCAGCCATATTCAGCCAGAAGTGCTGAGTGGATGATGCATCTCAGCTGTTCTGAGGTCCCCATCATCACAGATGCCAGTCTTCAGCCAATTCGATTCAATCCACATGATATTAGTAAATGGCTGAAGGCACTGAATACAGCAAAGGATATGAGACTTGACAGCACTCTGTTTGCATTGCTGAAGACTTGTGCTCCATAACTAGTTGTGACTCTAGCCAAGTTACTCCAATTCAGTTATAACACTGGCACCTGCCCAACAAAGTGGAAAATTGTACAGGTCAACAAAAAGCAAGACAAATCCAATTCAGCCAATCAGGCTACACTCGATCATCAGCAATAACCTGCCGACCAATACTCAGTTTGGGCCAGTCAGCTCCTGACCTCATTACAGCCTTGGACCAAACATGGACAAAAAATGGACTGATAAGTGGCAAATGTCATTTATGTCACTCAAGTGTCAGGCAATGACCATCTCCAACAAGAGAGAACCTAAACATCTCCCCTTGAATTTCAACAGCATTACTGAATGTCCCACAATCAACACCCGAGTTCAGAAATTGACCAGAAATGTATCTGGATCAGTTGTATACAGCTGCAAGGGAAGGTCGGTGGCTGGAAATTCTGTGCCTCCTGACTCCCCAGAGCCTGTCCACATTTACAAGGCACAAGTCAGGAGTGTGATGGAATTCTCCCCACTTGCATAAATGAGTGAAACTCCAACAACACTCCAGAAGCTCAATGCAGGACAAAGCAGCTTGTTTAGATAACAGTTCATCCACCACCCTATACCATCATTCCCCCCACCACTAGTGCACAGTGACTGCAGAATGTACCATCTACATGAAGCACTGCAGCAACTCACCAAGAGTCCATTGCCAGCACCTCCCAAACCTGTCATTCCTACTGCCTAGAAGGACAAGGGCAGCAGGCACATGGGAACACCACCACCTGCAAGTTCCCCTCCAAGCCACTCACCATCCTGATTTGGGAAAATATCGCCGTTCCTTCACTGTCACTGGGTCAAAATCCTGGAGCTCCCTCCCTAACAGCACTGTGGGTGTACCTGCACCACAAGGACTGCAGAGGTTCAAGAAGGCAACTCACCACCACCTTCTCAAGGGCAATTAGGGGTGGGCAATAAATGCTGGCCTAGCCAGTGATGCCCACATTCCTTCAATGAGTTTAAAAATGGACCTTTAGTTTTATGGCTAATCTGAAAGATGACACCTGTCACAATGCAGCACTTTTTAACTTTTCACTAAACCCTTGGGCTTTTGGTTTGAAGGGGTGTCTCACCAGGGTGGGCCTGTTCTCATTCAGGATCATGTTTCTGTTGGGTTCATACAGGTGAAATTTCAGCAGCAATTTATCCCACATCTTGGTGTGCTCTCAATGTGAGAGTCAAATAAAATCTGCCCTTGGAAGTATATTAACTTTAATGCTTCAAATTGTGGTTTACTCTTTTATTGCCTTGTCTGAATAACCTAATTACAATACAGAGTTTACACAGTGTGGGACCCTTCTTACATTAAATATTCTATTTACCAAGATACATTTTACCAATATGTAATTAACTGTTTTTTAAAATTCATTCCTGGGATGTGGGTGTTGCTGGCTGGGCCAGGATTTATTGCCCATCCCTAATTGCCCTTGTTCAGAGAGCATTTAAGAGTCAACAACATTGCTGTAGGTCTGCAGACACACATGCTAAGGAAGGCAGATTTTCTTCCTTAAAGGACATGAGTGAATCAAATGAGTTTTTACAACAATCAGCAATGGCTTCATAGTTATCATAAGACTTTTAATTCCAGATTTTTATTGAACTCAAATTTTACCATCTGCCATGGTGGGATTCAAACCCAGGCCCCCAGAGCATTACCCTGGGTCTCTAGAATACTAGCCCAGTGACAATACAACTGTGCCTCCACCACCCATATAACTAATACTTCAAGATCCACATGAGCACTTAAAAACCTTTAACTAAGATGTAAACATGGTCTTGTACTAAAACAGGGTATATTTAACAATAACTAGCAATGTTGATGCAAGTCATCAAACCACTTGCCTTCTGTCTTTCTACAGATTCTTATGGGATGTTTTGATATATTCCCAAGTTCCCCCTTCCCTTCCCAGGGTGAATTGGGCCACACCACCTCCTTCATGCTGCTCAAGCCATAAGGATTGTTCAAATTTAAGAATGTCACGAAGCTATTAATGTATATAATATTTTGGAAAATATTTTTCTTTTAAAACAGAGGTTTAGTCTGTAGGTGTGTCTTAACTGAATTAAAGTTAGTTATCTTGGGTGCTTTGATATGTACTAGTTCTGAGATGTAAACAGAGAGGTAGAGTGCATCTGCACTTTTTTGAATACAGCATTCGAGAAGTGGGGCGAAAACTGACACCTATCTAGCAGATACCAAGCAATATCTTGATATTACTAATAAAATTGGTATAATGAAAGGGGTTTTATTGTTAGAAAGGTTTAGTTCAGAGGTTGGTAATTCAATGAGAATTTACATTCAATGGGGGTGGAAGGTATAACTTCAGCAGTTTTTGGGTGTGTAGGGTAGAGGCAATGTGAGCTTAAATGCAGCTGTCAGCCTCCAACTGTCTCCACAGGAACCAAAATGAAAAGAACCTCATTTTGAATTCATAAGGTGAAAATGCTTTGCCTGGTGTTTGGTTAAGTCAATGGGCAGAAATTTCCCCCCACTGGGCGGCTTGTGCTGGTGTGGGTGGGGGCAGGCGCAAACCTGATTGGCCCCCCCCATCGGGTCAGCACCGCCAATTTACATGGTTGGGCCATTAAGGCCCCCCCCCAACCCCCCCCAGCGTGACGTGCCTCAGGGAGGTTAGTTTAAGGATTAAAAGTTTAAATAAAGAAAAGAAAGTATTTTAAGACATATCCCCTTATGTGACAACATAAGCTGGGACATGTCAAGAAACGTGAACGAAAAAATTTATTTAATTTATAAATGCTTCATAAGAACATAAGAACTAGGAGCAGTAGGAGGCAATTCAGCCCCTCGAGCCTGCCCCGCCATTCATTACAATCATGGCTGATCTCATTTCGGCCTCAACTCCAATTTTCCGCCCTCTCCCCGTAACCTTTCAACCCGTTACTAATTAAAAATCTGTCTATCTCCTCCTTAAATTTATTCAGCGTCCTGGCATCCACTGCACTCTGAGGTAGTGAATTCCACAGATTCACGACCCTTTGAGAAAAGTAATTCTTCCTCATCCCTGATTTAAATCTACCACCCCTTAGCCTAAAATTATGGCCTCTCATTCTAGAATGCCCCACAAGGGGAAACATCTGCTCCACGTCTACTTTGTCTATCCCCTTTAGCATCTTATATACCTCAATTAGATCTCTTCTCATCCTTCTAAACTCTAGTGAGTATAGGCCTAAACTGCTCAATCTCTCCTCATAAGACAAGCCCCGCATCTCTGGAATCAATCTAGTGAACTTCCTCTGAACCGCCTCCAATGCAACTACATCCTTCCCCAAGTAAGGGACCAAAACTATGCACAGTACTCCAGGTGCGGTCTCACCAATGCCTTGTACAGTTGCAACAACACTTCCCTATTTTTATACTCTATTCCTTTCACAATAAATGCCAAAATTCCATTTGCCTTCCTTATTACCTGCTGTCCCTGCATAATAGCTTTCAGTGATTCATGCACGAGGACACCCAGATCCCTCTGCACTGAAGCATTCTGAAGTTTCTCTCCATTTAAATAATAAGTCGCCTTTTTATTCTACCGACCAAAATGGATAACCTCACACTTATCCACGTTAAACTCCATCTGCCAAATTTTGGCCCATTCACCTAACCTGTCCATATCCATTTGTAAATTTCTTATTTCTTCATTGCAACTTGTTTTCTCACCTATTTTGGTGTCATCTGCAAATTTAGCTATAGTACCTTCTATCCCTGAATCCAAATCATTAATATAGGTAGTAAATATTGGGGCCCAAGGACCAAACCCTGTGGCACCCCACTAGTTACAGCTTGCCATCCAGAAAAAGACCCATTTATCCTGACTCTCTGCTTTCTGCTGGTTAGCCAATCCTGTATCCAAGCTAGTATATGACCCCTAACTCTGTGTGATCTTATCTTGTGTATTAATCTTTTGTGCATCACCCTATCAAAGGCCTTCTGGAAGTCCAGATATACTACATCTAGAGGATCCCCATTATCCACTTTGCTTGTCACATCTTCAAAGAACTTTAGCAAATTAGTCAAATGCGATTTACTCTTCATAAAACCATGCTGACTCTGATGGATTGTATTTTGACTTTCCAAATGCCCCATTACTACTTCCTTAATGATGGATTCCAACAATATCCCAACAACAGATGTTAAACTAACTGGTCTATAGTTTCCTACTTTCTGCCTCCCCCACTTTTTGAATAAGGGTGTTATATTAGCATTTTTCCAATCCGCTGGAACCTTTCCAGAATCCAGGGAATTTTGGAATATTATAGCCAATGCACCCACTATCTCTGCTGCCACTTCCTTTAAGACCCTGGGATGTAGGCCATCAGGTCCTGGGGACTTGTCACCTTTTAATCCCAATAGTTTGCTCAGTACCTTTTCTCTAGTGATAGTGATTGTTCTAAGTTCCTCCTTCTCTATATCCTCTGCACTACCTGTTACTATTGGGGTGGTACTAATGTCCTCCACCGTGAAAACTGAGGCAAAATATTGATTAAGGGTCTCTGCCATTTCTGCGTTCCCCACTATTAACTCCCAGTCTCATCCTCCAAGGGACCAACATTCACTTTAGCTATTCTTTCCTTTTATATACTTGTAGAAGCTTTTGCTATCAGTTTTTACATTTTGCGCTAGCTTTCTTTCACCTTTGCTTTTTTAATTTTTTTTTTTAGTAATCCTTTGTTGATCTTTAAAAGTTTCCCAATCTTCCAGCCTGCCACTGACCTTTGCAATTTGGTACGCCTTAGTTTTTGCATTTATGTTATCTTTAACTTCCTTGCTTGGCCATGGATGCTTTTTCCCCCTCTTACCATCTTTCTTCCCCTTTGGAATATATTTTACGTGGGAGGAATTGAATATCTCCTTAAATATCTGCCCTACCTTGTAGTCTTCCTGCCCAGTCCACTAGGGCCAAACCTGCCCTCATGCCTATGTAGTTACCTTTGTTTAACTCCAGAACACTAGTGTGGGACTCAAGTTTCTCGCTCTCAAACTGAACTTGAAATTCTAGCATGCTATGATGACTCTTCCCTAGAGGATCCTTAACTATGAGATCATTAATTAATCCCATCTCATTATACAAAACCAATTCCAGAATAGCCTGCTCCCTGGTTGGTTCCACAACATATTGCTCCAAGAAACAATCTACTGCTGAACTACTGTTTGGGGACCTATAGATTACTCCCACCAGGGGCTTATTTCCCTTGCTATTACTTATTTCTACCCAGATTGACTCTATGTCTTGCTCTCCAGTGCCTATATCATTCTTCACTATAGCACTGATCTCTTCATTTACTATCAAAGCTACACCACCTCCTTTCCCTTCCTGCCTATCCTACACTGAGTACCCTTGGATATTTAACTCCCAAACCTGTTCTCCCTGTAACCACATCTCAGTAATCGCCACCAAATCATATTTATTTATCTCTATTTGCACTGTTAACTCATTAGTTTTATTCTGAATGCTACGCACATTCAGATACAAAGCCTTTAAGTTTGCCCTATTGTCAATTTTCCCTACTCTTATATGATTCTTTGGTGCAATATGGCATTCACACACTCTGTCCCTTCCTTTCACTGTTTGGTAACAATCAGCCTCGTCACTAACCTGCACTCTTACCCTCTCCTTAAACTTTGATTTTTTTTACATTTCCATGCAACTGAACCCTCCCTCCCACTATTTAGTTTAAAGCCCCATTTACAACCCTGGTCATGGGACTCGCCAGGACAATGGTCCCAGCCTGATTCAAGTGGAGCCCTTCTGAATGGAACAGCTCCCTCTTTCCCCAGTGCTGGTGCCAATGTCCCATGAATTCGAATCCATTTCTCTCACACCAATCTTTGAGCCACTCATTTACCTCTTTAATCTTATTGACCCTGTGCCAATTAGCTGGTGGTTCAGGTAGTAATCCGGAGATTATTACCTTTTTAGGTTCTGCTTTTTAAATTAGCCCCTAACTGCTCGTATTCCCTCAGCAGAACCTCTTTCTTTGTTCTACCTATATCATTGGTACCTACGTGGACCATGGCAACTGGATCTTTCCCCTCCCACTCCAAGTTCCTCTGCAGCTCAGATGAGTTATCCCTAACCCTGGTACCAGGTAGGCAACACAGCCTTCAGGACTCTCGATCCTGACTACAGAGAACAGTATCTATTCCCCTAACTCTACTATCCCTGATTACAATTACATTTCTCTTTTCTCCTCCCACTTGAGTGGCTCCCTGTACCACGGTGCTGTGGTCAGTTTGTTCATCCTCCCTCCAGTCCCTGCTCTCGCTCACACAGGGAACAAGAATCTCAAACCTGTTGGATAAGGGCAAGGGCTGAGGCTCCTGCAGTGCTACTTCCTGGATCCCCCTACCTGCCTCACTCATAGTCACACTCTCCTGTCCCTGACCACTGGCCGAATTTAAGGTAGTTAATCTAAGGGGTGTGATTGTCTCCTGAAACACAGCGTCCGGGTAACTCTCCCCCTCCTTGATGTGTCTCAGTGTCTGAAGCTCAGACTCCAGCTCACCAACTCTGAGCCGCAGTTCCTTGAGCAACCAACATTTGCTACAGATGTGGTCACTGGGAACCACAATGGGGTCCACCAGCTCCCGCATTATGCAGCTATAACACTTCGCCCATGGAGAAGGTTCCATGAAAAATGCGAAGGCCGCCTGGGCTCTTCACCTGCCCGCCAACATTAAGGTTGGATGGGCAGCTTGGTTAGTAACTTTAACTGATATTTAAATGGCCTTAATAAGCCTCTGACAGTTCAGCAGGTCCGCAGCCGACTCGGGTGCGTGCCCACCGAACTGAAAGTCTGAATAATGTGCCGTGATGTCGGGACCCACGCCCAATGTCACCGTGTGTCATTTTATGTGTTGGTGAGTGGGCCCCGCCCCTGTTTGCCGACCTGAAAATTCTTCCCTATAGGTTGCTGTTGCCTTAATGGAGATTAGTTTGGGAATTTGCTAAAAGTTATGATAGTAGCAATTTGAAGCCATGTGTACATGCATTTTAATCTGTGTAAATTAATAAAATGTTTCCATTAGCTTAATGTAAAGCCTCGAGAACTGGCGGTCTGATTCCTGAATCCAGAGTCGCATCTCAAACATTACACTTAAAAATATAGGTTATGATGTAGCTTAAAGTTTCCCTCTGGGATTCTTAAATAACAGCTTTACCAACTGCATCGGTCATAACAAGGAAGATTTGTAACACTTCATGAACTGATCCTAACACAAAATAATCTGATGCAGACTTATCACAGGGAGCGATTTATTCGGGAATGTTAACTTTTCTCTTGAAATGTCTGATACCAATTGGGATTTGCTGTTGATTCAGCTTTGGATCAGTGGGTAGCTCTCGTACTCTGAGTCAGCAGTTTGTGATTTCAAACGTCATGTAGGACCTGAGCAGGCAGTCCAGGCTGACATTCCAGTGCAGCTCCGAGGGAGTGCAGCACTGTTGAAAATGCTGTCTTTCAGATGAAACACAAAATGGAGTCCCTGTCCACTCTTTAAGGTGAAAGATCCCATCACATTACTTGGAAAGAACGATTGCATTCTCCCAGTGTCCCACAGCCATCACCTAAAACAGATCATCTGGTCATTTATTCCTCTGCTCATTGTGGGATCTTGCTATGTGTAAATTAGCTGCTGCCATTCCCACGTTACACCACCTTCAAAAGTATTTCATTGGCTATAAAGCATCTTGGGATGTCCCGAGGTTGTGAAAGGTGCTATATAAATGAAAATCTTTTTTTTTCTTTAATATGCTACGGTAAATATTATTTGGTTCCCTTGGAGGAAATGAAATCATTGTGTTTTAAATGTTATTTACTGGTTTCATATTACAGAATAAAGCACCTTGTGCTCTTTGCAACAAATATTTACCAATATCTCAAGTGTCACAATATTTAATTAAATAAAGATCATAATTATTATGTCAAGTGTAATTCCACAATTTGATCTTCCAGTCGCTCCTCAATTTCGTGAGATGCAATGCCAGTGCTGCCCCTGGAGGCGCCAGACCCTGCAGTCACCCTCACTGTGTAAGAATACAGGCTTACGGTATTTGTAAGAGTTAAATGAGCCTTTCACTAGAGCTCCTGGTTTGTGAAAATTGACTGTGTTGGACTATCTGCTGAGCCCAGGCAGGTGCAACATCACAATTGGCCTTGTTATTACAAAAGCTAATTGTTATTGTTAGAAAAGAGAAAAGAACAGTGTCCACAATGATACCTCATCTCTCCTGCCTGCAGGAATACACTGAGAACTTCTGCATTTGTTCAAATGTAATCAAATAGATCAAGCCCTTTAGCGATTGTTCCAGCAGGAAACTGTGCTAGATTGTGGTTAGCATTGAGGCTGCTGGTCCATAGTTTTATTAAATATAAGTTTACTTTATACTTTAAATCTGGTCTTCAAGGGTAATGTTTCATCCATGAAAACAGAGAAAGCTGGTCTTAAGGCTGAAAACAGAATGGGGAGCCCAGGGTCTGTGCCAGGGCTTGTGGTTGGGTAGAATGGGGGTCTGAATAACACAAGGTTGGATGGATATTTTTGCAGTGCTGGTTTTTGGCATCTATCTTTGGGGCTTTGGGTCATGGTTGGTGCAGAAATGTTTGCGAGTCAGAAATATTGCGGAATGAGTCACAACTTCCACCCAAAGGACCATGGTGGGTAATATGATGTAAACTGCTGCTTAAATACTGTAATGTATTAATCCACATTAATGTTTAAATAAAGATCATAGTTATTACTATTAGAGAATTGGCATTGAGCTATCAAACATGTAGTTTTAAGTGACTTCAAATTTATTACAACAGTGTCCACAGAGCCTTGGTCACTTCAGCATAACCTGTTGAGACAACAGCAATTAATGAAAAACTCAGGTGTAGGAGCACATGTAAGAAGATCAATCAAAGCCTTTTAAAGATTAAAAAATTGAAAAATTCTCATCCTTGTTTCCCCTAAGCTGTGCAGTGGTTTATATACAGGTGGTGAGCTGCTGGTGGTTTGGCCGATCTTATCTAGTGTTACAGGCAGGAGGGGGTTTAATTTGAAACAGCCCTGATTTCTCCTCTCACCACCCGTCCGTAGACAGAAAGCTGGTTATGATTTTTGATTTCTGCCTTTGTAAGCGGTGGTGTTTTTTCCTAACCCCTCAGTTTTGGTGTGATCCAATTCTCCATTAATAACCCCATAGCAAATTCAATTTAGAATAGACTAAAAGGGTTCATTTATCTGCATACACTCAAATGCAAGAGGAGGAGTGCAATGTGGCCTCCTTTTCACTCATACAATAAAGGTGGGATAGAAAACAGAAAGAGGTACAGGGCAAAGGCCACAGCGAGGATAAGAATTAATGTTTCACATGAGTCCAGATTTCAGAATCAAAGTCCAATGGTGTATTCTTTCACAGAGTCAGTAGGTTGAAGGTGGATGCTGGATAATCTACTTTTTCAATAGAGGTTACTTCCATTATGAGAAAGGCCCACCGGGATGAATTAGTCTTGTAGGCACTGGTACAGCATTTCCAGTAGAAAACAGAGTGTGAGGAGCCAGGTATTCAAAAACTCCTGGACAGGGCCTGTTTTCTGTGGCTGCCTGCTCGGTGGAAAATGGCAGTCCACCTCTTCCAGCTGTATAAGGCAATATTACAGGTTCTAGCACCTTGGGGAGGATGTCATGTGACATGACTCCCACTTCTCCAACTTGGTTGGACAAACAATATATATTCTTTGTCTGGATTCTTCAGATGGTTAATGTTTCATCCATTAGTAATTTCAAAAAGACGTTTCAGAAGATTCTTGCAAATGGATTGCTTCCACCGGCCACAGCCTGGCCTTAGAAATGTAAGCTAAGCTTGAGGGTAAGGCATCACAGCTGTGTATGAGAAAGGAACTTTTAAAGTGCAAGTAAGAGGCACACGGTCAGTGAGGGGAGACTTCGACCTGAGTGAAACAGAGACCAAGCGAGTATGTTTGGGAATTTGGTTCACGGTGGGAATTTGGCAAATGGGGAAAGAGATGCTTTAGGTAAAGTTTACTGCAAGAAGTAAAGTGTGCTGTGTGGGGAGTTCATTGAAGGGCCAGGAGAAGGTGTATCTTTTCATCTTCTACTCTTGTTCAGTCTCTATTATTTGATTTCCACTTTGGTGCAACAGAAGGAGCAGGTAAACCAGTAATTGGTATTTAGTTTTATCAGTATTGCAAAGTTTACTGGCACTGCCAAAACCTATTGGGAGGTTTAAGCTTTATTAATTGTAATTAATTAATAATCAGTTATTAATTAATTAACACATATTGGAGATGGCAGGGCAAGTGATGTGCTGTTATTACAGGATGTGGGAGCTTCTGGATACTGGTGTAATCCAGGGCAAACACATCTGCAGCAAGTGTTTGCAGTTGCAGGAACTTCGGGACTGCAGCTTATTGGGGGTGGGGGGGCAGTGGAAGTTACCTGGACACTTTATTCCAGGGGGCGGTCACAACCCTTAGGATAGGGTCTTCTGATTGGGTCAGTGGTCAGGGACAGGAGGGTGTGACTGCAAGTGAGGCAGGTAAGGGGACCCAGATGACAGGCCCTTGCAATTGTCCAACAGGTTTGAGGTTTCTCCGGCTTGTTTGGATGGGAGTGGGGGCTGCAGAGTGGATAAGCTATCTCACCATGGCACTGTGGTACAGGAAACCATTCAAGCGGGGGGAGTTACAAGGAATGTAGTGGTAGTAGGAACAGTGTAGTCAGAGGAATTGACACCATTCTCTGCAGCAAAGAGCGTGAGTGCAGACGGCTGTGTTTCCTGCCAGGGTTCCAGGGTTTGGGACATCTGCTCGGAGCTACAGCGGAACTTGCAGTGGGAGAGGGGGTACCCAGTTGTCATGGTCCATGTTGGTAGCAACGCCATAGGCAGGACAAAGAAGGAGGTTCTGCATAGTGAGCATGAGAAGATTGGCACGAAATTAAGAAGCAGAACCTCAAAGGTCATAATCTCTGCATTTTTACCTGAGCCACATGCAAATTGGCATAGGGCAAGTGAGATTAGATAGATGAATGCGTAGCTCAAAGCCTGGTGTGGGAGAAGTGGGTTCCAGTTCGTGGGGCACTGGCACCAGTACTGGGGAAAATGGGATCAGTACACTGGGGTCTACACCGGAATTGTGCTGGGACTGGTGTTTTTGCGAGCCGCATGACTAGGGAAGTAGAGAAGGTTTTAAACTAAGTAGTGGGGGCAAGGGTACAAATTTTGGGAAAATGTGGTAAATCAAAAAGCAGAGACAAGGCAAAAGAGAAAGGCATTATTATGGGAAATGAAAAACAGACTATGACAGGAAGGGATAGAGAGTACAAATCTAACAGTAAATCAACTGATGAGGCTAGAGGTTATAAAAAGAATAAAAGGATAAAACTAAAGGCTCTTTATCTGAATGCGTGAAGCATTGGAAACAAAACAGATGAACTGAGAATGCACATAGAAATAACTAAGTATGATTTGGTGGCCATTACAGAGACATGGCTGCAGAAGGACATGGATTGGGACATGAATATTGAAGAGTATAGGATATTTAGGAAGGAAAGGAAGTGAGGAAAAGGTGAAGGGGTTAGTTAATGGTGGTATTAGCACAATATAGAGGGATGGCCTAAGTTCAGGAAGCCAGGATGTGGAAATGGTTTGGGGAGAGATGAGAAATGGTAAAAGCAAGAAGTCACTTGTGGAAATTGTGTACAATAATAATAGTAACCACATCGTAGGATGGAGCATAAAGGTAGAAAAAATGGGAGCTTGCCAGAAAGGCACAGCGATAAGCATGGGAGATTTTAATCTATATATAGACTGAAAAATTCAGATGGGCAAACTAGCCTAGATGAGGAGTTCATAGAATGTTTCTGGGATAGTTTCTTAGAACAGCATGTTCTAGAGCCAACCAGAGAGCATCGACCCTAATATTATTGAATTTTACATTCAGTTTGAGGGAGAGAGGAGTGGGTCTAAGACTATGCGTTTAAACTTAAATACGGACAATTATAAGGGCATTAAAATGAAGCTGTCCAAAGTGAATTGGCAAATTAGGTTAAGGGATAGGTCAATAGAGATGCAGTGGCAAAAATTTAAGAGGACATTTCAGAATACACAGCATAGTTACATTCCAATGAGTAAGTAGAAGTCCAAGGGACAGAGACACCTTCCATGGTTAACTAGAAAGGTTAAAGATAGTATCAAACTTAAAGAAAAAATATATAATTGTGCAAAGATAGGTGGAAGACCAGAAGATTGGCCAGAATATAAGGAACAACAAAGGATGACTTAAAGATTAATAAGGAGAGAAAAATTAGAGTATGAGAGAAAGGTAGCCAGAAATATAAAACAGATAGTAGGAGCTTCTATAAATATTTTAAAAAGAAACAAGTTAACAAAGTAAACATTTGTGCTATAGTAAATAAGTCTGGAGAATTGATAATGGAAAACAAGGAAATGGCAGATGAATTGAACAGGTATTTTGCATCAGTCTTCATTATAGAGGATACAAATAAAATCCCAGAAGCAGCTATAAATCAGGAAATGGAAGAGGGGGAAGAACTCAGGAAAATTACAATCACCAGACAAGTAAGTGGTACTGAGTAAATTGTTGGAGCTGCGTGCTAACAAGTACTCATGTGCTGATGGACTTCATCCTAGAGTCTTAAAAGAAGTGGCTAGTGAGATAGTTGATGCATTGGTTTTAATGTTCTGAAACTCCCTAGATTTGGGGAAGGTCCCATTAGATTGGAAGATAACAAATGTAACTCTATTATTCAAAAGGGCAGGGAGACAGAAAGCAGGAAACTATAGATCAGTTAGCTTAACATCTGCCGTAGGGCAAATGTTAGAGGCTATTATTAAAGAAACTATTAATAAGTTCAAGGTAATCAGCCAGAGTCAATATGGTTTTGTGAAAGGGAAATTATGTTTAACCAACTTATTGGAGTTCTTTGAGTAGGAAACATGGGCTGTGGAAAAAGGGGAATCAATGGATGTACTGTACTTAGATTTCCAGAAGGTATTTGATAAAGTGCCACATCAAATGTTATTGAGGAAAATAAAAGTTCATGGTATAAGGGGTAATATATTGGCATGGATAGAAGATTGGATGGCTAACAGGAAGCAGGGAGCAGGCATAAATGGGTCATTTTCAAGTTGGCAAGATGTAACGAGTGGTATGCCACAGGGATCAGTGCTGGGACCTCAACAGTTTACAATTTATATAAATGACTTGATGAAGCGATGGATGGGATGGTTGCCAAATTTGCTGATGACACAATGATAGATAGGAAAGTAAGTTGTGAAGAGGATATAAAGAGGCTAAAACAGAGATGAAGTGAAATTTTTTCACAGCAGGTCATCTTTGGAACTCTCTTCCTGAAAAGGCAGTGGAAGCAGAATCTTTGAATATTTTTAGGGCAGAGGTGGATAGATTCTTGATTAACAAGGGGGTGAAAGGTTATTGGGGATAGGCAGGAATGTGGGCTTGAGGTTACTATCAGATCAGCTTATTGAATGGTGGAACAGGCACTATGGGCCAACTTGCCTACTCCTGCTCCTTGTTCGTATGTTTATATATTCGTATATCGATATCTTTGTATAGCTCTTTGGGATTTGATCTCTGCAGTCACAGAGGCATCTGTGCCTTTTTAGAGATAATGAGGTTGCTGCTGTTCTGAAGGCCAGAAATTCCTTTTGTATGAGTCATAGCCAGTCATGTTTCAGTCAGTTTAAAGCCTTTGTCCAGTTTAATTTTTTTTTATAGATTAGCCAGGATATGTATATATATATAGAAATATATATATATATTACAAAAATATAGAGTGAGGTCTCAGCCACCTGATGCTGGAGAGACTGTTGTCTTACTCTGGCAGTTGCTTCAAACTGGTTTATTAGCACTATGTTAAAGATAGGCTCAAGGGGCTGAATGCCCTACTCCTGCTCCTAATTCTTATGCTTGTATATGTTACAGAGCAGGAATGCCACCTGTACAAGCTGTTCCATGCTCTCTTCCAAGCATCGGGCACATGACTGCTGATGTCACTGTTACATCATGGTTGACATCACTCATTACCATAAATGTTCTATTAACCCATTACACAACATTCAGGTTCTAGAGTGTGCAGCAGTCGGGAATATGAATGGGCAGGGAACAAGCAGGCTGCGCTCAATGTTTCCTTTAAGATGCTCAGCCATGCATCAATCTTAGAGGGACCATGCAGTGCAACAAACTGACTACAAACAGCAAATAGAAATTTGAGGGAACAACTTACTCTTGTTCAAACAGTAGTACTTATAACCTGTTGTTGCTGAATACGCTAAACAACTGAGCATCCACAGTCCTCTGGGTCAAGAATTTTAAAGATTCACAACCCATTGAGTGAAGAAATTTCTCCCCATCACAGTATCAAATAATCAACCCCTTATCCTGAGGCTGTGACCCTGTGTTCTAGGTTCTCCAGTCAGGGAACCAGCCAGTCAGCATCAGCCCAGTCAAGCCCTCTAAGAATTTTATCCATTTCAATGAGATCATTTCACATTCTTTTAAACTCCAGTGAATATAGGACCATTCTACTCAATCTCTCCTCAAAGGACAGTCTTCTCATAAGAACATAAGAAATAGGAGCAGGGGTAGGCCTTTCAGCCCCTGAAGCATGCATAAGATCATGGCTGATCTGATTGTGGTCTTAACTCCACTTTCCTGTCAGCCCTCATAACCCCAGACTCTTTTGTCAATCAAAAATCAGTCTAACTCAGCCTTGAATATATTCTATGATCCAGTCTCCACTGCTGTCTGGGAAAAAGAATTCCAAGCTCTAACAACCCTCTGAGAGAAGAAATTCCTCCTTATCTCTGTCTGAAATGGGAGACCCCTTATTTTGAAACTCTGCTCCCTAGTTCTAGGTTCCCCCACGAGAGGAAACATCCTCTCAGCATCTACCCTGTCAAGCGCCATCAGAATCTTATATGTTTCAGTAAGATCACCTCTCATTCCTCTAAACATCAGTGAGTATAGGCCCAACCCCATTTTGCTGTCCATTTAATTCAATGGATATAAACTTGGGTGTGCTGTGTCTTGGATGTACAATCATTTACACCCAATTTTGCCACATGAACATCCACCCCAACTACTCCCATCCCTCTCCTGTGCAATGTTTTTCACTCAAAAACTCAGGAGAAAAACCTTGCTCAAGGGCTTTTGAATTGATGCTACCGAGGAAGCAACATGAAGCCTGCAGCTGGCTAAATCTATAAAATGTAGGACAGTTGGCTTGATAAAAATCGCTTCAGATTTTAGGTAGTTTATCTTTTGGTGGATAGGAGATAATTCACAGAACATTCCCTCAGGATATGAGATGGTTTAGACAGCCTCCATGACAAAACAGTTTGGATCTTTCTAATGAATTGAGAGATCCAGGTGAAAGGCAATAATCCCAGTTCAGACACCATCAAAGGCTGGAAAGAGTGAGGGAAAATGGTTTAACTGAAGAAGAATTGATTACTTGAGATGAAGCTTCGGTTTTATACTTAGGTTTTAAAAACCTGTAAATTGCAAACGGAATGAAAGAATGAGGGAGGTAAGGAGGATCGAGTTTGAATGTTCTGATAAAAAAATGGGTTCATTTAGGAGATGATAACATGGATCTTGCTGTCAATGTGCTGAGGATGAAGGTGGAAGAGTGCAGCAAGAGAGCGCAAGGAGGATGAGAGGAATCTTCTCAGGAGCACTGATCATTTTAAGTTTGAGCTATTTTTTCCATAATGAAGCATAGAAAAGGATCATATGACTCTTTGGGCTGGAGATGTTGGTACAGTCCACTACAAAGTAGAGAATCATCTAGTGAGCCTTCGTTGTTGCATCCTCCCACCCATCACCTTCTCTACAGCAAGTGCTTTAGAGTGTTAACCATGGCTTGGTTAGTAGCCCGCTTGTCTCAGAGTCATAAGGTTTAGCAGGTTCAAGCCCACTTCTGGGCTTGAGTGTAAATTATCTATGCTGACATGCCAGTGCAGTATTGAGGGAGTGATGCACTGTTGGAAGTGCTGTTTTTCAGACGAGATGCTTAAATCAAAGCCCCATCTATCTGTTTGGGTGGATGTAAAAGATCCCACGTCACTAATTGAAGAAGAGTTGGGGAATTATCCCTGGTCATTCAGAAAAAAACAGATTATCTGGTCATGATCACTTTGCTGTGTGCAAATTGACTATTGTGTTCCCTACATGACAACAGTGACTATGCCTCAAAAAGTACTTAAGTAACAGCTTTGAAATGTTCAGGGGTCATGAAAGGTGCTGTATAAGTGCAAGTCTTTCTTTTCTCAGATAAGGCCAAAAGTGGTAATTTCCTCAGATTGTACTAATTTCTCCGCATTCTAGCTCATTC
Source organism: Carcharodon carcharias (assembly GCF_017639515.1). Lineage (NCBI taxonomy): Eukaryota > Metazoa > Chordata > Chondrichthyes > Lamniformes > Lamnidae > Carcharodon > Carcharodon carcharias. Next base: position 6,829,722 of record NC_054492.1, on the reverse strand, counting down.
ATTTAACCTGTTTATTTTACCCTTTTCAGTCTCTTTGTGTCCTCATGGCTTTATTGACCCATCTAGTTTTGTATCTTTGGTCCCTTCATCTGTCATTGCTATACATTGTAAATAGCCCAGGGACTGATCTATGTGGCACTGCACTAGTTGCATTCTGCCACCCCAAAAATGACCCGTTTATTCCTATTCTCTGTTTTCTGTCTGTTAGCCAACCCTCAATCCATGTTAATTTATTACCCCTGATCCCATGAATTCTAACCTTGTGTAACAACTTCTTGTGTGGCATCTTATTTAATGCTTTTTGTAAATTCAAATATACAACATCAACTGGTTTACTTTATCCACCCAACTAGTTATACCCTTAAAAGTATCCAATAAGTTTATGATACATAATTTTCCTTTCATAAAACATTGTTGATTCTGCCTAATTATATTATAATTTGCGAAGCGTCCGATTACCGGGCCCATACTGATAAATTCTCGCATTTTCCCTCTGGTGTCCTGGCCAATATTCATCCCACTATCAACCTCACTAAAACAGTTTATCTGCTTATTAGTATTCATGGGAGCTTGCTGGGTACAAATTGGATGATGCTGTTCCTACATTACAACAGCGAGTGAGCTACAAAAGTATTTCATAGACTGTAAAATGCTTTGGGATGTCCCGAGGTCATGAATGCTGTTATATAAATGCAAGTCTTTCTTTATTGGTGTGACCTCCAAGCACATGAACAGGTCTCTGGCCTTTTAATGGTAACTCTTATCGAGATGTTATGTTTTCATAGCAGTTAATTCTGAAAGAAGTCTGAATGTTTATGGAGAGTCCAGCAGCAAGTAAATTAATATTAACCACAATGCAATCATTAAGGCAGTGTTATGTTCTGAAAAACAATAAAAAGTACCACACTGATTAATGAGATGAACTGTGCTATTACAGCTGCTTTCTAATTGGAGACTGACCAAGAGACACCTAATTCCAATCTGTTCCATCTGTTCCACTGAGAAACCATTGCATGAGAAACTTGATGGCATTCTTCATTCCCCATTCTGAACAAGCTCAGTACATTACATCAGAATTGCTGGAAGCACTTTTCCAGTACATTCCCCAAAGCCTATTCGATAGCCGTTGCCCTGGCAATAACCTAAAATTAAAATAAAATAACATTAGCAATGTTTTCAGTTATAAAATACTGGCAAAAATCAAACATCCTTTAGCTAATAGCTTGTGGTAAAGCCCATTTAAGTGTACTTGTCAATGATGTCTGCTTCATTCACTATTCTGTGTTCCCCACCCTGCCCAGCACCCTCCCTGTCTCTGCCCTTCCTCTTTGGACACTCAGTGCTGACACCAGCTGCAAAACTTAGCCTCACTCCTTCCCTCACTCTCCATTGAGCACAAATGGAGCAAACTCATCTTCAGTATCCTAAAGATACTGAAAACACCATAACTTCAATAGGACTGCTTCGCTTCTACTCTGTGTGATGAAGACACTTCACCTGCTCATAGTATTTCCTTGCTTCTTCTTGCTAACCCTCAGCATCAGAAACTGGTGCCAGCAGCCAGCCAGGTACAGGTACAGAACCAGTTACTTCCTTGTAAATGAATTCGATACAAATGGCAGCATTTTCTTGGAGTTATAATTGGTTTGGGAATTGCGACAGTTGTGAGGGATTCCTGCACTCTCAGGCTTGCACATGAGATGTGAAAACTGAGTCCGCTCTCTCATTTGGATGTAAAAGATCTCATGATAGTGTTTCAAAAAATAAAACAGGTTGCCCCAGCATCCTGGCCAATAGTTATCCCTCAAACAGCACCAAAAAACACGTTGGACGGAATTGTCCCAGGTTTGCACAAAGTGGGTGGGAAAAAGGGTGTTTTACTCGTCCACCGCAATGGCGGCTTTTCACGTTGTATCATCCCAATCCCGCCTCATTAATTGTACAATCCCGGGAAACTGGCCGTTTCCATGGTGGGCAGGCTCTCACTCACCCACCATGCTGTCACCTCGCTGCTTCCTCATGTTTAAAGTGTAGCTGCACGAACATCTCGCAGTGCTTTGTAAATGAAGTCTCCCAGGATTACTGCAAAGAAGACATGGCCCTGAAAGACCTGCAGCCCCATGGTTTAATGACGCATTCCTCAAGCTCAGTTTGGAAGCTGTGAAGACCCACTGTGATGTTCTCCACCCCTGCTCTGGCTGCAGGAGGGACAGCAACATCACCAATCCAGCATGGGAGTGTGAACGCCCTACAAAAGAGGACAGCCACCCAGTGCCACAAGAGGATGAATGATCTCCTCTGTTCCTCCAGGGTAAGTCACTCTTCTCTTCACTCTCAACTCACACACTCATCACACATCCACTGGGATCTCACTCACTGTCGGTTCAAGGGACATCACCATTCACTCTCTCACACTCACCTTCATTGTCCTCATCCCATCCATGGCACCACTCACCACCCACACATGCCAGGCATACTAATCATCTGGCCTGGTAGGTGTCCTGCTTACACGCAGGACAAGCTGGTACACAACAGGGAGAGGTTGCAGACTGGTGGAGGAATGCCTGAAATCCATGTTCTCACAGACTTTGAAAACAGAGTCATCCAGCTGGCCGGCGATGATCTGGACCAATCATGTGCTGACGGTGAGGTCGGTGCTGCTGTACCAAGTGAGGGTCCAGCAATGCAAGATCCATCAGACAACCATGCTGTGAGTGATGTGTCCTGTTTCACAGTCCCCTGCCATGCACTAATTATCTCCCCTTGCTTTCACAGGCACATCTGGGAAACAGCTGGCTGAGTGCACGACTGAGTGGCCTCCAATCAAGATGCAAAGAAATCTCTGAAGCTGAATCTGAAGGCATCTTCATTGAAGTCCTGTCACAGCGCTCACCCTCACCCTCACCCTCCACCAGCGCAGAGACACACACTTCGGTGGGACCTAGCTTTAGAGTAGCCTCGGAATCACAATCTGGTGAGCACATCGCACTGTCTGATCCACAGCAGGCCGAGGCAGGGACTTCCCAGGTATCCAGCACTCGGAGGACTGCTGGAGGCCAGAAATTTGCTGAGTCTGATTCTGTTGAGGAGCCTCTGGACACGGTCATACCTTAGTTGCTGAAGCTGCAAAGGCAAGCTCGGGAACATCAGGAAGGGACGTAAGCTGCACTCCTCAGGTTGCAAGGCACAATTGAGGAGTCCAATTGCCTTCAGACTGAGGTGATAGCACCGGCATGCCAATGCACTAAAGTCAACACTGGCAGGATGGTGGCTGCCATGGAGGCCTTAGTCCAGGACATCACTCCTGTACTGCTGCACAGGCTGAACACCATTACTGATGCCGTGGTTGGCCTCCAACAGTGTCAACGTGAGAGGGGTGTGGGATAGCTCAATCTCACTCCAACTTCCCCTTCTCCTCAAGGAGTCAGCCAGGGGCTCTCAGGCACCCATAGGGAGGAGGTGCTCACCCCAGGGCCATCCACCCAGGTGACTCTGGGAGTGTCCAGCCCATCCGAATACCCACTTCCAGTGACCTCAGCAGCTCCAGCTCCACAGGCTGAGGAAGATGCCACTGCCACACAGCAGGCACCTGAAAGCAGACTGGAGACCTCCAGGTCTCAGCCCAACAGAGAACACCCACCAAGGTCATCAATGACAGGGTGTAGCAGTCAGCAGGCTGCCTCCACCTCTGCTGTGGATGTCGGGGGAGCACCAAGACGCAGGGTTAGGAAGGTTAAGAAAATGATGCACAGCCTGGGCATAGGTGTTAATCACTTGTGCATAATATTCACTATTGTAAATAAACTCCCAAGAATGTCTCCCTGACTATGGCTCTTTATTATGATGAGCAGTGCTTGTGTCACTCAGTTGTGAAACCTTTCTGCACAAGACAAAGGTAGGTGTTTCAGTCCAGGACACACTTCCCTGTGCTCTGTGCAGCCTTCAGGCCAAAGTGATGCTCCAGCCTCACACTCCCTGGATACATTACTGACGCCTGCACCTCGATGGTGCTGGTCATTGCAGTGGGCAGATTTCCGTCATTCTCTCTGTGTGGTTCTCAGTACCTTTAAGGTGGGGCTGGTCCACATTTCATCAGTATCTGTGTCCAGACTCTGTGCTCCTGAAGGGCTTGGGTGCTGAAGGCAGTAAAGGATCTGGTGCATTTAAAGTTTCATGGCTGTGCGTTCATGATATGGCCCTGATCACAGAGCACAAGCGAGCTGCCCTCAGCCAGGCAGGCATCAGACTTTCACGGAGGCAATGTGAAGATCTATGGAGTCCTCACTGTATGTCATCATCATCCCCCTGTAATCGAGTGACTATTAGGGCCTCCACTGAGTCCCCATGACAGGAGAATTCTCACAGAGGGTATTGTGCGCTGCCATCAGCCAGGCTGGAGTCAACTGTTCACAGATGCAATGTGAGGATCTATGTGTCTCCTCACTCCTTGTCGTCATCATCCTCCATGAGTCTAGCAGCTATGAGGGCCTCCCGAGCACACCTGCCTCACCTGGCCAGAGCGATAGACTTATTGCCGACATTGTCGCCTTCGAGGTCCTCCCCACCCTGATTCCCACTGACATCTTCCTCAACAGAGGAGACCTCCAGCTCGTCTCTCCATTGCAATGCCAGGTTGTGAAGCGCGCAGCAGATAACGATGATGTGTGACACCTTCTGTGGACTGTATTGCAGGGCTCCACCAGACTGAACCAGGCACCAGAACCTTATTTTCAGCATCCCAATGATCTGCTCCACCAAGTTGCGAGTTGCAGCATGAGCCTCATTGTACCTTCTCTCTGCTGCAGTCTCAGGCCACCGCACGGGTGTCAACAGCCAAGTCCACGCAGGTCGCCCTTCTCCCTGAGGAGCCAACCCTGCAGCCTCTGTGGGTCCTGGAAAATGTCAGGGACCTGTGATTGACTGAGAATGTCATGGACGCTCCCTGGGAACCATGCACAGGCCTGCAGGATGCATTTGTAGCAGTTGCAGACCAGCTGCACATTCAGCCAATGGAAGCCTTTGTGGCTGATGTAGTTGAGTGCGTGGTGCCATGGAGATCTGAGCGCCATGTGAGTGCAGTCGATGGCATCCTGCACCTGTGGAAATCCTGAGACCTGGGAAAATCCCAGCGCTCTTGCTTCCTGGATCTCCTGGTCCTGGGCAAAACGCACAAAGCCGTGGGCCCTTATGTAGATGGCATCTGTGACCTCATGGATGCATTTGTGGGTGGAGGCTTGTGACATCCCACAGAGATCACCATGGGGAGCCCTGAAAGGAGCTACTGGAGTAAAAATTGAGCGTCCCAGTTACTTTTTTGGCCATGACACTTGATGCCCTCCATGTCCCCTTGGCACCAAATCCTGCAACAGGTGGCAGATGTGACCGATCAGTTCCCTTGACATGTGCAGTCTTCAGCAACACTGGTTCTTGGTCATCTGCAGGAATGAAGGGCAGTGTCTATAGACCCTGGGTCTAGCTGGGCACCGAGCAGTGATGGCTTACAGTGGCTCTTCAGCAGCATGTGCAGGAGTCCCAGCCGCCCCTTCTTCCTGAGGGTGTTGCTCCTCCCTCTGCCCAGCCAGGCACCTCCGTCACTCTTTTCTCCTTCACCTTCACTCTCTGTTTGCCATGAGGCGCACAACTAGGTCACCAGGCTCCAAGCTCCGGATGTACTCCCCTTGCAGGAAGAAATAGAGAGAGTCGTGTGGGTTAGCTTGGGTGGACTAAAAACCCCGTGTGGTTAAGTCTGGAGGCTTCTTAATGCATCCCGGACAGTGCTGGCCACCACTTGGATGGCCAGAGTTTAGTGCATTGCATGACTGTCCGAAACCCCACCTTCCTCTGCCCCACTCCACCTGACCAATTGGCAGCAGCTTTGCCCAGTGGACTGCATGCTGTGCTCTCAGCTCAGGCACAGACATTCTCCTAACCCACACAGCAAGGCTGCACTGTTAGCTTGAACCATGGGGGAGACTGGTCCAAACCGGAATTATGACATTGCAAAGGGGCTGTGAGCACCTCCAGCAGTGACTGCTCCATGGCCAGCTTTAGCAAGGAGATTGTACAACGTGCCCCATCATCCAACTGTTCTGTAGCCCACTAAAACACTCATTTGTTTTCAGTCTGTGCCCGAGGGGTGAAAATCTCTGGAGCGATTGGTGGCTCTTTCAGGCCTCTGCGATGCTTGAGTGGGCAGATAAGCTCGAGGCCCAATTCTAATTATATCAATGTGGCTGTGTCTGAACTGTCTCAGCTGCAGAGAAATGGTCATTTTATACAAGGTTTCCCTAATGCGTGGCCGCTTCCCTCACCCCCACCCCGCATGTGCTTGTACACTACCATCAAGCTCAGTGCAGCTCTTGCTCCCCCTTCAAAGTCGCCTCAACTGCAGGGTAGCTCTTGCTCCCGCACTACACTGTCAGCCAGCCTGGAAAACGCGACTTGCCTGTGCCCTCGCCCGAATGCACGACGTCTCAACCTTGAAGTCCAAACCTCGCGAGTGCTGCGTAACCTTACTGTGCACTCAGCTCTGAGTTCCCCTTGAAGTGCAGCCACCAAGTACACACCTTATATACGCTGTTGTGAAACACGTCAGCGTGGTTGCTTGGATAATCCAAGGTCAGAGATGATTCCGGTGAGCTGGGCTTATAATGACACGTAGATGTATTACAATGAAGTTCCTGCCATCAGTGGGCAGAGCGGACGATTGTAGACTGGTTTCATGACATTGTGAAACCAATTTTTGGCGTTCTCGACATATTGTCCATTTGTCGCCAAACATGCCCAGCAGGCACGGAAAGTTCCACCCATTATCTGGTCATTATCACATTACTGTTTCTGGGAGCTTGCTGTGCACAAATTGGCTGCTACATTTATTACATTACAACAGTGAATACACTTCCAAATACATCATTGACTGTGAAGCACTTGGAGCATTGTGAGGTCGTGAAAGACGCTCCATAAATGCAAGTCTTTCATATGCTGACAATAATCCTTCCTTCCTCCCTAAAAACATTGGAACTGGGGTAAACCATTTTCCCTTTGAACCTATTCCACCATTCAACACGGTCATGACTGACCTTCTACCTCAACTCCACCTTCTCACAGTATCCCCCAAATCCCTTAATTCCTTTTGTACTCAAAAGTCTATTAACCTCTGTTTTGAATATACTCAATGACTGAATATCCGCAGCTCTCTGGGGTACAGAATTGACAACACTTTGAGTGAAATTACTCCTCACCTCATTTTTAAATGGCCAAACCTTTATCTAAGACTGTGATCCCATGTTCTAGATTCCCCAACCAGGGAACATTTTCTCAACTCCTATCCTGTCAAGTCCTTTAAGAATTTTAAAAGTTTCAATTAGAACATGTCTCATTGTCCTAAACTCCAGGGAACATAGGCATAGTCTGCTCAATCTCTTCTCATAGGATGATCCATATCATAGGATAATAGGAGAGTGTGAGAGGAGGACCCTGGGACAGGCAGTCAGCAGCACCTAGATGCTCTAGTCTATCTAGAGGATTGAGCATCTAGTCTACACTCAAGTCGGAGTAAGGCTAAAATAAAAGCAAGGGCCAATATTCTATTTAGTTAAGATATGTGTGGGGAGCTCAGTCCTGTGATTTGCACATCCTGCGCTATGTGGGAAATCCTAGATGCTCCTGGTGGTCTGGATGACCCTTTGTGCAGGAGGTGCCTCTGAATGGAGCAACTCGAGTTCTGGGTTTTGGAACTTGAGCAGCAGCTGGGGGGACTACAGTGCATTCTCGAGGGTGAGAGGTTCATGGATAGGACATTTCAGGATGTGGTCACCCCGCAGCTTAAAGAAGTGCAAGCAGAGAGGGAGTGGGTGACCACCAGACAGAAGAAGGGGACCGGACAGGTAGTGAGGGAATCTCCTCCATGCATCCTGCTCACAAACCGTTTTTCTGTCTTGCAAAGCAGTGAGAGTGACAGTTGCTCTGTGGAGGTCAATCGGAGCCAAGGCCATGGCACTGTGTGTGGTCCAGCTGCTCGGGGGGAGGAAGAAGTGTGGAAGGGCAATAATGATAGGGGGTTCATTAGTGAGGGGAGTAGACAGGCCCCTCTGTGGCTGTAGACATGACTCCAGGTTGGTATGTTGCCTCCCGGGTGCCAGGGTCAAGGATCTCACGGAACAGCTGCAGGGCATTCTGAAGGGGGAGGGTGAACAGCCAGAGGTCATGGTCCATGTTGGGACCAATGACATAGGAAGAAAGCAATGAGGTCCTGCAAGCAGACTTTAGGGAGTTAGGTAGGAAATTGAAAAGCAAGACTTCAAAGGTAGTAATCTCCAGATTACTCTCGATGCCATGCAGGATTGAGTATAGAAACAGAAGGTTAGAGCAGATGAATGTATGGCTGGAGAGATGTTGCAGGAGGGAGGGCTTTAGATTTCTGGGGCATTGGGACCAATTCTGGGGCAGGTGGGACATGTGCAGGTTGGACGGGTTACATTTGAACAGGAACAGGACCAACGTCCTCACGGGGAGGTTTGCTCATGCTGTTGGGGTGGATTTAAACTAAATTGGCAGGGGGATGGGATCCTGAAAAGTAGTTCAGAGCGGAGAGAGGCTGAGGTGGAATTAGAAGTTAAAATGCTAGTGAGTGAGTCTGGAAGGCAGAGGAACTTAGGCTAGATAAGAAAGAAGTGAGTTTAGCAAGGCTAAGTGGAATATACGTTAATGCAAGGAGCCTGAGGAATAAGACAGAGGAGCTGAGGACACAGATAGGCACGTGGGAGTATGACATCATAGCAATGATCGAGACTTGGCTAAAAGAAGGGCAGGATTGGCAGCTCAACATTCCTGGTAAGAGGGTATTCAGATGAGATAGAGAGGGGTATAGAAGAGGAGGGGGGTTCGCAATATTGATCGAGGAATCAATTATAGCATTGAGGAGAGATGATATCTTGGGAGGATCATCAAATGAGGCTATATGGAAAGAAGTAAAAAACACAAAAGGGGTAAACACGCTGTAGGGTGGGTACTATAGGCCCCCACACAGTCAGGGAGAGATAGAGGATCAAATATGTAATCAAATTTCAGAGACGTGTAAGAATAATAAGGCAGTAATAGTCGGGGATTTTAACTACCCGAATATTAACTGGGATAGTTTTATGTGCAAGGTGGGGGGGATCAAAATTCTTAATTTGAACCCAGGAGAACTTTCTTAGCCAGTATGTAGAAAGCCCAATAAAGGAGGAGGCAGTTCTGGACCTAATATTCGGAAATGAACCTGGGCACGTGGAAGGTGTGTCAGTAGGACAGCATTTTGGAGATAGTGACCATAATTCAGTTAGATTTAGGATAATTATGGAAGAGGATAAGGTTGGGCTGAGAATAAAACTTCTAAATTGGGGAAAAGGTAATTTTACAAAGATGAGAAACAATTTGGCCCAAGTGGACTGGGAGCAGCTACTTGCAGATAAAACTGTGTCAGAGCAGTGAGAGACATTCAAGGAGGAAATAGCAAGAGTACAGGATAAATATGTTCCCGTAAAAACAAAGGAAGGGACCAAGTCTGGAGAACCCTGGATGTTAAGGAACATAAAGGTTAGGATTAAGAAAAAAAGAGAAGCTTACGGCAGACACCGAGGGCTCAGTACAGCAGAGTTCATAGGGGAGTATAAAGAGTGCAGGGACGAACTTAAAAAGGAAATTAGGAAAGCTAAGAGAGTGTATGAGAAAGCATTGGCAGGTAGAATAAAGGAAAACACAAAAGGGTTTTTTAACTATATAAAAAGCAAGAGAATAACCAGGGAAGTAGGGCCAATTAGGCACCATAGAGATAACCTGTGTGCGGACCCGGAAGACGTGGGTACAGACTTCAATGAATTCTTTGCGTCGGTCTTCACAATGGAAAAGGACGACGCAGATATGGCTATCAGGGTGGATGACTGTGAAATTTTAGAGGAAATTAATGTAGAGAGAGAGGAGATACTAGCGGGTTTAGTGGCCTTAAAAGTGGATAAATCCGCAGACCCGGATTAGATGTATCCCAGGCTGTTGGGGGAGGCAAGGGAAGAGATAACGGGGCCCTGCCAGTAATTTTCAAATCCTGTCTGGCCATGGGTGAGGTGCCAGAGGACTGGAGGACTGCTAATGTTGTCCCATCACTAAAAAAGGGAGGAAGGAATAGACCAGAAAATTACAGGCCAGTCAGTCTAAACTCGGTCACAAAAACAGAAAGTGCTGGAAAAACTCAGCAAGTCTGACAGCATTTGTGGAGAAACAGAGTTGATGTTTTGAGCCCATACAACTCTTCTTCAGAGCTACCAAGCTACAGAGCTTCAGAGTCTAACCTTGGTGGTGAGAAAGAATTCTGAGGGACAGAATTTATCTGCACTTGGAAAGACATAGATTAATCAGAGATAGTCAGCATGGATTTGTTAAGGGAAGGTCATGTTTGACAAATTTGATAACATTTTTTGAGGGGGTAACCAGGAGTGTTGATGAAGATATTGCATTTGATGTGGTCTACATAGACTTAGCAAGGCTTTTGATAAGGTTCCTCATGGCAGACTGGTTGAGAAAGTAAGGGCCCTTGGGATCCAAGGCAAAGTGGCATGTTGGATCCAAAATTGGCTGAGAGGCTGGAAGCAGAGGGTGATGTAGAGCGATGTTTTTGTTTCCAGTGGGGGTCTGCAGGGCTCAATGCAGGGGCCCTTACTGTTTGTGGTGTACATAAATGATTTGGACTTAAATGTTGGGGGTATGATCAAGAAGTTCACGGACGACACGAAAATTGATAGGGTGGTAAATAGTGAGGAGGATAGCTGTAAACTGCAGGAGGATATCAATGGGCCGGTTAGGTTGGCAGAGCAGTGGCAAATGGAATTCAACCTGGAAAAAGTGTGAGGTAATGCACTAGGAGAGGGCTAACAAGGCAAGGGGTTATACTATGAATGGTAGGACCCTGAAAAGTACTGAAGATCATAGGGACCTCAGTGTGCATATCCACAGATCCCTAAGGGACAGCAGGGAGATAAGGTGGTTAAGAAGGCATATGGGATATTTGCCTTTATTAGCCGAGGCATAGAATACAAGAACAGGCAGGTTATGCTGGAACTGTATAAAATGCTGGTTAGGCCACAACTGGAGTACTGTGTGCAGTTCTGGTCACCACATTATAGGAAGGATGTGAGTGCACTGGAGAGGGTGCAGAGCAAATTTACCAGGGTGCTGCCTGGGCTGGAGGATCTGAGCTATGAGGAAAGATTGGTTAGGCTGGGGTTGTTTTCGTTGGAGCAGCAAAGGTTGAGAGAAGTCCTGATAGGGGTATGTAAGGTTGCGAGGGGCATAGATAGGGTGGATGGGAAGGCACTTTTCCATTAGTAGAGGAGATAATAACCAGGCAGCACAGATTTAAGGTAAGGAGTAGAAGGCTTAGAGGAGAGTTGAGAAGAAATTTTTTCACCCAGAGAGTGGTGGGAGTCTGGAACTCACTGCCTGAAAGGGTGGTTGAGTCAGAAACTCTCATAGCATTTAAGGAGTATTTACGTATCCACTTGCATTGCCATAGCCTCCAGGGCCAAGGGCCAAGCACTGGAAAATGGGATTTGTGCAGTTAGATCTTTGTTGGCTGGCACAAACACGATAGGCTGAATGGCCTCCTTCTGTGCTATAAATGTCTATGATTCTTTGGGGAGAGTTTTCTCCCCATCGGGGAGAGTTGGATGGGAGCAGGCGTGGGTGGGCATGCAGCCAATCGCCGCCTGTGATCAGCTGCGTGCCACCATTTTACGTGGGCGGGCCAATTAAGGCCCGCTCAGTGTGTCGCACATCTGGAAGCACTGTGTGCTCCCTGTGCGGGCGGGGGGACTAGGCTGATTCAGGGCCTGCACTCTTCCGCACATGCACGTGAAAGAGCGCAGAACTCTCCCTGAGCCACAGAGCTGTCTCAGGGAGATCAGTTTGATTTTTAAAGATTTTAATAAGGACAAAAAAAATTTTTTAAGACATGTCCCTGTATGTGACAGTGTCACATGAGCTGGGACATGGCAATGAATTTTGTTTAAAAATTTTATTAAACTTTAGAAACCTTCGTGAAACCTCATCCCGCCTGTGGAAGAGGTTCCATGATAAATGCGAAGGCTGCCTGGGCTCTTCACCTGCCCAACAACCTTAAGGTTGGACGAGCAGCTGTTAAGTATTTTAATTGATATTTAAATGGCCTTAATAGGCCTTTGACAGTTCGGCGAGCTGCAGCCAACTCTGGTGCGCGCCCGTTGAACTGAATATCTGAATGATGTGCGGTGATGTCGGGAAGCACGTCCGATGTCACCTCATGTAATTTTACTCTACTGTCCCCGCTCGCTGACCTAAAGATTCTGCTCTATGAATCTAATTCCCTCATTCCAGGAACGAGTCAAGTGGACCTTTGTTTTGCTCCTTCTAGGCAAGTGTATTTTTTCTTAGACAGAGAGACGAAAACTAAACATTGAAATCAAGTGCACTGTATAACTATAGTGAGAAGCAGTCTGTGTCACCATTGACCAGAGGAATTGAACTGGACCAGCCATATAAATACTATGGCTACAACAGCAGGTCTGAAACTGGAAATTCTGAAACAAGTAACTCATCTCCTGACTCCCCAAAGCCTGTCCACCATCTACAAGGCAGAAGTCGGGAGTGTGAATGGAATACTCCCCACTTGCCTGGATGAGTGCAGCTCCCACAACACTCAAGAAGCTTGACACCATCCAGAACAAAGCAACCTGTTTGATTGGCACTACCTTAAACTTTCATTCCCTGTGCCACTGAAGCACAGTGGCACCAGTGTGTACCATCTATAAGATGCACTGCAGCAAAAACCAAGGATCCTTTGACAATACCTTCCAAACACACAACCTCTACTATCTAGAAGGACAAAGGCAGCAGATGAACGGGAACACCACCACCTGCAACTTCCCCTCCAAATCACTCACCATCCTGATTTGGAAATATATCACCATTCCTTCACTGTCTCTGGGTCAAAATCCTGGAGCTCCCTTCCTAACAGCACTATGGGTGCATCTACACCATATGGACTGCAACAGTTCAAGAGGCAGCTTATCATCACCTTCTCAAGAGCAATTAAGGATGGGCAATAAATGCTGACTTAGCCAGCAACGCTCACATCACATGAAAGAATTAAAAATATACTTCCTTCAGCCTGACTTTTCACCCAGACAGAGACGCTCTCCATCAAATATGGTGCCAGAGGCCCAAATTCGGAAGTTCTTTCCCCAAACCCAACCCCCCACTCTTTTTGCAAGGGTGTGGGATAAGGGCAGGTTATGGTTTACATATTGGTGGTTTAGGGAGATAGCTGCGTATTTTAATGCTTTCAGTCAGACCTGATTTTCGTTTGTGAGATGTCTAAAACACGGCTTGCGCACCTTGGACCCCCTAGCAGAAGAAAGCCTAAGCTTACCAGAGCTCTTTGGAAAGGTAGGATATCCTTTTGGATATAGTCCGGGGACACCTTGGGAGAGGTCAGGTGCCCTTTGGGATTGTTAAAATTAGACATGAATGTGTGTAAAAATGGATAAACGCATTGGAACTATCAGGCTTAAAGGAACTGTCAAAGGGTGCTGTCAAGCTGTCAAGGCATTTAAATCCCCATGCCATTTAAACATTTGATAAAACTGTCTTCGATGTTAAAAAAGTGCTTGCTATCTCACTCGTCAATTAACATAGCCTGGGGGTTATCATTATAGCATTAGTGCTACATGACTTGATTTCATATCATAATATTATCACAGTGAGGTACCTGTTAGTTCACAGTTTGACTGATAGCTACAAGCTCTGTTGAAATGGAATTATGAACACAAATGTTTGTTTTTAGAAGAGATTAAAGGAAGTTAAATATAGTGCTTTTTTTTAATCAGGGCATTTTTTTCAATAGTGAATTTATCAATAAACACTTAAGAAGTTTATTTAATCTCAGCATGTGTCCTGAGGTCTGCCCAGGGTAGATACTGGGTGAGTTGGCATGGTGGGTATAAAGGCAAAGGGTGGTGAGACATGGGTAGGCATGAGTTGGCACTAAGTTAGCATAGCATCTATAAAGGGCCATGGGTGGGTAAAGGGGCATAGGTTGGCATGGGGGATATGAGGGGCCATGGCAGGTGAATTAAGGGGGTTGAGATGAGTTGGCATGGATGGGGCATGGTGAGTGGGTGAATGGGGGTGATGAAGGGTGAGGGCTGAGAGGCATTTTTTTTGTTCTATTCCTTCTTCACAATGCCAGAGCACTGATGCCACAGCCTGTCTCTGCTTGACAGCCCCTGTGCTGTCTCTGAACTGTTTCCAAGGGTGGCAGGCCAGTGTTCCATTTCACCCCACCACCCCCGCCGCACCACCCCCCCCCCCCCCCCCCCCCCCCCCCCCACCCCCACCCACCCCTTCCCCACCCCCACCACTGGAACGTGTGTCTGGGGCACTTTTTTCCCGGTCAGGTTGGCGCAGCCAGGAATTGTCTCGACCCTGCCCTCCCAATTCAAGAGTGAAAGCTCAGACCCTTTGCTCTTATATTCCAATCCTATAACAAAATAGAATTGAGCAGAACTTTCATTCACCGGGCCCTCAAACCATGGCAAAATAATACAAATTGAGCATTTTCACTCTCTGAAAGGTGAGTGTGGCCTTTGCGCACTGGCAAGACACTTCTGCTTAATTCAGCTGCTAACTTTCTACTTGAAGATTTTTGGAGTTCAGACAGCTGTTGGGCTGTTCCCAGCGACTGAGCATTGCAGCAATCAAAACCGGCAAAGGAGTGAGAGAACGGACAATGAGCGCGCTTTGTTCAAGTGTTGCATGAAAATCAAATCGCCTGGGCATTGAGCACAAAGGTAGCTTATGAAAATAAATACTCTACCCGGTCTGTGAGAAAAACTGAACAAAAAGCAAAATGGTGCAGATGCTGGAAATCTGGGATAGATTTCAGACAGATCTAGCAACTCAAGACTGGGCATCCATGAGGTGCTGTGGGCCATCAGCAGCAGCGGAATTGTACTTGAACACAATCTGTGATCTCATGGCCTGGCATATTCCCCACTCTACCATTACCACCAAGCCAGGGGATTAACCCTGGTTCAATGAAGAGTGCAGGAGGGCATGCCAGGAGCAGCACCAGGCATTCCTAAAAATGAGGTGTCAACCTGGTGAAGCTATAACACAGGACTACTTGTGTGCCAAACAGCACAAGCAGCAAGTGATAGACAGAGCTAAGCGTTCCCATAACCAACGGATCAGATCTAAGCTCTGCAGTCCTGCCACATCCAGTCATGAATGGTGGTGGACAATTAAACAACTCACTGGAGGAGGAGACTCCACATATATCCCTATCCTCAATGATGGGGTTGCCCAGCACATCAGTGCAAAAGATAAGGCTAAAGCATTTGCATCGATCTTCAGCCAGAAATGTAGAGTGGATGATGTATTTCGGCCTCCTCCGGAGGTCCCCAGCATCACAGATGCCAGTCTTCAGCCAGTTTGATTCACTCCACGTGATATCAAGAAACGGCTGAAGGCACTGGATACTGCATAGGCCATGGGCCCTGACAATCTTCTGGCAATAGTACTGAAGACTTGTGCTCCAGAACATGCCGCACCCCCAGCCACGCTGTTCCTGCACAGCTACAACACTGGCATCTACCCGGCTATGTGGAAAATTGCCCAGGTATGTCCTGTACACAAAAAGAAGATCAAATCCAACTCGGCCAATTACCGCCGCATCAGTCTACTCTCCATCATCAGTAAAGTAATGGAACGGGTCATCAGTGGCATTTGCTTAGCAATAACTTGCTCACTGACACTCAGTTTGGCTTCTGCCAGGGCTACTCAGTTGCTGACCTCATTATAGCCTTGGATAAAAGAGCTGAACACCAGAGTGAGGTGAGTGCGACTGCCCTTGACATCAAGGCAGCATTTGACTGAGTGTGGCATCAAGGAGCCCTAGCAAAACTGGAGTCAATGGGAATCAGGGGGGAAACTCTCCACTGGTTGGAGTCATACCTAGCACAAAGGAAGATGGTTGTGGTTGTTGGAGGTCAGTCATCTCAGCTCCAGGACATCACTGCAGGAGTTCCTCAGGGTAGTGTCCTTGGCCCAACCATCTTCAGCTGCTTCATCAATGATCTTCTTTCCATCATAAGGTCAGAAGTAAGGATGTACGTTGATGATTGCACAATGTTCAGCACAATTCGTGACTCCTCAGATACAGAAGCAGTCAATGTCCAAATGCAGCAAGACCTGGAGAATATCCAGGTTTGGGCTGACAAGTGGCAAGTAACGTTTGTGCCACACAAGTGCCAGGCAATGACCATCTCCAACAAGAGAGAATCTAAACATCACCCGTTGACATTCAATGGCATTACCATCACTGAATCCCCCACTATCAACATCCTGGGTGTTAGCATTGATCAAAAACTGAACTGGACTAGCCATATAAATACTGTTGCTAAATACAGAGACTAGGAATCCTGCAGCGAGTGATTCACCTCCTGTCTCCCCAAAGCCTGTCCACCATCTACAAGGCACAAGTCAGGAGTGTGATGGGATAATTTCCACTTGCCTGGATGAGTGTAGCTCCAACAACACTCAGGAAGATTGACACTATCCAGGACAAAGCAGCCCACTTGATTGGCACCCCATACACAAACATTCACTCCCTCCACCACCGACGCACAGTAGCAGCAGTGTGTACCATCTACAAAATGCACTGCAGGATCTCATGAGACAGCAACTTCCAAACCCATGACCACTACCATCTAGAAGGACAAGGGCAGCATACACATGGGAACACCACCACTTGGAAGTTCCCCTTCGAGTCACTCACCATCCTGAATTGGAAATATATCGCCATTCCTTCACTGTTGCTGGGTCAAAATCCTGGAACTCCCTCCCTAACAGCACAGTGGGTGTAACCACACCACATGGACTGCAGCGGTTCAAGAAAGTGGCTCACCACCACCTTCTCAAGGGCAATGAGGGATGGGCAATAAATGCTGGACAAGCCAGTGATGCTCATATCCAGTTAATGTATTTTTAAAAAATATGCCAGGAACTATTCAGTGTGACAGAAGGTGGGAAGTGGCATTCCTGAAACGTTAACTTTGTTTCTCTCCAAAGTTGCTGCCTGACCTGCTGACTATTTCCAGCATTTTTTTGTTTTTGTAGCTAGGAAGAGTATATCACTCCTGCTGAGTATTTCCAGGCACTTTGTATGTCATTTTATTTCTTTTCCTGTGGTTGTGTCATTTATTCCCCTTTACACTCATCCTCCATGTACAGATGAACAGCATTTAAAATGAAACAGTCTAATGAAGAGTCTACCACTGAAATGTAGCTTATATATTCCACACAGCCTGCCTGACCTACTTTGTCTTTCCAGTGTTGTTTATTAAGCCATTTAGCTGGTATCCTCAAGATCCTTCTTCTTATTTGTAAGTTTGAGGGCCCAACACTTTTCATTGAAGAATTCAGTAAATCATTTCTGATTCGGAGTCTGATCACCTGCACGATTATGGCTGGAAAATACGATACGAAAATAAGATTTGGATCCACGAGAGGTGATTTTGAATAAGAATTCCTGCACTGAGACGCAACTAGTCAGAGCGTAAATCAGGAATTCAGGGACAGAAGTCAGTAAGCAGGTAACATATCAATTTATGTTAAAAGTTCAGAATAAGAGTCTTGGCTTCTCTCCACAGATGTTGCCAGAGCTGCTGAGTAATCCAGCAGTTTGGACAGGGTTTTTTGCACTCGATCAGGGCCGGCATGTTCGGGGCGCAATCGGAGAAGTCTGGTGAGACGTGAATCCAGAACACGAGTGTTTCCTCCCTCGTCAATGGCGGGCCGCGTTTCTTGGCGTTGAACGTCGTGAACTTAATTTTCATAAATTTGCATCTCATTATTGTGGTCACATGCCAGAATCAGCCCCGCCCCCCCCCCACCCCCCACCACCACATCAAATTTAAATCCCACATCGACGTGATGTCAGAACCACCTTTAAAAGGTGTACACCCGGCGACCTGAACTTCGAGGGGAACTCGGAGGTGAGCGCACACAACTTAGCGCAGTGCCCGCGAGGAACCCCCATAGGAATTTACAGACTCGGGAGTAGGGATCACAGGCACCTCTCCAAACGGATTCTTCCCAGCTGGCTTTCAGTGCGGAATCAGGGCAAGGGCTCCAGTGCCAGGGGTAGGGGGGGCAAAGCAGCATAGACTGAAGCAAGCACACAAGCACATGTCAGGGGGCGAGGGGGTGAAGAAGCCGCCCAGGCACTTGGAAAAGCATTTCAAGATTGAGCGTTCTTCCGCAGCTGAGACTGTTCAGCATCAGCTCCAGTGACTTGCTCAGAGTCTGGTTTCTGAAGCAATTGTGTCCACTCAAGCAACACAAATTCCTGATTGAGCCACTTATTGCTCCTGAACTCTTAACCCCTTGGGCCAAGCTGCAAAATAATCTGCCTTTTATGGGGCTGCAGAACAATTGGGTGACTGGGCAAGTTAGAGGATCCCCTTGCGATAGGTGGGCATGGAACAGTCATTGAGGGAGGTGCTCAGAACCCTGTGCTTTGCAGTTGTTCAGGCTTTGAGCAGTAACCCTCATGGTCCAAGCCAACCGCATAGCCTTGGAGTGCAGGTGAGGATAATACCTGTGCCTGAGTGGAAAGTGCAGGAGGCAGTCGAGTGGCCAAAGCTGTTGCCACTCGGTCATGTGGTATGGGACAGAGGTGGGTGGGGTTTTGGTCAGGCATCAAGCAAACTAAGCACTGGCCATCCAAGTGGTGGCCAGGACTCTCCAGGGGCCTTGAGACACAGCCGGAGCCAGAGACTTAACCAAGAGAGGTCCTTAGGAAACAATGCTGACCCTCGCATCTCTCTGATACTGATACCTGCAGTGAGGAGACCATCAGAACATGGAGCCTGGTGATCTCGCTGTTTGCCTCGTGGCTTATAAGTAGGATAGAAGACGGAGAAGAATGCAATGAAGGCGCCTCCAAAGGGAGGAGCACAACCCTCCAGATCAAGGGGCAGCAGGGCCTCCCCCTCATGTAGAGGAACATCCACCGTGAGCCGTCGTTCGCAGGCAACTCACTAGGCCCAGGGTCTATAGACAGCACTTGTCCGACCTACAGATGAGCGAGAACCAGTGTCACCAAAGACTGTGATCGTCAAGGGAACTGATTACTCAAATATGCCACCTTCTGCAGGATTTGGCACCTTGGGGACTCTGAGGGCATTCACTGCCAGTGGCATTGAAAGTGACCACCATGCACAATTTCTACGACTTTGGCTCCTTCCAGGACTCCACTGGTGACCTGTGCGGGATCTCTCAAGCTCCCAGTCACAAAAGTACCCAGGAGGTCACGGACGCCATCCTTCCCAAGACACACAACTTAGTCATTTTCCACTGAGGCCAGGTGAGCTCGGAAGCAAGAGCTCTGGGATTCACTGGGATTTGCGGTTCCCACAGGTGCAGGTGCCATTGACTGCACTCACATGACTCTAAGGTCTCCATGACAACAAGCAGTCCGGCTTCTGGGGTCACAGGAAGAGGGGATTTGGATGGGCTGGACAGTCCCAAAGGGCCCCTGGCTGACTCCTTGAGAGGAAGGGGCAACTGGAGTGAGCTTGAGATGCCCTGTACCCCCTCATGTTGACACTGATGGATGCCTGCAAGTGCCTCAACAATGGAGTGCAGCTCTGGCAGCAGTGCAGGACCGATGTACTGGACCAAGGTCTCCATGGTGGCTGCCATCCTACCAGTGTTGACCTCAGTATGTTGGCATACCAGCACTAACACCTCAGACTGAAGGCAGACGGACAACTCCATCATGCCTTGCAATCTGAGGAGTGCAGCGGACATCCCTTCCTGATGTACCCGAGCTTGCCTTTGCAGCTCCAGCAACTGAGGTGGAACTGAGTCAAGAGGCTCCTTAACCAACTCAGACTCAGCAGATTCCTGGCCTCCAACTGTCCTCCGAGCAGCAGCACTCTGGGATTTCCATGCATCCGCTTGCTCTGGATCAGACGATGTAATATGCTCACCAGACTGTGGCCCTGTGGCTACTCTAGAGCTAGGTCCCACCGAGGTTCATGCCTCTGCGATGGTGAAGGGTCAGTGCTGTGACGGGTCTTCAATGAGGGTGTCATCAGGTACCTCTTCTGAGGTGTCTTTGGTGTTTGAGTTGAGGGCCTGTTACTCGGATGCTTCCCAGGTGCACCTACAAAAGGGAGATCAGTAGTGCACGGCAGGGGACTGTGGAACAAGAGACATCACTCACTGTATTATTGTCCGATAGATGTTGCATTGCTGGATCCTCACTCAGTTGAGCACCGCCGACCTCACCGTCAGCACAGGAACAGTCCAGATCCTCATGGCCAGGTGAATGGCGCTATTCTCAAAGTTGGTCAAGACCTTCAATTGAGGCATTTTGCCCCCGGTCTGTGACCTCTCCCTTTTGCTGTGTGCCAGCTTGTCCTGCATGAAGACTTTTGGAGAGAGTGTTAGCAGGACATATGCCTGGCCAGGTGAGAAGGAGACCTGGCATGTGTGGGTGGTGAGTGGTGCCATGGACAGGATGAGGACATGATCCACGGGGCAGATGAAGGTGTGTGTGAGAGAATGAGCGGTGCTGTCCCTTGAACTGACAGTGAGTGAGATCCCTGTGGATGTGTGATGGGCTTTGGCACTGACCATCACTGCCACCACCTCCCATGCTGGATTGATGACCTGGCTTACTGGTCTTCACCCAGAGCAGGGGTAGATGGTGTGTGTGAGAGAGTGAATGGTGATGTCCCTTAAGCTGGCAGTGAGTGAGATCCCTGTGGATGTGTGATGAGTTTGTGAGTGTGTGAGTTGAGAGTGATGAGAAGGGTGACTTACCCTGGCGGAACGGAGGAGATCATTCATCCTCTTTTGGTACTGGGTGGCTGTCCTCTTTTGCAGGGTGTTGGCACTGCCCATCGCTGCCACTGCCTCCCATGCTGGATTTGTCACCTTGGATGAGGTTCTTCATCTAGAGGGGGGTAGAGGGCTTCGCAGCGGCCCTCCACTGTGTCCGGTCAGCTCTCGAGAGAGGCTTCACTGAATTTGGGGACCGCATGTTTCCTCCCTTTGGCAGCCATGTCTTTCTAGTAGCTTTCGATCCCTTAGGGAGAGGAGCTCTGTGGGGGGGCAACATTTAAGTATAGCCCATGGATGACTGAAGGCCTGAAGAGACAGCGGTTTGGGCAAATCAGTGATCTGACGTGAAACCAGTACCTCTCAATTTTTTCAACAAAGTGGCGGAAAAAGCTACTGTTGCCATCAGCGGGTCAAATACTGATATCCCTGCCCACCCTCGGACTTTGCCAACTTCACAGAAAATCCCGACCTTTGTTTTTATTTCAGGTTTCCAGCATCTGCGGTATTTTGCTTTTATTTTATTGACTTACACCTTGGTAGAAAACGGACTTAGTGTCTGCTCTCTCTCTACACCTGATATACGCCTCTCCTGGGTGAGCAACCCCAGAGAAGTCATCCCCTGTAGGGACTGCTTATTCAGTTAAATGTACAAGAACCAATGCTATTTTATTTGATTTGATTATAAGTGGCCTCACCTGTCAAGGTAACTTCATCACCATCTTGAAGGAATTTGCGTGTCTGTCCATTACCAAGATCAATCACTTTTGTTCCTTTCCATGACAACTCCAACATTGAGCCAAAGCTCTCTGGGGTCTGGAAAGCATAACCACAGATATTCTATTACACAGTCCTTGCAAACCTACACATGAAACAAACAGTCAGTGAAAAAACTAATATTGTAATCTAAGATTAGAAAATATTAACACTGAAAATGTACCAATGATACTTCCCACACATTTTACATGATCAGTATTGAATTAAACACTACCTGTAGGAATTTTAGCAACATTGACAGGAGTCCATCAATAATCTACTAATGCAGTTGCACTAAATATCTACATACCAGCGGTCCCTCAGCACCTGTCCCAGTTTCATCTTGGTGTTTTACTCAGCTTCTGAAAGTGTCGTGCTTTGCACACCATCTCGGGCAGCAGATTGGTATGGGGGGGCATGAGGGGCCATGGAGGACCATAGGTTGGCACGATGGATTTGACAGACTATGGTGGTGAGTTGAGGGCTGGAGGCCTATGTGGCTGCTTCCAAATTCTTTCTGGGAGTGGCAGGCCTGACTCCAGTTATCATCCATGCCCCACCCCAGAACGAGAATCCCACCTTTGCAGGCACTTTCTCCCGAGCAGGGTTGCTGAGCCAGGAAATTTCCTGATTCCTGCTACCTGCCTCTAGGATGAAACTCCAGTCCAATATTTCAACTGATGCCTGACCAAAGTCTTGTACAGGCCTCATCTTACAAACAGTTGTCTTGTTCTCTCTATCGCCTCACAGCTTTGCTCATGAATGTTTAGAATCTGAGAACACACTTCATTCTTTATCCAACTTCTTCACTGCTGCTCCCTGAAGGGTGTCTACGCATTGAATATTCACCCTCACCACACTGCACTTTTCCAAGTTAAAAATCATTGCTGGTCCTGAGCATAATCTCCCAACACACTAAGATCAACCTGCAACTGCCAACTTCATCTACAGTCTTAAATTCACACAGATCTTAGTATCATTTGCAAAAAGTTATCTATTCTGACCCAACACCTATATCTATGTCAGTGTTAAAAATTGTAATGAGCAACAGTCCCAAATCGAGTCCCCTGTGGGGCACCACTGGTAACCAGTCTCCAAACTGATCCAAATTGAGAGTAATTGGGCTCCATCCCTCTATCCCTGGAATTAAACATAGCGGGTGGGAGGCTTTTTAACGGAGACAGGTTTGTGGGGTTGGGAAATTTCCGGACTCACACTTTCGGTTTCCTTCACAAAAATCCAGCCCAAAATGTTCGGTTGGGTGCCACAGAAGTTAATGAGTCAGGTAATGTTAGTCTGACAGTGCCACTGACAAGCGCAGTACCATTAAACTGTTGGATCATGTGCTATTTTTAAAAATACATTAGATATATATTAAACGTATTTGAAAGTAAACTCAATTTTAAATAAATGATTAAGTAAAATCATTGTTTTTTTAAATGATGCCAAGTTTGATATTTTTCACCTCTAGCAAACAATGAAATGAAAAAAATAGCTGCTACTCACAGAGCCACTGATAGTTCCAGAGGCCAGCAAGTCCCCAGGTCTTACATTGCACCCATTAACAGTATGGTGAGCCAGCTGTTGCTTCAGGGTCCAGTACATGTGCTGAAGAGAAGCCAACAAACACAGTAAATGAAGACTTGTTTGTTGTAAAGCACATCCAACAACAACTTGCTTTCATAATTCATCTTTAACAGAGTAAAAGGCATTTCACAAGGGTAATTTCAAAACTTCACACAGTCACAAAGAAATATAACGAAGCAAGGAGCTACTTAAAGGGGGAGAGAGGGGCAGAAAGTTGGAGAGGTTAGGGAGGGAATTTCTTCGTTTCTGTTCTCCTCAGCTGAATGGTGGAGTGATGAAAATCAGCGATGCTGAGGGCGCCAGAAGTGGGGGAGCGCAGAGATCTCGGAGGGTTGCAGAGCTGGAGGAGGTGACAACAGTGCTCCTGAAAGTGTCAGGATGGTGAGTGATTTGTGGGGGTTGGGGGGGGGGGGCTTCCAAGTGGTGGTGTTCTCATCTATCTGCTGCCCTTGTCCCTCTAGATGGTAGTAGTTGTGGGTTTGCAAGCTGCTGTTTAAGGAGCCTTGGTGAATTCCTGCAGTGCGTCTTGTAGATGGTACACAAACTGCTGCTACCGTGCATCCGTGGTGGAGGGAGTGAATGTTTGTGGATGGGGTGCGACTCAAGCGGACTGCTTTGTCCTGGATGGTGTCAAGCTTCTTGAGTGTTGTTGGAGTTGCACTCATCCAGGCAAGTGGAGAGTATTCCATCACACTCCTGACTTATGCTGTGTAGATGGTGGACAGGCTTTGGGTAGTCAGGACGTGATTTACTTGCCACAGGAATCCTAGCCTCTGACTTGCTTTTGTAGACACAGTATTTATATGGCTATTCCAGTTCAGTTTCTGGTCAATGGTAACCCTCCCAGGATGTTGATAGTGGGGACTTCAGTGATGGTAATATCAAGGGGTAATGGTTAGATTCTCTCTTGTTGGAGATGGTCATTGCCTGGCACATGTATGGTGTGAATGTTATTTGCCACTATATTCAGCCCAAGCCTGGATATTGTCCAGGTCTTGCTGCATTTGGATATGGTCTGCTTCAGTGTCTGAAGAGTCGTGAATGGTGCTAAACATTGTGCAATCATCAGCGAACATCTCCACTTCCGACCTTATGATGGAAGGAAGATCATTAATGATGCAACTAAAGATATTTGGACCAAGGACACTACCCTGAGGAACTCCTGCAGTGATGTCCTGCAGCTGAGATGATTGGCCTCCAACAACCAAAATCATCTTCCCTTGTGCTAGTTATGACTCAAACCAGCGGAGAGCTTTCTCCCTGATTTCCATTGACTCCAGTTTTACTAAGGCTCCTTGATGCTATACTTGGTCAAATGTTGCCTTGATGTCAAGGGCAGCCACTCTCATCTCACCTCGGGAGTTCAGCTCTTTTGTCCACGTTTGAATCAAGGCTGTAATGAGGTCAGGAGCTGAGTGACCCTGGCGGAACACAAACTGGGCGCCAGTGAGCAGATTATTCCTAAGCAATTGCCGCTTGATAGCAATCCAGATGACCCCTTCCATTACTTTACTGATGATGGAGAGTAGACTGATGGGGGTAATTGGCCGGGTTGAATTTGTCCTGCTTTTTGTGTACAGCAAATATCTGGGCAATTTTTCACATAGCCGGGTAGATGCCAGTCTTGTAGCTGTACTGGAACAGCTTGGCTAGGGGTGCGGCAAGTTCTGGAGCACAAGTCTTCAGTACTATTGCCAGAATAGTGTCAGGGCCCATAGCCTTTGCAGTATCCAGTGCCTTCAGCCGTTTCTTGATATCAAATGGAGTGAATTGAATTGGTTGAAGACTGGCATCTGTGATGCTGGGGACCTCCAGAGGAGGCCAACATGGATCATCAACTCAGCACTTCTGGCTGAAGATTGTTGCAAATGCTTCAGCCTTATCTTTTGCACTGATGTGCTCGGCTCCTCCCTCATTGAGGATGGGGGTATTTCTGGAGCCTCCTCCTCTAGTGAGTTGTTTAATTGTCCACCACCATTCATGACTGGATGTGGCAGGACTGCAGAGCTTAGATCTGATCTGTTGGTTGTGGAATCACTTAGCTCTGTCTATTGCTTGTTGCTTATTCCATTTGGCACGCAAGTAGTCCTGTGTTTTAGCTTCAACAGTTGACACCTCATTTTTAGGTATGCTTGGTGCTGCTCCTGGCATGTCCTCCTGCACTCTTCATTGAACCAGGGTTGAACCCCTAGCTTGATGGTAATGGTAGAGTGGGGGATATGCCAGGCCATGAGGTTAGAGATTGTGTTCAAGTACAATTCTGCTGCTGCTGATGGCCCACAGCACCTCATGGATGCCCAGTCTTGAGTTGCTATGCATGTTCAAAATCTATCCCATTTAGCATGGTGGTAGTGCCACACCACACAATGGTGGGTATCCTCAATGTGAAGCTGGGACTTCATCCCCACAAGGACTGTGCAGTTGTCACTCCCACCGACACTGTCATGGACCGATGCTTCTGTGGCAGACAGGTTGGTGAGGATGAGGTCAAGTATGTTTTTCCCTCTTGTTGGTTCCTTCATCACCTACCGCAGGTGCAGTCTAGCAGCTACGTCCTTTAGGACTCAGCCAACTTGGTCTGTGATGGTGCTACCGAGCCACTCTTGGTGATGGGCATTGGTAAAGTCCCCCACCCAGAGTACATTCTGCCCCCTTGCCACCCCCAGTGTTTCCTCCAAGTCGTGTTAAACATGGAGGAACACTGGCTCGTCAGCCGAGGGAGGGCGGTACATGGTAATTAGCAGGCACTTTCCTTGCCCATGTTCAATCTGATGCCATGAGACTTCATGTGGTTCTATCTTGGCTTCAAAAAGAGGGTTACTCCTGGGACTGGTTTGTGGGATGGCAAAAGGAAAAAGGCCGCTGAATGGGGCAACAGGGACCCCCAACATTGTTTCCGCCCAGTCCAATTTTGTGCATTGCGGGAAAGAGCAGGGTCCAAATGGGACTTGTGCCTTTAACAAGCCACTTAATATCCTTGTGGGCTCATTGACAGCCTGTGCCAGGCAAGCTTTGTAATGTTCAAGGAGGCTCCCAGAGTTCAGCAGCTATTGGGTTTTACGCCAGCTGCATGGAAACGTGAACCATGGTACCTAAAATGGTTTTGCCTCCTTTACAGTTCATCATGAAACATTGTAGCATGTGTTCAGTAAGGAGAGCTATGTCAGTGCTGTGATTGGAAGATGTAAGTACCCCTTAAATAATGCGTTTGTCAGATCATTATTACTGCTAGCCGACTAGCTGTCAAGTAAAAGATCGCCATTGTAAATGCAAAAAAGTGTTGAAATGAGTGAAAGAAGTTATTCTAATGGATAATCAGGTAATCCTATTGAAAGGGATCCTAGTATGATAATCAAGTGTAAATTTTAACGGTTTCCCATTAGTTTTATATATTCTCCTCAGGCACCTTTTGAGATTAGTTTGAGGTTAGTTCTGAGGTTAGTTTGTTAATGTGGAGAATTTTATGGGCTCTTGGCTACAATCCAAGTGTCTAATTGTTTTACAAATGCTTGACGCTGTTTGCACAGCTGGTTTGAAGTGTCAGTTTGTTACTTAGAGAGAGTTATGGGCTATTCAACATTTCCAGCTGTCATAATAGGGTGTGTGAGTTCTATTCGTAAAGTGGATAATGGGTGAGAGGGTTTAGGTTGACCAGGAGGTTTAGATTTCTATAGATTGTGAGGCCTTCCCAATGCAGCTCAACTTTGCTATTGATTCCATTGGACGACTCTGAATGGAGGCAGGCCTTTTAACCTGCCTGCTCGGAATCATCCCACCAGGCCCATCTCCAGGCCAATTAAGGCCCAGACTGCTGGAAAATCCTGTTTCCTGGCAGCCTGGGGAAGGAGGCGGGATCAAAAGAGCAGGATTAGTTCCGCCTCCCCATTCCCGTCTCTGAGATGTAATCTGGCCCACGCTCTCTGCTGTTTGTTTGGAGACCTGCAAGGTTTCTTCCAGAAATACAATGGGAGATCGGGAGGATCCATGCAGAATTTTAGAGCTCATTTCTCTAACCTGGTGAGAAACCATTTCTTTCATCCTAGAATTATCTTGTGTTGTTCTTATCAAACATTGAAAGTATTTAAAGTAAGTGAATGGCACAAGCTGTAACGTAGGGCCTGAGAGAGGGCACAGAGGGAATTTACTAGAATGGTACCAGAGACAAAGGATTTCAGTTAACTGGAGGAACTGGGGAAACTGGGATTATTCTTAAAGCAAAGAAAGTTAAGGAGAGAATGAATAGAGGTGTTCAAGATCATGAAGGGCTTTGAAAAGTAGGAAGAAATTGTTTCCATTGGCAGGAGAGTTGGTGACAAGAAGAGACAGTTTTAACCAATTATCAGTTAACCAATTGTGACCAATGAGTAATTGTGACAGGAGTAAAATGCCAGTCGCTGTGATCTGGAATGTGCTGCCTGAAAGGGCAGTGGAAGCAGATTCAATAGTAACTTTCCAAATGGAACTGAAAATTACGCAGGGCTATGGGGAAAGAACAGGGAATTTGGATAAATGGTAGCTCTTGCAAAGAGCCGTGTCAGACATGATGGACTGAATGGCCTCCTTCTGTGTTGTAAAAGTCAATGACTGCAACTCATTGTAACTTCAACAAAAGGCAGGTGATGGGGAGATGATGGCATAGTGGTGTTGTTGCTGGACTACTAATCCAAAGACCCAGGGTGATACTCAGGGGATCTGGGTTCAAATCTTGCCATGGCAATTGGTGGAATTTGAATTCAATAAAAATCTGGAATTAAAAACGTAATGACCATGCTGATTGTTGTGAAAACCCATCTGGTTCACTCATGCCCTTTAGGGAAGGAAATCTGCTGTCCTCACCTGGTCTGGCCTACATGTGACTCCAGATCCACAGGAAACGTGGTTGACTCTTAGATGCCCTTTAAACAGGGGCAGTTAGAGAATGGCAATAAATACCAGCCTAGCCACATCCCGTGAATGAATAAAAAAGAAGTCATTGGACATTGAGCTCACCTTGAAGTTAGAGTGACAGACAGTTGCTTTTTCAGTCATTGCTTCACCTGCCATCAAACACACACAGAAAATTCTTGAACCAGAGGTCAACATTCTAAGCAATTGTGAAATGTTACTAAAATATACAATTAAATAACAAGCAAGATTTGTTCAACTCTATTCACATTTAAACTGGAATTTCCCAGTCCCATTAGTATTTGGCGTCATGGGGGAAGGGGGTGGTCAATATGGTGAGAAGTCAGTTTCATGCCATTGTGAAACCAGTTTGCGATCGTCCGCTCTACCCGATGCCTCATATTGGGAACGTCATTTTAATACATTTGCATCTCATTGTTACCCTTACTCACCAGAATCATCCACTATGTCACATTTCAGCACAGACTAGAAGGGCTGAATGGCCTGTTTTCTGTGCTGTAGTGTTCTATGGTTCTATGGTTCTATTTACAGCCCAGGTTGGCATGACTTCAGAGAAGCGTCCTTCACAACTGCATTTAAAAGGTTTTCACCTGGTGACCTGAACTTGGAGGGGAGTTCAGAGGTGAGTGCAACCTTGCACAGTGCTCACGAGCATCACCTGTAGGACATCAAGGAGAAGGTGCCGCGCATTTGCTGGGGGCACAGGCAAGTCACTTTTTCCCAGTTGGCTTTCAGTGACATGCTGGGGGCAAGGGCTCCAGCGCGGGTCAGACCTGGGGTAGGGGAGCGGGGGGGCAAGGGGGCAAGGCAGCACAGGCAGAATAAAATACTCAGGCACATACCGGGTTGAGAGAGGAGAGAGAGGGGGTGAGGGAATCAGCCACGCATTTGTGAAAGCTTGTCAAAAGTGAGCATTCTCCCACAGCTGACTCTGTTCAGCAACAGCTACATTGACCTGCTGGGAGTCAGGCCTCTGAAGCTTTTCTGCCCCGTCAAGCAACACAAAAGCATGAAATTGCCACCAAATCCTCCCGAACTTTTCACCCCTCCTGCGCAGACTGCAAATTAATGTGTGTTTTAAGAGGTAGCAGGTCATCTGGCCAACTAGGCAAGTTTTGGTATCCCCTTGTGAAAAGTGACCATGGAGCAGTCACTGGTGGAGGTGCTCACAGCCCCTTGCAATGTCTGCATTCAGGTTTGGTCCAGTCTCCCCCATGGTTCAAGCTAACAGTGCAGCCTTGCAGTGTGGGTTAGGAGAATGCCTGTGCCTGAGCTGAGAGCACAGCCTGCAGTCCCATGGGCAAAGCTGCTGCCAATCAGTCAGCTGGAGTGGGGCGGAGGTGGGTGGGGTTTCGGGCAGCCAATGAGTGCACTACACACTGGCCATCCAAGTGGTGACCAGCACTTTCCTGCATACTTGAAGGGGCCTTCAGACTTAACCAAGAGAGGTTCTTAGTACACCCAAGTGAATCCATGTGTCTCTCTCTTTGATCCTGCAGGAGGAGAACATCAGGATCATGGAGCCTGGTGAATTAGCGGGATGCTTCATGGCTTACAGGGAGCAGAGAAGAAGGAGAGGAGAATGGCAGAGGCCCCTGGCTCAGCAAAGGGAGGAGCACCTCCCTCAAGATGAAGGGGTGGCAGGGCCTGCTGCACACGCAGCTGAAGATCCACAGAGAGCCGTCACTCATTAGTGTCTCATTAGACCCAGGGTCTATAGACGGCGCCTGTCATTCCTGCAGATGATGGAGATCCAGTGTCGCTGAAGACTGCGCATGTGTCACATATGCCACCTACTGCAGGATTTGGTACCACGGGGACATGGAGGGCATCCAGTGCCTGTGGTCATGCAAGTGACTGAGGTGCTCAATTTTTATGCCAGTGGTTTCTTCCAGGGCTCCACAGGTGACCTGTGTGGGATATCACAAACCTCCATGTGCAAGTGTATCCAGGAGGTCACGGACACAATCTTCACAAAGGTACAGAAGTTTGTGCATATCGCCCAGAATCTAGGAAAGCCAGGAAGCAAAAGCGATGGGATTTGCACAGATCTCAGGTTTCCCACAGGTGCAGGGTGCTGACTGCACTCACATGGCACTTAGATCCCCATAGCAACAAGCTGTCAACTACATCAACCACAAGAGCGGTTGAATGTTCGGCTGGTGTGCGACCACCACCATCGCATCCTACAGCTCTGTGCATGACCCCTACATCCTTAGGTCACTGATCCCTGAAATCACCCAGGGTCCACAGAAGCTGCAGGATGACTCCTCAGGGACAAGGGCTGCTCACAGAGGACGTGGCTGATGATGACTGTGTGGCAGCCTCAAGCTGCAGCAGAGAGACAGTACGAGGCTCATGCGCGACCCAGACTTTGGTGGAGCAAACGACAGGCGTTTTGAAAATGAGGTTTCGGTATCTCAACAGGTCTGGTGGAGCACGGCAATACGGTCCCCAGAGGGTGTCACACATCATTGTCACTTGCTGCGTATACCACAACCTGGCACTGCAACAGGGGGAGGACCTGGCTGAGGAGGAGATGGAAGATATTCGATGAGGATGATGGCGAAGGGGATGACAGTAATGAGGTCCTCGAGGGCAAAGATGCCGGCGATGAGGCCATCACACTGGTCAGACGAGGCAGGCACACTTGGGAGGCCCTCATGCCACAAGATTCGTGGAGGATGATGGCGGCCTGCAGGGAGGACGCTCCATAGGTCTTCTTTTTGCCTCTGCAAAGATCTGACTCTCGTCTGAGGGCAGCTCGCTTGTGCTCTGTGATCAGGGTCATATCATAGAGATGCAGCCACAAAACTTTTAATGCACCTGATCCTTTGTCAGCCTTCAGCCCCTGACCCCTTCAGGAACACAGTGTCACTGGTCACAGATGCTGATGAGATGGGGGCCAGCCCCACCTTAAAGGTGCTGAGAGCCACACAGAGAGAATGATGGAACTCTGTGACACCTGCCCACAGCATTCTGGCAGCAATGACCAGCACCATCGAGGTGCAGGTATCAGTAATGTGTCCAGGGAGCGAGGGGCCAGACCATCACTGTGATCTGAAGGCTGCACAGAGCACAGGGAAGAGGCCCTGGACTGAGACACCTGCCTTTATTGTGTGCAGAAAGGTTTCACATCTGAGTGACATGAATACTGCTCATCAGAACAAAGAGCCATAGGCAGGGAGACATTCTTGGGAGTTTATTTACAATAGTGAACATTATGTACAAGTGATTAACACCCATGCCCAGGCTGTGCAACTAATTCTCCTTAACCTTCCTAACCCTGCTGCTATGTCTTGGTGTTCCCCGAACATCCACAGTGGAGGTGGAGGCAGCCTGCTGACTGCTACGCCCTGTCTGTGATGACCTTGACAGGGTTCTCTCTGGAGGGTCAAGATCTGGAGGGTCCTGGCCTGCTTTCAGGGTCCTGCTGTGTGGCAGTGGCACCCTCCTCAGCCTGGGGAGCTGGAGCTGCTGGGGTCACTGGAAGAGGGGATTCGAATGGGCTGGACACTCCCAGAGTCACCTGGGCGGATGGCCCCGGGGTGTGCACCTGTTGATCCTCCTCCCTATGTGTGTCTGAGGGCCCCTGGCTGACTCCTTGAGAAGGGGAAGCTCGAGGGAGATCTAGCTGCACCCCTCTCGCATGCTCACTGTTGGATGCCCATTATGGCGTCAGCAATGGAGTTCTGTCCACGCAGCAGTGCAGTAGCGACATCCTGCAGCAAGGTCTCCATGTTGACCGCCACTGTTCCACTGTTGTCCTCAGTGCATTGGCAGGCCAGCGCTAACACCTCAGACTGAAGGTGGACAGACTCCTCCATTGTGCTTTACAATCTGAGGAGCCCAGTGGCCATCCCTTCCTGATGTTCCTGAGCTTGTCTTTGCAGCTCCAGCAACTGAGATATGATCGAGTCCAGAAGCTCGTGATTGGACTCGGACTCAGCAGATTTCTGGCCTCTAACAGTCCTCCGAGTGCCAGAAACCTGGGAAGTCCCTGCCTCCGCCTGCTATGGATCAGGCAGTGTGATGTACTCACCAGATTGTGATCCCAAGGCTACTTTAGAACTAGGTCCCACCTTGGTGTGTGTCTCTGCTCTGGTGGAGGGTGTGGGTGAGCGCTGTGACAGGACTCAGGGAGGGTGTCGTAAGATTCTTCTTCTGAGGTGTCTTTGGGACTTGAGTCGAGGACTTGGGTCGTGGACCCCCTCATCTGCTTCCCAGATGTGCCTGCAAAAGCAAGGGGAGATAATTAGTGCGTTGCAGGGGACTGCGGAACAGGGAAACTCACACACAGCATGGTTGCATGATGGATGTTGCACTTCTGGATCTTCACTTGGTTAAGACCACTGAACTCACCCTCAGCTCAGGGACAGTCCAGGTCATCGCCAGCCAGCTGGATGACTCTGTTTGCAAAGTCTGTGAGGACATTGATGTCAGGCATTCCTCCACCAGTCTGCAACCTCTCCCTTTTGTTGTGTGCCAGCTTGTCCTGCACAAAGACAGATGGGGATAGTGTAAGCAGGATGCCTGCCAGGCCAGATAATAAGGATGCCTGGCATGTGTGGGTGGTGAGTGGTGCCATGGACAGGATGAGGACATGATCCGTGGGGCAGATGAAGGTGTGTGTGAGAGAGTGAGTGGTGCTGTCCCTTGAACTGACAGTGAGTGAGATCCCTGTGCATGTGTGATGGGCTTTGGCACTGACCACCACTGCCACCACCTCCCGTGCTGGATTGATGACCTGGCTTACTGGTCTTCACCCAGAGCAGGGGTAGGGATCTTCATGCTGGGCCCCCACTGCATCCAGTAGCATCGCTAAATTTGAGGGCAGCATGTCTCCTCCCTTTGGCAGCCATGATTTTGCAGCAGCTTCCGAAGCCTTAGACAGAGCTGGCTCTGTGCAGGGGCGCCATCTAAATGTGGTGCCCAAGTTACTGAAGGCCCAGGGCGACAGCAGGGCAGGCAAATCAGAGACATACTAACATATGAATTAGGACCAGGAGTAGGCCACTCGGCCCCTCGAGCTCGCTCTGCCATTCAATAAGATGATGGCTGGTGTGCATCCAATAATGTATTATTAATGAGGCAACACACACCCGGAATGTTACAATACGGCGCAAAAAGCTGCCATTTGCGGCCGATGGATAAATTGGCCTTTTCCCGCCCACTACCACACTTTGTGTAAATCTGGGACAACTCTACCCTTGGTTTTATTTACTTTTTGAACAGAATCTTGTATATCAGTGGGCTGAACATCAAATCCTACTGACTTCATTGTCAGCTCACTAAACAGTCAGTCCCGCTATTACTAAAAGAGAAATATTGTTCCATTAAAACATGAGATGCAGGTCACATCTGGCCGTCCCACTCCCATCTCACCAAGAACATCCAATGAAACAAGAACCTACTTTTTCAACTATCACTCTGGTTAGATCCAGTGAGGTTCAATCACTATTGGGCGTCATGTGAACGTAGAAACATAAACCGGCTCACAAGAATCATAGAAATTGTAGCACAGGAGGAGAATATTCCACCTATTGTGCCTGGGCTAGGTCTTCAACTGAGTCTGTCTACTCAAATCCCATTTCCCTTCCTTTCTTCTTTATCAAACACATGGTGTTCTCGTCTCTGCCTCATGTAGTAAAGCACTCCAAGTTCTAACAACTCTCTGTGTATGAAAACATTTCTTTGAACATTCACCTTAATTCACTGATAATCCTGAGACTAAGTCACTCTGCTACAATCCCAACAAAGTTTCAGAAGGATCATTTACTGGCGCTTGCAAATAGTGACATGCCTAGCTAACTAGTACATGTCAGAAAATCATGGACGGAGCAGCTGTAATTTCCCACCAGTGACTGTCATTCATTCTCCTAGTGTGAAAGGGTTTCTTTCAGCACTGCTTCCAAATCACACCTGAGAAACGGCGTGCAAATCGAGAGGAGAGAATGAGAATCAATCCCTTCAGGTTTTGAGCAGCACTGCATCAAATGCCTTCCTCCTTCATGTCTTCAGGCTCTCTGCCTGAACAGGGTGCAACAATGCAAATTACATACAAAACATAGATAAATTCCCTGCACAGTGCATGCAAATATGCAGCAAATAGATCTGCACATGGATTTCCACCATTTGCCAGATGGATAAAGAGTAGCATTTAGATAGGTTCACTGGGATTGTGCTGGTTTCCCATCGGTTCCAGCCATGGATCAGAAAAATCCCCAAGTAATTCAGAGCCAATGCAAAAATGAGAATTCAAAACAAACCCATTTCATTAGTGACTTCAGTCATCCAGGACATTGAGTATTTGTATTTACAAAATAAAAGTGACAAATACACTGTTCAACCACCCTTAAAAATTTACCTTTACAAACTTTTGTTCTTGAATTAAAACATCACTGTGTGTAACTCACCTTTAATAGAAACAAAAAGGTTGATGTCAAAAGTGTACGGATCATCACTGCACAGATATGGCAAAGGCTTGGGATCCTGCACAATCGAAAGATCACAGGACAGTAACTAAAGTCATTTGACTATCCAGGCTACTTTCCATATTTAAAACTCAATGTTCGCGCTTCTACAATCGGTGATGTTCTCCACAAACCAACAAACAAAACAACCCAACTTTCTGAAATTAAGAAATGGAGCTATCCCAGT
Organism: Carcharodon carcharias; assembly: GCF_017639515.1. Taxonomy (NCBI): domain Eukaryota; kingdom Metazoa; phylum Chordata; class Chondrichthyes; order Lamniformes; family Lamnidae; genus Carcharodon; species Carcharodon carcharias. Next base: position 6,794,892 of record NC_054492.1, on the reverse strand, counting down.
CCAGCTGAGAGGGCACCGAATTGCAAAGATCAGTATTCTCCACCTTCATTCCAGCACATTCCTTAACAGAGCCTGAAGTTAAAAATACTTTAATATAGATAACAGACCAGGATCAGATTTCAATCAATGGTATTAAAATGAAGAATTTCAACTTTTGAGAAAACTATTAAAATGTTTTAAGTAGATTGAAATATAATAAAATAAATCGAATGTTGGACAGTTGTCCAGCCCTTGGTTAAAATGCCCATTTGCTGTAACTATAGCCCTGATTTTAACTCAGGCAGGTGTGGGGAGTGGCAGATGTCAACACATTTGCTCCTTTCCCACCCTCTCAGCTGGTATCTGTCACAGATGCACTGAGCTGTCCTGGCAGCTACTGAGGAGCAGGAGACTGCAGCCAGTGCCTCATCCAAACAGGACTGGCAACCTTTTCCACCTGCTCTGCTCTACCCTGCAGAGTGAGCACCATTTGGAACCTTGTTCTAAGAATGGTCTCAGCGATTCAACAGCTGGGTGACAAATTAATAGACAGCATTTATCATGCTGATGATTAATTTAATCACATTTAACACTTTAGCCTACAGTGATGTTTAGTAAGTTCTGAATCTGCCTGTTTAGAATGCTACTGATTTGAATATTCTTCCATAACAGAACACAATGAAATGGGAGAGGATGGAACAAGAGGTCGGAAGAAGGGTCATACAGTCTCGAAACGTTAACCCTGTTTCTCTCTCCACAGATGCTGTTAGACCTGCTGAGTTTTTCCAGCATTTTCTGTTTTTGTTTCAGATTTCTAGCATCCGCAGTATTTTGCTTTTATATTTATGGAACAAGAGGTGTTTAGCACCCAAGCTGTGTGTAGGATTTCGGGGCAGTGGAATTGTTGTATGGTGTTGGGTGTAGTTCGATAGGTCATATTAAGATATTCGTAGTCTTAGGTAGTTCAACAGTAAGTATTTATTAACTACTAGAAACTATATACATAGGTACAGTAAAGGTCCAAGCTAGGAGCTGTCTCCATGCTTGCTTCTACACATGGGGCTCTGTCCAATACTATGCTGACCCTTAGGTACAGGTCATGTGTTCTCTTATATCACTGTGTGGGCAGTACTGTACTCAGTCCCACATTAATCCTTAATGTGCCAGATACTTATACTACAGGGAATGAGCAGATTATCGGAATCACCAAGCAACTAACTCATCCCTCATATCTCTGGCTGCAAGACGCTGAGGCTTCCCTCCCCTTTCTGATTCTTTATCACCCTGTAATCCTCCTTGTCCAATGGCCAATGTTGCTGTTGTTGTGGCTCCCCTGAATGGGGACCTCTCTGCATACTGAAGTTATACAGCAAGCAGCACTCCACTAAGGTATGGGAGACTCTTTATGGGAATATTGTAGTGAGTCCACAGGCCTGTCTATGGAGGCGCATTTATGGGGTATGTGGAACATTCCTTATTCCAATCCTACTCCAGCCCCTCCCACAACTCTTTCTCCGGTACATCGATGACTGCTTTGGTGCTGCTTCATGCTCTTGTTTGGACCTGGAAACATTTATTAATTTTGCTTCCAATTTCCACCCCTCCATCATTTTCACATGGTTTTATCTGACACTTCCCTTCCTTCCCTTGACCTCTCTGTCTCAACTTCTGGTGATAGACTGTCCACCAATATCCATTACAAGCCTACTGACTCCCACAGCTACCTCGAATACAGCTCCTCACACCCCGCTTCCTGTAAGGACTCCATCCCATTCTTTCAGTTCCCTCGCCTCTGTCGCATCTGTTTTGATGATGCCACTTTCAAAAACAGTTCCTCTGACATGTCCTCCTTCTTCCTTAACCGAGGTTTTCCACCCACGGTCATTGACAGGGCCCTCAACCGTGTCCGGCCCATCTCCTGCGCATCCGCCCTCATGCCTTTTCCTCCCTCTCAGAACCATGATAGGGTCCCCCTTGTCCTCACTTATCACCCCACCAGCCTCCGCATTCAAAGGATCATCTTCCGTCATTTCCATCAACTCTAGTATGATGCCACCACCAAACACACCTTCCCTTCACCACCACTGCACCCCCCCCCACCCAACCCTAGCTCCCCCCCCCCCCCCCCCCCCCCCCGGCCCCTCCACCCCACCCCACCACAGGCAGCATTCCACAGGGATCATTCCCTCTAGGACACCCTGGTCCACTCCTCCATCACCCCCTACACCTCAACCCCTACCCACAGTATCTTCCTATGCAACCACAGAAGGCGCAACACCTGCCCCTTTACTTCCCCCCTCTTCACTGTCCAAGGGCCCAAACACTCCTTTCAAGTGAAACAGCATTTCACTTGCACTTCCCTCAATTTAGTCTACTGCATTCGTTGCTCCCAATGCGGTTTCCTCTACATTGGAGAGACCAAACGCAGAGTGGGTGACCGCTTTGCGGAACACCTTCAGTCTGTCTGCAAACATGACCCAGACCTCCCTGTCGCTTGCCATTTCAACACTCCACCCTGCTCTCATGCCCACATGTCCGTCCTTGGCTTGCTGCATTGTTCCAGTGAAGCTCAACGCAAACTGGAGGAACAGCACCTCATCTTCTGACTAGGCACTTTACAGCCTTCCAGATTGAATATTGAGTTCAACAACTTTAGACCAAGAACTCTCTCCTCCTTCCCCACCCTCTTTCCGATCCCCCTTTCTCCAATAATTTATATAAATTTTTCTTTTCCCACCTATTTCCATTATTTTTAAATGTATTTCCATCCATTGTTTTATCTCTACTTTTTAGCCTATTTCGATCCCTTCCCCCCACCCCACCCCCACTAGGGCTATCTGTACCTTGCTCGTCCTGCTTTCTACCCTTAATGTCACCTATTAGCACATTAATTAGCTAATATCACCACCATCAATACCTCTTTGTCCTTTTATCTATGACATCTTTTGGCAATCTCCACCTATCACTGGCCCTCTATCCAGCTCTACCTGTCCCACCTCCCCTTAAACCAGCTTATATTTCACCTCTCTTTTATTTTTCCTTAGTTCTGTTGAAGAGTCATACGGACTCGAAACGTTAACTGTGTTCCTCTCCGCAGATGCTGTCAGACCTGCTGAGTGTTTCCAGTTATTTTTATTTTTGTTTTTGACCTGTCTATGGCCCCTGAACCTCTACTTCCATATCCCTATAACCGTCCTGGTGATCCCTATACCATTACTGGCTGTTCCTCCAATTGTCTGGGCTCTAAGCTCTGGAAAACCCTTCCTATACCACTCCAGTCCTCTACCTCTCTCTCCTTCTTTAAGGATTCCTCTTTTCTTGATCAAACATTTGGTCACCTGTTGTTATAGGTTCTTACGTGGCTCAATGTCAAACTATGTCTGTTACTGAAATAAAAACAGAAAATGCTGGAAGACCTCAGCAGGTCTGGCAACATCTGTGGAGAGAGAAACAGAGTTAACGCGTCGAGCCTGTATAACTCAATTTCAGAGCTTATACTACAGGGAATGCATCTGCACCCACAGTATTTTGCTTTTATCTTCATGTCTGTTACAGGTCCTGTAAAGAAGCCCGGGAGGTTCTATGTTAAATGCACAATGTAAAAAAATATTCCTCACATGTGGTTGGGTTGTTTAGGAATGTCATGATGCTCCTTGGTGCCAAGCTCCCAGCATTCTTCACCCCCACCAACAGATCCCAGTCTGCTTCTTCGTGTGTTTAGAACTAGAACAATGGTGTATGTGTGCAGAATATAAAGTCAGGATTCTGAGTACTTTGTGCCCACCTCTCATTTGTTCTCCCTTCAGCCGGGAATGAGTTAATACAAAAGAAATACCGTGGATGCTGGAAATTGGAAATAAAAACAGAAAATGCTGGAAAAACACAGCAGGTCTGGCAGCATCCATGGAGAGAGAAACAGATTTTTTTCAGCAGTGACCTACCATCAGAAGCCAGAACTCTGATGAAAGGTCATCAGCCTGAAACATTAACTTTCTTTCACTCTCCATGGAAGTTGCCCAGCCTGCTGAATGAGTTAATAAAATCAAGCATGTTGTATTGAAACATGACGTGTGTGAAGGAGTGCTGCAATGAAGTAATACAGAGCTGAGGCTGCAAAACAGTAACACCTTTGACTACCACCAGTGGTGGTAAAATAAGAAGACCCCTATGTCAAGCTGCTTTGATCAGGAAGATATCAAATACTCTAATTAAAGCAACTTGTTGTTGAATCAGATTACTAAAATCACATGAGAACTTTTAACATTTAAATAGCTGAGACCATTGCATCTTTTAAGGGAAAAGTGGATAAGGGTGGATGACCGCACAGGACTGAGGAAAGCACAGGGGACTGGGAATAGATTTGCTGATATCTACCCCTCAACCAGCATTACTAAAATAGGTTATCTGGTGCTTTATCTCATTGTTGTTTGTGGGAGCTTGCTTTGTGCAAAATGACTGCCATTGCAATATTATAATACTGACCGAACTTCATCAGTATTGCTGATAAGAGACATTTTGCCACAGCTTTTCATCTTGCACTCATAAGGGAAAACAACAAATTTACACTGTATGAGAAGAGAGTGCTGATTGTTAGGAAAGTGGACCCTGATTGGTAGAGGCGCGGCACAGAGAATGGATGGTAACTGGAAATGCTTGGCATTGACATTTCAAACAATGCTTGGCAGTTAACTTTCAATCACCATCAACGGTGCATTCTACATGACAATGCCTCTACCAATCAGCGTCCATTGGCAATCAATCAGCATTCTCTTCTCATACGGTATAAACTTGTTGTTTACCCTGACATTGGTATTCTTGCGAATTGGCCTGATGAGTGCAAGATGAAAAGCTTCAACAAAATGTCACTTTTTCAGCAATACTCAAGTTCTGTACTATCAAACGACTTCAATAGTACGTCATTGGCTGTAAAGCTCTTTGGAGCATCCTGCAGTTGTGAAAAGTGTGACATAAATACAAGATTTTCATCCCAATCAACTAATGACATCAATGTCACAGCTACAGAATCAATGGCCGGAATTTTATGTCCCTCCCCTCCCACTCCCTGCCACCCACTGGGAGCAGGGCTGGCAGGTTGAGAGGGGGCATAAAATTGGCTCTATTGGTGTGGTGCACCCTGCCCGTCACCTACCCATCTTTGATTGTATTTAATCAGTGTTGAGATAGGTGGCCGGCAACCTTGTCCATCCTTGGGCCAATTGAAGCCCTTAAGCAGCCAATGAATGGCCATTTAAGGGTCCCTTCCCACCGCTGCAAGGATCGTCCCTGCTTGAAGAACCCCCCGCCCACCAACCTCGGCCTTTCAATCTTCCCCTTAGCCCCTCACCAAGGCCTAGCTGACTGGCCCCAGCAATTCATCTTCCTCTTCAGTCTCCATCACTGGCTTCTGGTCCAGGAACTGCTGCAGTCCCAACAGCGACCACACCTTCCAGTGCAAATGCTGAGATTGAAGAGTTACAGGCTCTCTGATTAGCCAGCAGCCCTGCCTCTGAGGACTGAGCGCCACAACTTCACACAATGTGAAATAGAGTCATGGCCTCTAGGGTTGGCACGGGTAAGCTTGGGCCCTGACTTTCCAGCCAGTGGGTGGGGCGACCACTTCCACATTATATTCTGGCCAATTATTTCATTGAAATTTACATTCATATGAAACATGCCAGCTAACTTTGTCACCTGCTAATTTACCTGCATAGGATTGGCCACTACAAATGGCAGTAGTGCTTCCATCGATACAACCCAAGGTGAAATGGTAGTTCCGAAACTCTTCCCTAGGAATGGTCCCAGTGGAACATATTCCCATTTCTGAATATCCCGAGCTGCAAAACACCAAACTGATGTCAGTCTGAAGCCAGATTGGCAATGCTTATCTCAAATACTACACAATGAGTCCATACAGAGTTAGTCACAAACATCACTTTCTCTCCCATGTCATGCTTCTTTCTGCAGTATTGGATACGTTAAGCTATAACATTGAAACCTTTCACAACAAGATATGTTTGGTAGTGAAACTGGAGTTTTACTCACAGGGATATTTCCATTATCAGTTTGGGAAGGAGTCTGATGGGGAAAATGGGCAAGTATTGGGCCAGTTGTCTCGGGATAATGTTGCCCGGAGGTGTATTGAGTGCACCAGAGACCAGAGAGTGGCCAACATAACACCCATTTATAAAAAAAGGGACAGAGCTAATCCAGGTAATTACAGGTCAATTATCTTAGTATTTGTGCAGGAAAATTTTAGTCCTCCAGTTGAGGGTGCGATTTCCTCCAGTACAATGAGAAAATAGTGAGAAGAAGCCAGGATGTATTTCAAAAGGGAAAATCATGCTTGACGAATCTCATGGAATTATAGAATCATTGAGGAGGTAACAGACATGCTCGATGGGGGAGAAATGCACTGGATGTATGTGTCCATGCACTTTGACAAGATATTACAAAGGAGGTTACTAGAGAAGATCAAGGAATTAGTGGGAGGATGAAATTAATTAGAAAGGAAAAGACAATCGGAGTTAAGGTTTTCAATGAGATTGGAAAATTCAATGTAATTAGAAAATACAGTGTGATTGGTGTTCCACATGGTTCAGTCCTGGGGCCACTTCTGTTCTCAGTGTATATCTGTGATTTGGAAATAGGACTCAAGGGAATGGTTTCCAGATGATACCAAAATAAAAGGAAAAATACCTTTCGTAGAAGACCTAAAGGAAGCTGCAAAGGGATATTAATAAGATGAGGGAATGGATTAAAAATGGGCAGATGAAATTCACTGCTACAGTCAATGTAAAGTGATGGATTTTGTTCCAAAACATTGAAGCAGTAATGATGCTCTGAATGCAAGTCAGTTCGGTACCGTGGAAGAACAAAGGGATTGGGGAGGTGGGGGGGATAAGTTCACAGGATATGGAAGGCAGCACCCCAAGTTGATAAGATTGTGAAACAACTAATGGAATTTCATATTATAATCACAAGGCTTAGAATATAAAAGCCAAGAGGTAATGCTAAGCCCATTGTAAAATGATGATAAGATCCAAGTTAAAGTACAATGTGTAATATTGGGCTCCACATTACAGGAAGGATATTGAGGCTTCAGAGGGACTGCACAGATTGACTAGGGTGTGGATACAAAAGCAAAATACTGCAGATGCTGGAAACCTGAAATAAAAGCAGAAAATATTAAATATTCTCAGCAAGTCAGGCAGCATCTGTGGAGGGAAAAGCAGAGTTAATGGCCTGAATTTTCAACCTCGAGGCAGGTAGTGGGAGTCAGGAATATTCCTGGCTCCACCCGCCCGCTTCGGGAGAAAATGCCCACAAAGGAGGTATCTTCATTACCCGGGGTTGATGGGGGAGGGGGGGAGGCAGCGGCAGTGGGGTGGAGGATGGTTGCGGGCTGGAGTCGGGCCAGCCGATTTGGAAAGAAGTTCAGAGGCAGCCATAGGGGCTTTCAAGTGTGGAGGCGGGCTGTTTAAAAGGCCCACCTCAGTGCTGTGGGGCTTCACCCCGATCAAAATGAAAACAAAGGCTGTCCAGCCATCAGCCCTCACATCCCCTCATCCCCCACATACTTCCCATGCCCCACACATGCCACCTCATGCCCCTATACCAAGCTATGGCACTCCACCCACCCCCATAGCTCTTATGCCCCTATACCAAGCTATGGCACTCCACCCACCCCCATAGCTCTTCTGCCCCTATACCAAGCTATGGCACTCCACCCACCCCCATAGCTCTTATGCCCCTATACCAAGCTATGGCACTTCCATGCCATTGACCTGCAGACACTGTATAGAACCAATTAACCTATAGTGACAGTAGGATGTATAACAAAAATTTAAAGCAATTAATTCATTCATTACTTTTCACTATGTTAAAAAAAGTCATTTTACTACAAGGCACCAAAAGTGTCAATCATCCAGAACCATTACAGTATCAATAACAAAAACCACGAACCCTTGAAATTGTGAAATTGACAGCAGAGATCAGAGAACCAGAGTTGTCAATCAAACAATGTTTTCCCTGGGGTGCATCCGTTTGAACACAAGTAATGGATTTCTGGGCTCTCAGCCAAGCATATATGAGGTTTTGCTGAGAGCCCAGTTTCCTCCAGGAATGCAACTTATAAATCACACCCACACCCTTGCTCCTGCAATTGAAAATTCAGCCCTTGTGTTTGAGTAAAGCTTTTTTCCTATATGGTCAGTGACCTTTGTTTCACTGGACATTAAACCTGACCCGTGGGAAAATGGTTTACAAATACACAGTCTTACCACTCCAGTCATTCATAAGAACCATCCCAAAGATATGTTCATGAGCCTTGGATACATCAATCGTCTCTCCCAACTTGGTGCCTGGTCCAATGAAGAAAGCCTAGTTTAACAAGAAAGGTGAAGTAAAAGTTGGAGTACATTTCCTTTCAGGTAATTACCAGCACGGAGCTTTATAGGTGGCACAGCTCCTGTAGATGCTGAATGAGAACCACAGCTGGTGTTGGTTGGAGAACAGCACGACTCTCCAACTCTCCAACACCTGAGATTTGAAATCTCAACATTAAAAATAAATGCTAAATGTGATTAACTAACGAAGTTAAGGAAAGCATCAAACTTATGGAAACAGCATATAACAGCACAAAGATGAATGGCAGGTCACGTGATTGGTCGGAATATAGAAAACGCCAGAGAATGATGAAAAGGATAATCAGGAGAAAGAAATTAGAAGTATGAGAGGAAGTGAGCTAGAAATTTAAACATGGAGAGCAAGTGTTTCTACAGGTATTTAAAAAGGATAGGAGTAAGTAAAGTGAGTGTTGGTCCTCTAGAGAGTGACAACGGGGAGTTACTAGTAGATAATATGGAAATGACAGATGAAATGAACAAATATTTTGCTTCTGTCTTCACTATAGAGGATACAAAAAACATTTCAGTAACAGCTGTAAATCAGGGGGTGGAAGGGAGAGGGGAACTTGGTGAAATTACAATCATTAGGGAAGTGGTACTGAGCAAACTGAAGGAGCTGCGGGCTGACAAGTAGCCGGGTCCAAATGAACTTCATCCTAGGATCTGAAAAAAGGTGGCTAATGAGATAATAGATGCACTGGTGTTAATTTTCCAAAATTTGCTAGGTTCTAGAAAGGTTCCATTAGACTGGAAAGTTGCAAATATAACGCCTCTATTCAAGAAGGGAGAGAGGCAGAAAACAGGAAACTATAGGCCAGTTAGCTTGACGTCTCTCATGGGCAATGTGTGAGAATCGATCATTAAGGAGGCTATAGCTGGATACTTAGAGAAACTCAAGATAATCAGCAAGAGTCAGCATGGTTTTGTGAAAGGGAAATCATGTTTGTCCATAGATCTCTGAAGGCGGAGGGGCATGTTAGTGGGGTGGTGAAAAGGGCATATGGGACACTTGCCTTTATCAATCGAGGCATAGATTACAAAAGTGGGGAGGTCATGTTGGAGTTGTGTAGGCCACAGCTGGAGTACTGTGTGCAGTTGTGGTCGCCACATTATAGGAAGCATGTGATTGCACTGGAGGGGTTGCAGAGGAGATTCACGAGCATGTTGCCTGGGATGAAACATTTAAGTTATGAAGAGAGGTGGGATAGATTTGGGTTGTTTTTGTTGGAGTAGAGAAGACTGAGGGGCGACCCGATGGATGTGTACAAGATTATGTGGGGCATGGACAGGGTGGATAGGGAGCAGCTGTTCCCCTTAGTTGAAGGGGATACAAGGGGATACAAGTTCAAGGTGAGGGGCAGGAGGTTTAGGGGGGATGTGAGGAAAAATTTTCTTTACCCAGAGGGTGGTGACAGTCTGGAATGCGCTGCCTGGGAGGGTGGTGGAGGCAGATTGCCTCATATCCTTTAAAAAGTACCTGGATGAGCACTTGGCACGTCATAACATTCAAGGCTATGGGCCAATTGCTGGTAAATGGGATTAGGTAGGTAGGTCAGGTGTTACTCAAGTGTCAGTGCAGACTCGATGGGCCGAAGGGCCTCTCCTGCACTGTGTGATTCTGTGATTCTGTGATTCTGTGATTCTATAATTAACCAATTTATTGGAGTTCTTTGAAGAATTAACATGTGCTGTGGATAAAGGGGAGCCTGTAGACGTACTGTACTTGGACTTCCAGAAGACATTTGATAAGGTGCCACATCAAAGCTTATGGTGTAGGGGGTAACATACTAGCCTGGATAGAAGATTGGCTGTCTGGCAGAAAACGGAGATGTATGCATATATGGGTCTTTTTCTGATTGGCAGGATGTGACGAGTGGAGTCCCACAGGGGTCGGTGCTGGGGCCTCAACTTTTTACAATTTAAATCAATGACTTAGATGAGGGGAGTGAAGGCATGGTAGCTGAATTTGCAGATGACACATAGGTAGGAACGTATGTTGTGAAGAGGACATAAAGAGGTTGCAGATGGATATAGATAGGTTGAGTGAGTGGGCAAAAATCTGGCAGATGGAATAGAATGTGGGAAATTGTGAAGTTGTTCACTTTGACAGGAAGAATAAAAAAGCAGAGTGTTACTAAAGGGAGAACGGCGTCAGAATTCCAAGGTACAGAGTGAACTGGATGTTCTGGTGCATAAGTCACGAAAAGTTAGTATGCAGATACAGCAAGTAATTAAGAAGGCTAATGAATCCTATCCTTTATTATAAGAGGAATTAGACATAAAAGTAAGGATGCTATGCTTCTGGTTATACAGGGCATTGGTGAGACCACATCTTGAATAGTGTGTGCAGTTTTGGTCTCCTTATTTAAGGAACGATGTAAATGTGTTAGAGGTGGTTCACAGGAGGTTTACTAGGTTGATACCTGGAATGAGTGGGTTACCCTTATGAGGAAAGGTTGGACAGACTTGTCTTCAAGAGGTTAGAAGAGTGAGAGGTGGCTTGATTGAAGTATATAAAATCCTGAATGGTATTGACAAGATGGACGTGGAAAGGATGTTTCCTCTTGCGGGTGAGTCCAGAACTACGGGGCACTGTTTTAAAATTAGGGGTCACCCTTTTAGCACGGAGATGAAGAGAATTCTTTTTCTCTAAGAGCGTTGTGCGATTTTGCAACTCGCTGCCTCAGGTGGTGGTAGAGGGGCGGGGTCGCTGAATATTTTTAAGGTGGAGGTAGATAGATTCTTGTTAGGTAAGGGGATCAAAGGTTATGGGGGTAGATGGGAATGTGAAATTCGAACCACAAGCAGATCAGCCATGATCTTATTGAACGGCAGAGCAGGTTCGTGGGGCCAAATGGCCTGCTTCTGCTCCTATTTCATATGTTTGTATGTTCATATGTTCATATGATTGCTTTCCCTTGTTATCCAGGACACCAGAGGAATTTGAAAAATTTACAAGAGGAACTCCCCCGGTCTGTTGCTACTATGGGATCTTTTTTACATCAACCTGAGAGGGCACACAGGGCCATGATTTAACATTCCATTCAAAAGATGATACCTCTGTCAGTGCAGCACTCCCTCAGTGCTGTATTGGAGTGACAGCCTGGATTATGCACTCAAGTCACTGGAGTGGGAATCAAATCCTGGACCTTCTGACTCAGAGTTCCAACAACTGAACCAGGCTGACACTTTGTACAAAGCTTACCTGAGTTTGAATAAGGTTAGCTAAATCATTCAGCTTTTTTTTAATATGTTCATTCATGGGATGTGGGCATCGCTCACAAGGCCAATATTTATTGCCCATCCCTAATTGCCCTTCAGAAGGGGATGGTGAGCTGCCTTCTTGAACCGCTACAGTCCATGTGATGTAGGTACACCCACAGTGCTGTTAGGGAGGGAGTTCCAGGATTTTGACCCAGCAACAGTGAAGGAATGGCATTATAGCTCCAAGTCCGGATGGTGTGTGGCTTGGAGGGGAATTTCCAGCTGGTGGTGTTCCAATGTGTTTGCTGTCCTTGTCCTTCTAAGAGGTAGTGGTCGTGGGTTTGGAAGGTGCTGCCTGAGGAGTCTTGATGAGTTCCTGCAATGCAGCTTGTAGATGGTGCACACTGCTGCTATTGTGCATTGGCGGTGGAAGGAGTGAACGTTTGTGGATAGGGTGCCAATCAAGTGGGCTGCTTTGTCCTGATTGGTGTCAAGCTTCTTGAGAGCTGTGGGAGCTGCACTCATCCAGGCAAATGGAGAGTATTCCATCACACTCCTGACTTGTGCCTTGTAAATGGTGGACAGGCTTTGGGGAGTCAGGGGGTGAATTACTCACTGCAGGATTCCTAGCCTCTGACCTGCTCTTGTAGCCACAGTATTTATATGGCTAGTCCAGTTCAGTTTCTGGTCAATGGTAACCCCCAGGATGTTGATGGGGGCAATTCAGTGATGGTAATGCCATCGAACGTCAAGGGGCGATGGTTGGATTCTCTCTTGTTGGAGATGATCATTGCCTGACAGTTGTGTGGTATGAATGTTACTTGCCACTTATCAGCTGAAGCCTGGATATTGTCCAGGTCTTGCTGCATTTGGACATGGGCTGCTTCAGTTTCTGAGGGGTTGCGAGTGCTGCTAAACATTCTGCAATCATCAGCGAACATCCCTATTTCTGACCTTATGATAGAAGAAAGGTCATTGTTGAAGCAGCTGAAGATAATTGGGCCTAGGGCACTATCCTGAGGACTTCCTGCAGTGATGTCCTGGAGCTGAGATGACTGACCTCCAACAACCACAGCCATCTTCCTCTGTACTAGGTATGACTCTATCCAATGGAGAATGTTTCCCCCGATTCCCATTTACTTGTTTTGCTAGGGCTCCTCGATGCTAATCTCAGGTCAAATGCCGCCTTGATGTCAAGGGTAGTCACTCCCACCTCACCTTTGGAGTTCAGCTCTTTTGTCCATGTTTGAACTAATGAGTTTAAAGCAATGAGGTCAGGAGCTGAGTGGATTTTGTGGAACACAAACAGAGCATCAGTGAGCAGGTTATTGCTAAGCAAGTGCTGCTTGATAGCACTGTTGTTGACCCCTTCCATTACTTTACTGATGATGGAGAGTAGGCTGATGGGGCGGTAATTGGCCAGGTTGGATTTGTCCTGCTTCTTGTGCACAGCACATATCTGGGCAAATTTCCACATAGCCAGGTAGATGCCAGTTGTAGCTGTGCTGGAACAATTTGGCTAGGGATGCAGCAAGTTCTGGAGCACAAGTCTTCAGTACTATTGCCAGAATGTGTCAGGACCCAAAGCTTTTTCAGTATCCAGTGCCTTCAGCTGTTTATTAACATCACGAGGAGTGAATCAATTCGGTTGAAGACTTGCATCTATGATGCTGGGGATGTCTGGAGGAGGCTGAGATGGATCATCCACTCGGCACTTCTGGCTGAAGATTGTTGCTTCAGCCTTACATTTTGCACTGATGTGCTGGACTTCTCCATCATTGAGGATGCAGATATTTGTGGAGCCTCCTCCACCAGTGAGTTATTTAATTGTCCACCACCATTCACGACTGGATGTGACAGGATTGCAGAGCTTAGATCTGATCTGTTCGTTGTGAAATCGCTTAGCTCTGTCTGTTGCTTGTTGTTTATGCTGTTTGGCACGAAAGTAGTCCTGTGTTGTAGTTTCTACAGGTTGACACCTCATTTTTAGGTATGCCAGCTGCTGTTCCTGGTATGCTCTCCTGCACTCTTCATTGAACCAGGATTGACCCCTGGACATGATGGTAATGGTAGAGTGGGAGATATGCTGGGCCATAAGCTGTATACATCTCTGCTGCTGCTGATGGCCCACAGTCTCTCATGGATTCCCAGTTTTGAGTTCCTAGATCCATTCGAGATCAATCCCATTTAACATGGTGCTAGTGCCACACAACATGATGGAGGGTATCCTCAATGTGAAGACAGGACTTCTTCTCCACAAAATGGTCACTCCTACCAATACTGTCATGGACAGATGCAACTGTGACAGGAAGGTTGGTGAAGATGAGGTCAAGTATGTTTATCCCTCACCACCTGCCGCAGACCCAGTCTAGCAGCTATATCATTTAGGACTTGGCCAGCTCAGTAAGTAATGGTGCTACTGAGCCACTTTTGGTGGTGCACATCGAAGTCCCCCACCCAGAGTAATCCTGCGCCCTTGTCACCCTCTGTGCTTCCTCCAAGATCTTAAATATTGTTTGGCAAAAGGTGCGAAATTTGAAAAATGACTATCTTATTTTTAAAATATGATATTGAAAGCTTGAGATTTACACGATTAGGGGTAAATACATTGCAGGGAGTCAGAGGGGTCATGGCATCCTCCAGTCATATTGAGTTGGCCGATATTTGACGTCAGGGCTCGGCCAAATTGTACTGCAAATAATTTACGCAGTTAACTTTTAGATTCTTAACTGTGATCGTGTTGCTGATTTGGAGGGATTGGAGTCACAGCCACGCTTTGCCAAGTCAGCCAAATCTGAACTTTGACCCTCCCCTTGAACCTTTGTCCTGAGCTTAACCCCATGTTACAAAACAGAAGAACTGGTTGCGGCTCCTGGACACATCATTCTGGAAATCCTGGCTAAAGGGGCAGAGGTCAGGTTGTTCTCCAAGCTGTATTGGGAAGTGTGCCAGACTATTTTGTGGCTGCTCTCTGGAAACCTCTTTTAGAACCTTTGATTAGGACCCTTTATGCCTGACAGAAAAGGGCAGAGTGCATTGTGCTTAGTGCCTGACTGAAAAGGTCAGAATGCACGATGCACACTTCACCCAACTGTGCCTGAAAATTACACCTATTGAAGGACCCTAATTTACATAATGCAGCCCAACTCCCCCATTTCATTGGGGGAAGTTGGACACGCCTGGTCCACAATCATATTAGGTTGGCCTTGGGCATCTCGGGAGCTGCCACCATTTCCCTGTACTTTGCATCCTGTAAAATGGGCAGTCATTGGTTGAAAATTACTCTCATTGACTTGAATTTGTCCTGCCTCAGAGAGACTCAGAAATATTGGCCATTTTGCAATGTGCAGCAGGCATCTGGGAACACCACCCTTGCAGGATCTGCTTGAAGTCACACACCATCCTGCTTTGGGCACATTTGTTCCTTTGTCATCACTGGGTCAAAATCCTGGAACTCCCTCCCTAACAGCACAGTGTGGTACCTACACCACAAGGACTGCAGGGGTTCAGGAAGGCAGCTCATCACCACCTTCTCAAGGACCATAAATGCTGGATGCATATGGTGGCACCACTTTTTCTAGTCAGAATCGATGATTAGTTAATTCCCCTGTCAATCACACCTGGAGCCCACACTGCTGTATGTAATTATGATTGGCTTTTGGGCATCATTTGTATCATGTGAATACCCTCCACTGACTATTTTGCTGCAGAAATCGCGTTGCTTTTATTGTTAGGATAGGATGTGGTAGCTTCAGTTACAAGTTTGGCTTGCTGTAGTTTGTAGATTCTCCTTTTAAACAGTCTCTGTAAACTGCAGTAGTGCACTAAATAGACTCCCTTTGCTTTGCTGTGTACTGAGTAAATAGCTGTTGCTTGCTGCAAAACAGACCATCTCTCTCAAGTTCTGTCGAAGGGTCATGAGGACTCGAAACGTCAACTCTTTTCTTCTCCGCCAATGCTGCCAGACCTGCTGAATTTTTCCAGGTAATTCTGTTTTTGTTTTGGATTTCCAGTATCCGCAGTTTTTTTGTTTTTATCTCTGTGTTTAATTGACTGCCACTGCTCTTCAAGAAATGCCTACCTCCTTGAAGAAGTTCTGTTCTTTTCTGCGACAAGATTTCCGTTCCTCTCTTTTGCCTTGCTCACCTTCATTGCTTTCCATTTCCCTTCTGGTGTTTGTTGTTCTATTGTTGTTGACATCTTTTGATGATCTGCTTCTATCACTGCTTGTTTGTCCCTACAGCCACACCCCCCCCCCCCTCCACTTCTCTCAAGTTCTGTCGAAGGGTCATGAGGACTCGAAACATCAACTCTTTTCTTCTCCGCCGATGCTGCCAGACCTGCTGAGCTTTTCCAGGTAATTCTGTTTTTGTTTTTTCATTTGTTGTGAATCCTGGCCTGGCGTAAGACCCACCCTGCCTTCAACTCAATTGGTTGATATACCGGTGTCAATAGACACTGACAACTGTTGGCCTTGTTAGTGACGCCAATCGCAAATTTCAATGAAATAAACATACCATCTCCAATTCAAAATCCAGAAGTTTGCAAGCTCGAAATACAGGCGGCAGTGCTGTAATGAGAATGTTTTGATTCACCAGTTAAACATTACCATGGCAATCATATGCAATGTATTCTTTATAATCTTGAATTTAATAATATTAGTGTAATAGTTATTCTGACATATTGAATGTGCGTCCAGTCATAAAATTATGAAACAACACTAAGAACCAAACATCATACTTGGTAAATATTTTATTGGATTCCAATTCAGCCAGGACATGACAGAGCTTCTACAATCACCCGTGAGGAGTCTCTGGGCTAAATTTTATGATTTAGCCATGAGCAGAGCCTTGCTTGAGGGAAGAACAGGTGGCTTATCTGTGATTTAGAGCACACTTGGTTTTCCATTGAGCGCCAGTGGATGACATAGTTAAAAAAATAAATGGACAGCAACTCCACATTGAAATATCCTTCGATCACAACAAACTGGAAATCAGCAGCATTAACCCCTCAAATAACTGAACATATAATCAGATTGTGAGGTCTTAATCTAGCTCCGAGTGCCTGTGATTCACAAGAAAAAAACCTCCCCACAAAATGGGAGTCTTTTCCTCTGGGGCACAAGAATAACCAGAGTGGGACTGAAAGCCTCACTGGTCAGAATAGGTGAAGGCTCCTAATTGGGGTTAGATAGAGGTGATGGGATTCTGCAACTAGTCGAAGTTAGAAACACGCTCCATTCACCAAAAGTACTGACAGCTCACAAAATCCAGAAGAGGTACACAAACCTACACATGGCCGAAAAGGAAAGGGATTTATGGGGTTAATGGGGTAAAACTTGACCGTGAGATAAAGTAAAATGGGTGATAATGAATTCTCAGTCCATTTTACACATCTCCTCATTTTTATATCCATTAACTTCAAACGAAATCCAACTCAGAAGAGGTGTAAAATGGACTGCCAACCTGCAGAAGTGGTTATGTACATCAATAGCTTTATACAGGCTCCCTCTGTGCTTGTGTACCCATCTCCAGCAAAGGCAAGGAGTAAAGTTATACAAGCTGAACTAACCAGTGAAACTTTACAAAAAGCAGCAACACTATCTGCTCGGAGACCAATTTGAAAAATATCTGGAAAATTCCTGGCTGATCCCCCTTCCATATCTTATTACCATTTCACCAGACAGCAAGATACGCAATGGAGGATCTCAGCCACTGGCTGGAGAGCTGGTGGAAGCCCCGTGTTGCCTCTTTTAGGGATGGCCTGCTGAATTCAGTGCCACGAGGTACATAACTGGACAGTGGCAGGCCTTCCCTGATCGACTTTTGGACATCATTTTTATTATGTGACCACCCTCCACTGGCTATTTTGCTGCAGGAATCACGCTGCTTTTATTGTTAGGATAAGTTGTGGTAGCTTCAGTTGCAAATTTTTCTTGTGGAGGAAAACTCGCCCCCTGAGAGCTGCTGGCCAGTCAGAGGCTGGCAGCTCAATTGAACAGCGACATTGCCAGTTCTACACCCACCTAGGCCCAGGATCATCGGTGTGTTGCAGGCCACAGGTGAGTGATGGCAGGAAGGGTGGGGGTGGGGGGTTGCAGTGGGTGCTGGTGGTGGAATTGTCAGCAAGGGCACAGGGGTGACTCTCAGCAGATCCCTTCCTTCCTGATGCTGGATCTCTTGACCAGGCACACAATGCCTTTGAGAGGGAGCCTGCAAGCAGGCCCTCGTGGGCTTGTTGTATTCCCTGCATGGTGAGCTCCCAACCAGCTGCTGGGTTAATACCAGCAGCAGAGGGATGAGACCCTTAAGTGGGCATTAATTGACCACTTATGGGTGTCAACTGGCAGCAGCTAGGAAGGCCATCCACAGACCTTCCTGCCATGGACGTGATCGTGGGGGGGAGGAGGTGGGAGGGTGGAAGGGGTCATCATCTTCCACCCTCCCAGTTGTTGTTGTATATTCACCAAGTGAAGGGAAAGATTTCATTTCCATTTAATACATGGTCCCTGCTGAAGCATTTCACCTCCCTCATCAACTGCTTGCAACCATTAAAATAAATTTCTATTAAGTGGTGTCAGGCACTGCTACTATCTTTTACCCTTATCAACTGCTGAAGGGCATTCCGGACACGAAATCGATGTGACAGTATCATCAGGATCTCTGAACTGTGATATCAAGAGGTGTAGGATTCCAAGCTAGTCAATAAAGTTATTCTTAGCCAGATTTAAATGGCCCTTTCTGATGTCCGTGATTTGAGGAATAAAAATGTCACAGTGGCTTTTAAAAAGTCTTCTATCTAAACAATTTCTCTAGATTGAAAAATATTTTTCATCACTCATTTAAGTCAGAAATGTAACTCCATGTGGTCTCATACTTACTCTCATCTGATCTTGTCTGTCCCATGGGTCTTCTGATGGGGGTACCAGACACGACAACAGATGATGCACGGCCATTGTAAGCAACAGGTAAATGCAACCTGGGAGTGGAGTACAGGAAAATGGTTTAAACTCTGGCTTTTTCTGCAGCGCCAAACTTTATTTTACATAACAAAAGGACTGGATCATGCTCAATGAATGCAAACTGACCTCAGACATATACATTTTCCAGGTAAGGTTGAACTCATGTCAGTCACAAGCTAGATATATGTGAGGGAGGTCACTGTGCCCAATCAGAAAGACAACCAGTCAAAACCAGGTGGAAATTTCGACTGGTCTTAATTGGTTGCAACTGGAGTAACTGGTTTCAACTGGATATACAGAAGATGACTGGTAATTATGGACAAGACCCAGTTTAGATTCCCTCTTGCCCAGTTGGCAGCAGACTTTAACTGGAAGCACTTTAACTTGTTAATTGGTTTAACTGAAACCAGTTGTCATATATGCTGGAACCAGTTGGAATTAAGTGGGACCAATAGACATGTTAGTTAATTCAACTGCTACCATTTAGCAGGGCCCCCATCCAAGGGACCCCCAACTGTTTCATCTTCACTACTGGGGAGTCCATGGCTCTATCATTCCATGTGAACAAGTTTCTGATATCAGTCTTAAATTTGCCATTTATTCGCTAAAATGTGTCCCCATTTCTAATTGTCTTGATTTAATTTGAGCTACTTTTTCAAGATTTATCTTCTCCAAAGTGTCAACCATTATATACACCTTCATCGGATTACCTCTCCATCGCCTCCCTGTGAGGTCAACATCCCAATTCTCCCCAGTCTTTCCTCTTACACTCGTGGTCAGTCTTGTGAATTGTCTTTGGAGTGTGATCATTAGTAGCTAGGACTGAACACTCACATAGGGCGCAATTGACCAAGATTCTCTCACTTTCTTTGACCATGTAGAGCAGTCATTGGAACATAATATTTGAATCACATGTTATTTCTATCTGATAAACAAGGAAATTCAACCCTCCCCCATATCAACTCCTTGAGCAATGGCAGGACCTGGTCACTTATGATTAGGAATAATTT
The DNA here is from genome assembly GCF_017639515.1 of Carcharodon carcharias. Taxonomy (NCBI): domain Eukaryota; kingdom Metazoa; phylum Chordata; class Chondrichthyes; order Lamniformes; family Lamnidae; genus Carcharodon; species Carcharodon carcharias. Next base: position 6,775,333 of record NC_054492.1, on the reverse strand, counting down.
GTCCACTGTTGTGTGATTCAACATAAAAATATGCAAAAGACAAGATTATTACTTGGGACTAAAACGAATCACAAATTGTGAAGGGAAAGTGCACAATTACGGAACCTTGAACAATGCAAACTGTCTACTGCCAGAATTCAAGGTTCAGATGCAGTAACAAAATGCACAACATCCCTGAAACATTTCTGTTTACCCATCAGGCTTTAGAGGAGAGGTTATTCTAATTAGTCTGTTATTTTTGTAGGATTCTCTCCATGCCAATCCCACATACCCCCGCCCCAAAAAAACCTAACACCAAAAGGCCAACCTGAACATGAAACTGTCAGTGACACCTCGATATTTATAAGAGAGGATTTGGGAACCAACGTTCAACCCATTTAAACTAAACATCTAACATCTGCAAGAAAATTAAACAGTAAAGACCATTCGTTGATCACATGAAGTTAACTCCAGATGCAAAGGTCAGGAAGGAGGGGCTGCTGCCTGAGTCATGGGGTCTCTGCCCCTTTAATGGGGCTTGGAATGCCCAGAGTCTGGCCCACACCTGGAGTTGGGTGCAGGCCTGATGGAGCTCCAGTGAATTGTCGGGAGTGGCTGAACTTCTTTCCCATGTGGAAGGGTTGTTCATGGCCAAATGCAGGGGTACCAAAAAAAATTGCATGGTTTTCCGATGCTCACCTGTCCACCCAACAGTCTCCTGGGAGTGGAATATCGTACAGGGTCCTGGGGAAAGGGGATGGAAGCTGAATTGTTGAAAGGTCGGCTGGGGCAGCATGTGTTGGTGATTCTGCAGCTGCTGTTCCAGACCCACATCAAGAGGCCAGTCTGCCTCAAATTTAACCGGGTGAAATTTCTGGACTTTGAGCTCTAGGCCGGGAGTTTCCTTCCAGCTGCTCCTGTTCACAGTCAGTGCAACTTCAACAGAAGTGCAACAGGAACCCTGTTCAAGCAGAGAAGCAGGGTTTCTGCCACACGTCTTGCATCAAAGTTACACCAGCGCAGCAGGAGGAACTCAGAGGAAATTTCCACCTCCGGTCCCGTGGGTGATTTGACAAATCTGTTACAAGAGAAATGTTGGTGTTGATTGCAGCTGCCAGCAAGATGGCTGTTGGATCAGCTTGTTGTTCATGGTCAATTTCTGAGATTCTCATGAGTGTGAGTGCAAGTTTCAGCGAGCAGAAGAGGCATCACTGGATGGAGTGTCTGAGATTCAGGAGCAGACTGGCCACGAGCATCCAACTTTAACACCCACAGTGAGCAATCAAAGGTCTAACTGGCACTGGCGTGGGCATGGGTTTTCCAACCCTCCTGGACTCTCCAGAATTAAAAATGAATCTCCTGCACACTGTTGTGAGAAAAATTGCAGGTCATTAAAGGAATTGTCTGCTTTCATCATTTTCCTTGAAAACCTTAATTTATTAGTTCTAAATCATTGGTGTTCTGGAACCTCCTGAATTCCAGACACTTGGAAAGCTGCACCTGAAATATTTCAAGACAGGGTTACTGGCTCAGCACTAACCAGTTTGGCATGAGGGCATTGTCCTTTCCTCGAAACATGATTCCAACATTTGTGGCATGCTGACGGGATGAATAAAAATCTGTGTAATCCCCTAGAAATAAAAAATATACAATGCAGAACAGTCCGCTTTATTGACATTTAGAGCCATTCCCAGTCTCTGTTACTCTATAATAAGGGTTATGCTTTAAGAATATTATTCCTCTGACTGGACAAGCTGCAATGCTGCCATGTTAGAAGAAAAGCTTCATATACCTTTCGTACCAAAACGTATCACAATCTTGGTTTAGATGGTTAAGGGGAGATTCTTGCCCTTTGCTTACTGCTCTCTGCTGCCCCCTCACTGCACAATGACCAAAAGCAACTTCCTAATACACAACAAAAACAGAATTACCTGGAAAAACTCAGCAGGTCTGGCAGCATCGGCGGAGAAGAAAAGAGTTGACGTTTCGAGTCCTCATGACCCTTCGACAGAACTTGCGTTCGAGTCCAAGAAAGAGTTGAAATATAAGCTGGTTTAAGGTGTGTGTGTGGGGGGCGGAGAGATAGAGAGACAAAGAGGTGGAGGGGGGGGGTGTGGTTGTAGGGACAAACAAGCAGTGATAGAAGCAGATCATCAAAAGATGTCAACGACAATAGTACAATAGAACATATAGGTGTTAAAATTAAAGTTGGTGATATTATCTAAACGAATGTGCTAATTAAGAATGGATGGTAGGGCACTCAAGGTATAGCTCTAGTGGGGGTTTTTTTTTATATAATGGAAATAGGTGGGAAAAGGAAAATCTTTATAATTTATTGGAAAAAAAAGGGAAGGGGGAAACAGAAAGGGGGTGGGGATGGGGGAGGGAGCTTACGACCTAAAGTTGTTGAATTCAATATTCAGTCCGGAAGGCTGTAAAGTCCCTAGTCGGAAGATGAGGTGTTGTTCCTCCAGTTTGCGTTGGGCTTCACTGGAACAATGCAGCAAGCCAAGGACAGACATGTGGGCAAGAGAGCAGGGTGGAGTGTTGAAATGGCAAGCGACAGGGAAGTTTGGGTCATTCTTGCGGACAGACCGCAGGTGTTCTGCAAAGCGGTCGCCCAGTTTACGTTTGGTCTCTCCAATGTAGAGGAGACCACATTGGGAGCAACGAATGCAGTAGACTAAGTTGGGGGAAATGCAAGTGAAATGCTGCTTCACTTGAAAGGAATGTTTGGGTCCTTGGACGGTGAGGAGAGAGGAAGTGAAGGGGCAGGCGTTGCATCTTTTGCGTGGGCATGGGGTGGTGCCATAGGAGGGGGTTGAGGAGTAGGGGGTGATGGAGGAGTGGACCAGGGTGTCCCGGAGGGAGCGATCCCTACGGAATGCCGATAAGGGGGGTGAAGGGAAGATGTGTTTGGTGGTGGCATCATGCTGGAGTTGGCAGAAATGGCGGAGGATGATCCTTTGAATGCGGAGGCTGGTGGGGTGATAAGTGAGGACAAGGGGGACCCTATCATGTTTCTGGGAGGGAGGAGAAGGCGTGAGGGCGGATGCGCGGGAGATGGGCCGGACACGGTTGAGGGCCCTGTCAACGACCGTGGGTGGAAAACCTCGGTTAAGGAAGAAGGAGGACATGTCAGAGGAACTGTTTTTGAACGTAGCATCATCGGAACAGATGCGACGGAGGCGAAGGAACTGAGAGAATGGGATGGAGTCCTTACAGGAAGCGGGGTGTGAGGAGCTGTAGTCGAGATAGCTGTGGGGGTCGGTGGGTTTGTAATGGATATTGGTGGACAGTCTATCACCAGAGATTGCTCCAGGAGAAAACAAAAGACTATTTACTGACAACAGCCTGGACAATAGCTCAAAAGTGAAGCAAGTTTCAACAGCATCAGTCACAGAAAATATCTGAAGTGTTTGTAATCTTAGCGCTATTAACGTTAACAAGGTAACAGAATCACCAGGAGCACCTTGCATGTGAGAGGTTTATCAGCAGCAGAATGGGCCGAACCCTGAACTTACACTTCTCATGGGATCGGGGGTGGGGGGGGCTGTTGGGTAGGGGCTGGCGAGAGCAGACCCTTGGTCTGTCCTAAGGGTGCGCACACTGTGGGTGAGTCTCTGTGCTCTTGAGGGGTGGGGGGGGAGGGGCGGGGGTGCAGTGCGGACAGGACAGGGCTGCTGGGGGTGGGGGGCAGAGATTAAAATGATGCTGTCTGAGGTGATGAGATGACAAAGTGTGAGCATTGAGGGGTATCTGAGTGTGGCAGCGGGTGGGGGTGTAGTCTAAACCTTCCACCTCAGTGGGAATGGAGGTGGGGACGGGAGGGTTTTAAAGAACTCTCCCTACAGTTACCCTCCCAACTAGGGTGTGGAGCATTTCCCTGACCAGGTAGGGCCTCATGGAAGAGCCGGGCGACGGATAAGAGGATGGTAAAAAGGAAGAGAGCGGAGAATAAGGGGAGATGGGAGGGGAAGTGAAGATTAGGAGGAGGAGGAGAAGAGAGGGAAGGCAATGAGGGTGGAGAGAAGGAAGGAGGGAGGAGACAAATGGAAAGGAGGAAGGGAGAAAGTAGAGGGCAGGATGGGGAGGGGCTGATGTCGATGGGTGGGAAAAGGGAGCGGTCAGGAGGCAAGATGCAGCTCAATGAGGTTAGCAGGGGAATGGTGGCTAAATGGGAAGCTGTAGTGTTCATTTTTGGTGAGGAGGGGGGGATACACAGAAATATTGAGCACAGGGCAGCAGGAGCCAATATGTTACTGTGGGGAGCAAGAGACATTATGCTATGTGTTAGGGCACTGGGAAAGGTAGAGAGTGATAGTGCTGTTGCCTTGTCTTGGGCCTATTGATTGTGGCTCCATGCTGAGAATGCTGGATCACTGAGTCCACAGGTTTTGGGGATTTCTTGGATTAGGTTAATTGAAAGATTGTTTTATCAAAATTCACTTTGATGCTAAAAATGCCTCCTTAACTGCTGAGACCTGTCTCTCAATGCTAAAGTTAGCTGGCACTAAATCCATGGGAATTACACTGTTACTAGGCAACAGAGAGTGAGCAACTCTCTGCTTTTTTTACACGTTGCTTTGCCCCTGACATTGTTGGGGGGTGGGGGTGGGGATTTTAACTCAAAGTGTTCAGCAGAAAACAAATGCGTGGGGGGTGGGAGGAAGTGGATAAGACCAGGAGACTTACAGCAGTGTGTAGAGGGAGAAGCATTCTGGGGTTAACAATATCACAAAACCAGAATTACCTGGAAAAACTCAGCAGGTCTGGCAGTTTTGCTGAGTTTTTCCAGGTAATTCTGTTTTTGTTTTAGATTTCCAGCATCTGCAGTTTTTTGTTTTTAACAATAACATAGTCTGGTTCGAGCTCAGACAGGCAAGGGATAGAGACAATCAATTGAGTTTATGGCTGGGTCTAAATACAATGGCTTAAAAGTGGTAACTTGATAAAGTTTGATTAATGCAACCGAAATAGGTTTATCACAAAAATTAAGCATTTTTAATCATAGTATCAATCCACTACCTGTAAGTAAGCTGATGTTAAATTACTTTAAAAATGCATGGAAGCATTTCCAGTTGGGGAACAGTCAATTTCTTGGTCAATGAAAACCAAATTTGCATTCAGAACCTTCTAAAATGTAGCTATTAGGGTCCTTGTGCCCGAAAGATCGCTTAATTTTTGGAGACTCCTTGAAGGCCTGAAAACAAGCACAGTCAGTGGAAACTCTGAAGGTGATGGATTCACCCAGGGGCACGGACAGTTTTGTGGACGGGACAGCTTTGTGGGATGTTTTTTAAACTAGAGGGAAAGGTATCAGAAACTCAAGTTGCACCTGTGTTTAAAATTCTGTCATCTTTTGCAGTTGTTTCAATTTTGGCTGAGCTACAGAAGAAAAGAGTCTAAGCCCAAGGAATCTCCAGGCTGACGATTGTTGGGGACAGGCTGGATAAACCACTTGGTTTTTTTTCCCCCCGCATTTTGTAAGCTCATTTTATAAATTCATTACCTAGAATCTAGAACATAGAAATAGGCCATCTGACCTATCACGAGCCGTCTCTCTGGCAATTGAATGGTAGTTAGAGTTCCAACATACCGATATGTGCAGGGAGATGCATTCTGGCTGAAGACTGGGGCACAAGTGCTCTGCAAAACAACAGAGGGTTTATAGAAATACACAACCATGTCCAGTTTCATTGCTCTCAGAGTCAGAACCTTGGTGCATTTGTTTCACAAGCACTGCCTAATATTCAAGTTAAAACCAATACATATGAATAAAATGAATTGGTTGGTGATTACAACTGCCATCTTCTCACTGTTTGGAAGACTGGAGCAATATTTCCCTGGAGTTCATTGGTTCACTTATAAAGAGGCTGCTTTTGGAGGATTGGCAGCTCTCGCCTTCTTGGATGGCATAATCTCAACTTAGTCCCCTGTGACACCACTCCTTCCAGGCTGGAGGTCTCCTCTCACTGAGTCCACCTCGAGGGTCACAGGTCAAGGTTGAGAAACCCTCAGCCTAGGAGTTTCATACTCCTTAGCTATGTCTCCCTTGGTGTGTGTCCCTGTATTTGGGTAGTTCATTCCAAACAGACTCTCAAGAAAACTCTCGGTTATGTGCAGCACCCGCCATATTTCATGCCCTATTGACAGTAGGAGAGTGCCCTGGATTGGTGTGGCCTTAGGTCTTTAATCAGACACAATGGGAGCCATCATGAAAGCAATATTTCACATGAGAGGCTTTGTTTTTATACGAAGCCAGCAACTCAGTGCTCAAGATCAGAGTTCAGCATTAGCCCCATATCAGTTCCTACATTTGATGCTAATTAAGGTTTGCTTCCCCCATACTTTGCTCCCAGAGTTTGCTGGTGCAGAGCTGAGAAAGAAAGGATGATGAAACACTGGGTTTTCATTACTCCGCATTTAATATCCACTTTTATGAGTTTCTCGGAGACTGTGCAGACCCCATCACTCAGGAACAGGAAACTGTCCAAATGACATGATAACACGGTGGCAATGCTGCCTCCTGGATACAATAATCCCCTCAGGATGTGAGCTTTAGTGCTTGTGGTCAGTCCCTGTGGAATGGGGGATCTTGGGAGAAGACAGACAGAAAGCTCCTGGAGAAATTTCTCTCAGGCCAGACAAAACCTTTTCTAAAGAGAGTCAGGACCCTTATATTGAAATAAATTACAAATATAGGTAAAATGCAGGTCCATCAGGTAGGGCACATTTCAGCTGAAGATTAAAGGGCACTGTGTTTTCCTTCACAATCTCCCCTTCCCTCTGCTTCCCCAACACCTGCCCATTTTTCACTTCCCACCCCTGTGCTCCACAGTCAGTACATGATTCTTTAGTTGCTACGCTTCCACCCTCTGGACCTCACTCCCTCAGCACTCCCTCTGTGCCTTCTCACTGACCAGCTAGCCTGTCTCTCCTCTGTCCCTCCCTGATCATTGTCTGCTGCCGTGTAATGAGTCCGAACAATATCTTTGTATGTGAGGAGCAGGACAGGATCAGGAGGTATTTTTACTCTAAACGAACGCTAAACGTTTTGGTGAAGAAGCCCAAATATTAAGGGGATCTCATCTCCCAGCCTCATTTTCATTGGAGAGGATCCACATCATCGTGAGTTGACACTATGATTTTTTTACTAAAAAGAAACTGAATACAGGGCAGTGTTTGTGCACCAATCTACCTAAAAGTTTGATCTTGCAGCCTATATTAACTTGAGTTCATCCATAACTCTGCTGGCTGCATCCTAACTTGCCCCGAGTCCCACTCACCCATCACTCCTGTGCTTGCTGACCTATGTTGGTTTCTTTTCCGCCAATGTCACAATTTAAAACTTCTCACCCTTGTTTACAAAACCCTCTAAAGGCCTTGTCCTTCCCTATCTCTGTAACCTCCCACAGCCCTATAGCCATCCGAGATCCCTGCGCTTTTTCAATCCTGGCCTCTTCCACATGCCGGGTTATCCTCGCTGCATGTAAAAATGTCATGTATGAACATGGGTGAAGCTGCTTCCAACATATGCCCCATCTGAAGGAGCTGCATCTTACCTCTGAATTGTAGCTTTGGGAAAATATAAAGGTCCTGATGCTCTCCTTAGGCACAAACGCTCCTTAGAAAGGATTTTGGCCTGTGAGAAATGTATCTTTTCAAGCCTCCTCGCTGCACCACTAGTGGCTGTTCCTTCAGCTGTGTAGGGACTAAGCTCCGGAATTTGTTCCCTAAGCATCTCCGTGCCTCTCTGTCTATCCTCCTTTAAGACACTCCTTAAAACCTACCTCTTCGATCAAGGTTTTAGTCAACTGTCCTCATGTCCTTTATGTGACGCAGTGTAAACGTTGATATAATAATGTTCCTTTGGTGTTTTGATATGTTAAACGCACTATATAAATGCCAGTTGTTGTTATAAAGGATTTACGCTGGGACTACATTTCTCCTGAATTGATACATTGCCCTAGAATAACCTGCCAACCAATCAGTAGATGCTCCAGCAAAGTGCATCTTTTTGTCAACCAATGCTCATCCAGGTTACTCAACATTAAATTTAAAATATTAATTTTTACATTTCCACGTAAACTTTCTTACTTTTTCCTCAGTTCTTTGTTATCCCGTAGCGTGGATTCGTCAGCTGACAGGAGCTGCTGGAGAAAGGCTCGAGCTTCCCTCCAGGCTTCGCAGCCAAGGGCCATGAAGGGGTTAAGAGTTTGCTGCAAGACACATAGGGCAAATCTTGAAAATCATTAGTTTCACAGATCTGCAGGAATTCACACTACATGGCACAGGCACGATGGGCAGAATGGCCTCTTTCTATGAGTCTAATACACATTTTCATTGCAAATAACTGATTCAATGGCATTCTTCTGGATATAGAGAAGAACTCTCCCCTCTTATACGAACTTTGGAAAGCAACTGGCAGATTTCATGTGTGGTAGATGTTTCATTGTGTGGTCAGGGTCTGGACGGGGGTTTTGGGAATTGTCTATTCTCCCGAAATATGCTGCACGAGTCTGTAGTTTCTCAAAACCATTACTCTTTATTTACAGCAAGAATTTACATATTTGGGTCTCTACACGAGGTTGGAGCTTTACCTCCTCCCAGATCACTCTTACTTCTCAGTCATGTGCTCTGGCATCAGTATTACATCAGCATCATATATGCTTCTGATGCCAATTGAAGCCAAGGTGGTGTTAAATAGGGGATCTATTAAGATCCCGTTGCTCGCCAGACTGGGACTCCCAGTCGACAATGCTGGCTGTTCATATGGTGGCTCCAGGGTGGAAATGGGGGCTGGGTTGATAGATCATGTGAGGGACCCCCACCTCCCTAAATGAACCATGACAGCTGCTGGGAAACAGCTGTGGTCACTGACCACCCCCTGGAGGGGTTGCCCCTCTAGAATCATGGCCAGGCAGCTGTGGCTTTTCAGAAAGTAAAAACAAAACGTTAGCTGACCTTCTCTGTCGCAGCCTTCATGCTCAGATTGGCTGTCCCCACCTCGGCCAGTGGGCCTGCTGATCACTGAGTGCTGGAGGGCCTCCCATTGGCCATCCGGCATTGGGAACCCACCCACCACCCCTGATTGAATGGTGAGTCCACTCCCTGGCCTTTAATCAGCAGGAGCACTGAAAATTGTGATGGGTGTATCTAAAACATCCCATGTGGGGTCAGGACCCACAACAGACCCATTTCTGGTTCCCCACCCTGATTGAAAATCCAGCCCCATAACTCTGCTCATAGTTTTAAAATTACTTGTAGAATCAGGAAACAGACATTGAAATCCTGAAGTTTCAGATAATGTGAGATGCTCATATCTCGAAACTGTCATGGCTTGTTTTCACGAGTAGAGCTACAAGAGCTGGTGTCTGTCTAAAGAAGTAAAAAGCATTATATCTGGACACTCTACATTCTGAAAAGGGCCTGAATTATCTTTGGGAGGATCTTCCAGTTTTGAGGTTCAAGAGGGGGTGGTTGAGGATATCTTCCACCGTGTGGTCTGCCCTGACTAAACGCTGTGTGATCCTGTGAGCCTGTAGAATCACATTCTGATAAAAGGTAATAAGAGGACATTCTTCACTGTCTGTTAACACTGGTCAATCATTGCCTGCAATGATGTGATGATGTTGGAGATTGTAAAGTGAGACACTGAATAATTGGTTGACAACGTTCGCACATCCTTGTACGCAGAGTAAAGACCTCCAAGTCAATCAGATATATATTGTAATGATGATATGAACTTGAGGCTAATTGTGTCAGCTTCCAAGCTCCTTCCTGTCATTACATGGTGTCAGGTGTTGAGCCCAAGTGTGCTTTCTGAGACCAATTTATGATTTGCAAGAAATCAAAATGAGATAAGAAGTAAAATGGAATGTGTTTGGAGAAATGAAGAAGCTGCAGTCTTATTTTGCAATAACTTGCATCGAATGAACTCTAGACAGACAGAAAGTTAAACAATCTGATGGAGAGAGAGCCTCAGCACAGGGGCTAGGGAAGAATATCCAGAATCCTTATGTTTAAACTGCTATGGATGAGAATTAGATGTGACAGATACAGAGACATTAGTTCTATTTGATTACAGCAGAGGGTGCTGGGACAGCTTGTACATCTTTCATAATTTAGGACTTACCCTAGGGCCCCACATTCGCTCTGCTCGTCCACCCCTGACCTGGTCCCACAATCCCCCCAACTCCTCACCTCCTTTCCAGCATCCCCCACTCCCTCAGCTCCTCACTCATCTCCCCGGTTTCACACTGCTCAAAATCTTAGCCCTCAGGTGAGTTTTCAACCATAACCCTCTGGGATTTCTGTGTTCCTCTAATACTGGCCCCTTGCACCACATCCCCAACTTGCTTCACTCCATCAGCTACCTTGACTTTAAGCTCTGAAATTTTCATTCTACCTATCTCCACTGCCGTCTCCTCCTTTAATATGCCCCCTAAAACCTTCCCTATGACCAAGCTTTCGGTCATTTGTTCTCATATTCTTTGCAGTGACTGTGTTGAATTTTTTTCTGAAATCACTCCTTTAAGCAGGATGTTAAAGCTGTTAAAGATGTTAAAACAAATATAAGTTGCTGTTGTTAGACTGCCTGTGGATTACAGAAATATTCAATTCTGGTAGATGCTGATAATCCTTCGGTGCCAACAATTTCTCATTGCAGATTAGTGCAAATGAATTGTCATCATCAAGGGATGTAAGCAGATCTTTAACACCAGTCTCTAAAAGCATTGATTCAGCATTTTCTAATCCCATCAAGTCTCCAGCATTGAGCAAAGCTGAGTCTTCAGTCTTGAGTGTGTTCAGTGTCTCCTTACTTGGTGTAGTTGATGATCATAGGTTACTCAAGGACCTAAGCATCACATGGCAACTTGCTACAACATGACAACAAGTATTTCAGGCAACAAAAGTAGTGTTGGTGATCATGAATAGGCTGAATTCATTGAAAGCTTTTGGGCGGATGTTGGTATTGACCAGCTGACCCACTGTGTAGGCGACAAGCCCAAGCTGGAGGATGAGGCTCCACTCCAGGTAGTGCAACCTCAAACTTTGGCCTCCATCACATTGAGATCACAGCTCCTTCCTTCTTTCTCTCCAATCTTCTTTGATGTTTGCTAATGAAATGAATGATAATTTGCCTGAAGGTAACTCTCCAGTTGGTACAAGACCCAAGTCAGGAGTGTGAAGGAATACTCCCCACCTGCCTGGATTGCACCAACCCAGCGACAGTTAAGGAACGGCAATATAGTTCCAAGTCAGGATGGTATGGTGATTATGACGATCCTGCCCAATATTTATTCTCAATCAATATTGCTGAAGCAGGTCGGCTGGTCATTACCCCTTGCTGCCGTGGTTCCTACATTGCAACTGTGACTACACTTCAGAAAAGCACTTAATTGGCTTTGGGACATCCTGAGATTGTGAAAGGTGCTAGTTCTTTCTTTCAGTCAGGAGTATCTCAACAATTACCAAGGTTTTAAATGGGTTCAAAGGGACTATAACTTACTTCACAGAATGAAACAAAGCCACTAATTCCAGCAATTGGTGCACATTACCTGGGTGAATACATGCTGATGTTTGGAGAGAACTGAGCCAGTGAAGAGATGTTTAACAACACTGAGGTCTAAGATCTGGTCTCCAATGGCAACGCCAATTCTATGTGTAGGCTGGAAGGAGAAAAGAAAGCAGAGATCAATCAAAAATGGAAGTGGATAAGTATTGAACGGGAAGATTGACAGTTCCTGTTTGAGAGCTCACCTTAGGACAAGTTCAATACAGTTAATGGTCTCTGTGTTGCCATTTCCACCATTCCCTATTATATAAATTTCTGCTGCTGAGCATTTCACACATTCATCTGGGGGTCCCTCACTCGTTCAATTAAAGAAGGTCCATGCACAGCCTGTGCTGAATTAGTCCGAAGCAGACACAGTGCTAATTGAGGCCACAATAAATTAGAAAAATGGAACCCAGAACTCCTGATCACAATCCAATGACCCTGCTCTGGGTCTGACAAGGACAAAACTGGACTGGGCTAGGCTAGGCAGGGTAGCACTGGACTCAGCTCAGAGTACTGGACAAGGCTATATCAGGCTGAACAACACAAGACTTGACAAGGTTTGGGCTGATCTGGCCTGGACAGGAGAGAACAAAACTGAGTTAGACAGGACATGACTGGGTTGGGCTGCAATGTGTCACATGGCCAGATATCCCACTACTTTCATCAACTAGGTTTAGGTACAAAATCAAATCAGGTAGCAGATTGGCACCGCCAGCAGTGAAATGTGACTGACATCAGTGACGACTTCTGGGGAGGGGCAATAAAAAACTGGGAGGGAGGGTAAATACCTTAACAGCTGTCTGAAATCACCAAAAACACACCACCGGCTCAATTCTGCCCAGTTGTGTTCTGTACTTACTTTTTGTGCAATTTCCCACAGTGCCAAGTACTCTAACATTGAGAACGTAGCCGCTTTCAATCTCTGCATGTATAACTCACCTTTACATACAGCTACATTTTGATTAGCAGTAATGAGCTTTAAAATGCTAGGTTATCTTCTCAAATTAAGACAGCTCGTTTGCGGAGAATACGACAGAAATGCCTTCAGAAAATGCTCAACTGACTCCTTTCCATACACCACCAGTTCCAAAATGTTCCCCCATTAGCGGTCCAAGATTAGAAATCTTGACATAGCGCATTGCTATGGCACTGGGGGAAAGTAAAAGTTATAGGGCTGCCTTACACTGTGCAATTAAACTATTTGTTATAGGGATTCAGGTGGCACTAGTAAGGCAGTGATAACCCAAGGGGTCTGGCCTATGTGTGATTTTACATGGTTGAATAGTCTCAAAGCACCTAGTGAATGACCAATGAGTTACCAAGTAAAGTAAAATTAAGTAAAGCCGAGTAAGGTATGGCTGGCTAAAGGTAAATGGAGATCCTTATGTCAGAGAGTTGCTTTTGTACAAGCTTGGAATTATACTTGGAGATATAAAACCCTGCAAACATTTGGATGTTGTGGTCATGCTAGACAGCCGAATCATGAGATATGAAATGGCCTTAATCATCAGTAGTGATCTGATATTGTGCAGTGTTCCGAATGGGCCCTTAGCAAAGGTATGCAATCTTGTCAATATTGTTGAGGCACTAATATTCATCTGAACTAGGATATATTTATTAATGAATAAATTAATGAAACCAGGACCTGGATTTGAAGGACATCACATGAATGAATTACTAAAGCTGTATGAGCACTGAGGACAGGTACAATCAGCAGCTGGCAAGATTATTCTCTAGATTTTTATAATTCGTCTTGGGATGTGAGCATCACTAGCAAGGTCAGCATTTATTACCTATCCCTAAGTTGCCTTGAGAAGATGGTGGTTGATTCTTGATTTTTGGTTCTTCTTGAACCGCTGCAGTCCCTGTGGTGTAGGTACACCCACAGTGCTGTTAGGGAGGGAGTTCCAGGATTTTGACCCAGCAACACTGAAGGAAAGGCAATATAGTCCCAAATCAGGTTGGTGTCTGCTTGGAGGGGAGTTTCCAGGTGGCGGTGTTCCCATGTGCCTGCTGCCCATGACCTTCCAATTGGCAGAGGGTTTGGAAGGTACTGTTGAAGGACCCTTGGTGAGTTGCTGTACTGCATCTTTGCAGGTGGTACACACTGCTGCCACTGTGCACTAGTAGTTGAAGGAGTGAATGTTTAAGATGTCAAATGGGTGCCAGTCATGTGAAATACTTTGTCCAGGATGGTGTTGAGCTTCTTGAGTACTGTTGGAGTTGCACTCATCCAGGCAAGTGGAGAGTATTCCATCACACTCCTGACTTAAGCCTTGTAGATAGGTTTTGGGGAGGCAAGAGGTGAGTTACTCAATGCAGGATTCCTAGCCCCTGGCTTGATTTTCTAGTCACAGAATTTATATGGCTGGTCCAGCTAAGTTTCTGGTCAATGGTAATCCCCAGGACGTTGATGCATGTCTATACCATCCAATTCTTCACACCCCTCCTTTTAACTACAGCATCGTTCCCCTCTTTCTTCTGAATACAGATACAAAATACTCATTAAGAATCACACCCACATCTTGCACCTCTGTACTTCTTGGTCTCTAATTGGCCTTACTCTTTCCTTAGTTATCCCTTTGTTCTTTCTGTGTTTATGAAACATTTTTGTGTTTTCTTTGATTTTACTTGCCAATATTTTTAATGTACTTTGTTTTCTAAATTTCATTTTAAATTTCACCCTATATTTTTATACTCCTCTTGGCTTCCTACAGTAATGGGATCACAAGCTTCCTTTTTTTTTGCCTTATCTTTTTCTGCGTACTCTTTGGCATCCAGGAGACACCAGATTTGGGAGACCCACTCTTTTTCTGTTTGGGAACACATTTGTTTTGAACTCTCTCTCTCTCCTTCTCGAATAGCTCCTGCTGCTCGGACACAGATTTACCTTCAACTCCTATAACTGTTTCCAGCCCACTTTTGTCAAACCACATCTCAGTTTAGTAAAATTGCTCTTGCTCTATTATGCCCTTCTCCATAACGACTCTAAAAATAACCAAATTATGATCACTAGCTTGTTCTCCCACTAGTACCTTGTCTATCTGCCCAGATTCATTTCCTAAAACTAAATTTTAGAAGTGTCCCTTCTCTTGTTGACTTGCTATCTTCTGTTTAGAAAAACTCTCTCAATGCATTTTAAAAATTATGGGCCCTCTATACCTTTTACACTGAATTTATCCCAGTTAATATTTGGGTAGCTGAAATCCCCTATTATTACTGCCCTATTGTGTCTGCACTTCTCAGCAATTTGCACACATATTTGCCTTTCTATCCCCCTTTGACTGTTTGGGGATCTATTTTACACTCCCAGCTGCATGATTTCCCCTTTTCTGTTCCTCAGTTCAGCCCATATGAACTCGTTTGATGCTCCTTCCAGTATATTATTCCACTCCATAGTTGTAATTGTCTCTTTAACCAATATTGTGACACCCTCCACTCCGTGTTCCTCTTTTCAACCACCTCTCTGTCCTGCCTAAAACATGTACCCAGGAATGCAGAGCTGTCATTCCTGCCTTTGTTTAAGTGATGCTTCATGTAAAGTTGTAAATAATTAACATATTTTCAGCAGTAACCGTTATTTCCAATAATTTTTAAGATCCTGTTGACTTTTCTGACAATGATTGCTGATCAGGTCGGCTTCCTGATAGCAATCCAAGGACATCATCATCATTCTAATGTCACAGTTCTCCAACGACCATCTGTTAAGATCAGTGTAGTGTCGGCAGACAGATGTTATATGCTAGCTTCACAGCACTCTGACTGGAAAACAAAGACCTGTGCTTAGCCTGCCAGTGACTCATAGACTCAAAGATGTTTACAGCACAGAAGGAGGCTGTTCAGCCCATCATGTCCATGCTGCTCAACAAAGATCTCACTACACTAATCCCATTTTCCAGTGCTTGGCCAGTAGCCCTGGAGGCTATGGCAACACAAGTGAATTTCTAAATACTTCTTAAATTTTACGAGAGTTTCTGACTCAACCACTCCTTCAAGCAGTGAGCTCCAGACTCCCAACACCCCCAGGGTGAAAAAATTTCTCCTCAACTCCCCTCTTAGCCTTCTACCCCTTACCTTAAATTTATGCCCCCTGGTTATTGACCCCTCTACCAATGGAAAAGGTGCCTTCCAAAGCACCCTATCTATGCCCTTCATAATCTTATACACCTCTCAATCTTTGCTGCTCCAAGGAAAATAACCCCAGCCTATCCAATCTTTCCTCATAGCTCAGACCCTACAGTCCAGGCAGCATTGTGGGCCAGGATCTTTAGGTCGGTAAGCAGGGGGGCAGGGCCCACTCGCCAATGTGGGTGGAACTCCCGATGTCACCCTGTGTCATTTCCATTTTCAATTCGGCGGGTGCACAGCCGAATCAGCTGTGTGCTCACCGACCTGTCAACGGCCAACTGAGGCCATTTAAAAACTAATTGAAATAATTAATAGACCTGCCCATCCAACCTTAAGGATAGCGGACAGGCCAGGAGCCCTGGCCGGCTTCATATAAAGCATGAAACCTCATCCACCTGAGGGATGGGGTTTCATGAGGGATTTAAAAAATTTAATAAAGGTTTGATTAAAAGTGATGGACATATCCCAACTCATGTGACAGTGTCACATGAGGGGACACATCAGGGAAATTTTATTTGTGCCCCTTTCACCATTTTTAACTTGGGCGCCATTCCCCCTGAGGCAGCACTTAGCCTCAGGGAGATCAGTGCACTCTTTCACGGGCATGTACGAAAAAGCACACTCTCAGCTGAGGGAATTCCCCCCCCCCCTCCACTGCCTGCACAGGGAGCGCATAGCACTTCCTGGAGGATGTCATGCTGGGCAGGCCTTAATTGGCCTGCCCACGTAAAGTGGCAGCTCGCCCCCAATCACCCCCAATCCTGAATTCCCCCCCCCCCCCACCATTGATGGGGGGAGAATTCTTCCCCTGGTAAATATCCTCTGCACCCTCTCCAGTGCAATCACATCCTTCCAATAATGTGGTGACTAGAACTGCACGCAGTACTCCAGCTGTGGTCTGATCAGTGTTTTATACAGTTCCAGCATGATTCACTCATCCATACAATGGTAGCTTTCTTTAACTACATGTAAATTTCTATAAATGCTCTCTCTTGCCCACATTGCCAAAAGTTTTCTCACAATAAGTTTCTGATACTGATGCAAATCCCTGTGAAATCTCTGACCAATTGCTCATGCTCCTCTTGCACTTTGAACAGTTGACCTCCTGCAGTCAGACCTACAGTATGCCTTCCCAGAAATAACCACTAGCGATGCCTGAGATGTCTCTTCACTCCATCTAAAGCATTCTAAAATGGGCAATGATAATCAACGGCTATATGTCTTTGTACCTGAGCGCATGCCATCCTTCTCCACACTATCCAGCCTTACCCTGGCTTTATCCTCTCTATGTCACTCCCAGGTGAGGCCAATTATACAATGGTGACATTGGTAGGGAACCTGAAGATCAGACAGAAGCTCTAAGCTACACAGGCCCGGTAGCAGCCTCTCACCTCGTCTCACACTCCCAGTACAATACTGAGGGAGACTGTTAGAGGAGCCACATTTTCGATGTGATATTAAACCAAGGCTCCACTGTCCTCTTAGGTGGACATCCACTATTCCACAGCACTAGTTCAAAGGGCAGAGGAGTTCTTCCTGGTGTCCTGGCCAATATTTATGCTGCAAGCAATATCACTTAAAACAGATGATTGTTTATCTGTTTCTGGGAACTTCTTGTGGCCAATTAAGTAGGTGGCCTACATTACAACAATTTCAATTTGGGATGTCTTGAAAATGTGAAAGGCGCTATATAAACGTAAGTTCTGATGCTCAATAGTTGATGAACATTGAACAGAAAACCAGGCACTTTTATAGGGCATGTTCCCAAACAAAACAAACTGACCAGAAAATAACACAACCACTATGAGTGTACCAACACCCAAGGGCTTTCATACCCCATCTGAGGATTTGCATTCATGTGTCAACATTGCGGAGAAGAATTTATAATAAAAACCGCCGGCATGTTTCCAGTGCTACACTGGGTTTAAAGTTGTTGAAAAGTCCAGGTTAAAGTTTTCAATTTCAGGCACATTGCTGCACTGGTTGAAACTGACATCCCTCCTTCTAATACATTCGATTCACTTACGTTGTCCGCAGTGGAAAACACACCGAACGGGAGGTTCTGGATCGGGAAATCCGAGTGTTCTGCTACTTTCACGAAAGACATGTTTAGAGTTGAGAAACAGAGCGAATGACTGCGGTTCTCTGCCGTGTCAAAGTTTAACAGTTAGCAGAGCCAATACCAGTGTCAGTGTAGCGAAAACGCCCAGAGTCAGGAGCTGCCCAGAGTCTGCTTGCACAATGTGTTTGATCTGTACCTGCATTTAATACTAATCAGTTTGAGAAGGTACGAAGTGCAACCCGGTTAAATGGCATTGGAAATCCCTGCCGAACTCTAAAACATACTGTCTCAAATTAGGGCACCTAGTTTGATCTCCCCTCAACTAGCAACATCACAACTTTACAACTATTGTGTCAAAGCCTTTCGTAATCTTAATCAGGTCACCTCCTCGTCTTTTTGTTCCTAGAGAAAAGCATCCCAGCCGTTCAATCCTTCCTGATAGGTAGAACCTCTCAGCTCTGACACCATTCTAGTATTTGTTTTGCACCTTCTCTAGTGCCTCTATATTATTTTTATAATATGGACACCAGAATTGTTCACAGTGCTCCAAGTGTTTGTTAACAAAGATTCTATACAAGTTTCCTATAACTTCTCTGCTTTTCAATTCCATCCCTTGAGAAATGAACCCTTAAAACCTCGGTTACTATGTTTTGTGTTTTGTGTATTTTCACTCAGAGCGCACTGCTCCTCGATTTCTAATTCTATTTGTACGGAGTATATGGTCTCCATATTCTTCCTACTAAGAGGTAACACCTCAGACTTATTTATTGTGAAGTTAATTTTGACAATTACTCATAAATTCTGAATGTTTATGAATGTACCTGTACTTTCATGCACTCCTTTGCAATAACTACAACTCTCCAATGTGGTGCATCTGCAAATTTTGAAATAGTACTTCCGATTCCTGAATCCGAATTGTTTATGTAAATGGCAACAACAATGATCCCAGTACCAAACCTTGCGGAACACCACTTCCTAACTTTTGCCAGTCTGAGTAACTACATTTAACCCCTACTCTCAACTTCCGGTTTTGTAGTCAACTTGCTATCTATCCTGTTACTTATTCCTCGGCTTCTCCGGTTATTTATTATTATTAGCCAGCTTGAGAACCTTCAAGCTGGAGTTGTTCAGAAGTCCTTCTGCAAAGTGAAGCATATACTCGTCAACTAAATTGTTCTCCTGAAGACACAGCTCCTCAAGGATGGTGTTCCTTTTCAGCATTAAAGCCAAAGCCTTGGCACCTTGGCTGCCAACATTGTTACCTACAAGACTTAGTTCTAACCTAAGTCAGGAGTCTATCTTATCAAAGGTTTTTTTTTAAAAAAAATTCAGATATATTAAAGCCAGTGCTTGTTTGCCTTTTCTGCTACTTCTAACAATTCCATAAGTTTGAGATCTAGCTGCTGTTTTTTCTGACAGAGTCCACAATTTCTCCAGCTAGGGATCAAAGCCCAAAAATTTGCATATACAGGCAAGAGATTGACTGACTAAAACTGTACAGTTTACTAGGTTAGAGTTTCTGACTAGTCATCCAGCTAGGACATCCTGCCCATTAGGACATTGACCCTGAAGTGGGGAAGAGTGAAACCAGCACCTCAGTGACTGTCCAAGAGAAAACAATTATTATCAGTATTCCAGAACACCAGATCAGGTATCATATTAACAAGTCTGCTATTAGATTGATGCTGTTCCAATCAAGTGACATCTTGGAGCCAACTGGATGCTGCTGCTTACCTCACTGCCTC
This sequence comes from Carcharodon carcharias, assembly GCF_017639515.1. NCBI lineage: Eukaryota > Metazoa > Chordata > Chondrichthyes > Lamniformes > Lamnidae > Carcharodon > Carcharodon carcharias. The sequence continues at coordinate 6,755,853 of NC_054492.1, read as the reverse complement.
TGCCCCCAAGTTGGTTAGCAGACAAATGCTGATTGGAACCATTGTTAGTTGGGCAGCAGGCACCAGGAGTTCTTCCTTAGTGGCAAGAGGAGTCCCATATCTCACATAAAATAAGAGTGTATTGCCACTATTCCCCTTGACTACATCATAGACACACAGCATGCCCTATCAAAATTGTGATTGCTCTAGCAGCAGAGAAGTTCTCACACAATCCTACATGGAATGCTCTCCATTAACTTATATTCCGAGTCCCAATTTCTGCACAGCTATTTGAGAGAAATATGTCTGCATCATAGTGCCAAGGACCTTATCAAACCAGCCCACAACTAACAAATCACCCTGATGTTTTAGAGATTGAAGTCCAATGCCAGATGGCAGGCTCACTCATGGCCAACTACTTAATCTGAGCTGTCATTTAAGGGTGTTTGACAGAGATGTACTTGGTCATGAGGCTGACTTCATCCCTTCTCAGAGGAGTCTCAAAAGAACTGCATCCAAAGTCATCCTATAGAACTATCATTGGAATGGATTCCAACAAGGGTCCAATAACAATGGAATCATGTCGTAGGAACATTTATCTTAATTTATTCCTAGCATCACCAACAATGGCAGCATTTATTGCCCATTGCACAGCACATTCCCGATTGTTGCACTACTTCTTGCTGTAGGGCTTTGGACTCTATACTTTCTGCAGAGATAGGCTTTTTAACTATTGCTCCTTTAACCTGGATACTGTCTTTTACCATATCCCAAGCTTTCTCCACACGATTCTCAATTCTAACCCATGGAGTTGCATGACTAATGTGTAGCCTAATGCTGCCTTTAACTCTGGCCTGATCTGCTTTAGAAAAGTGCTCCTGGTCAAATTCTGCTGCCAGTGTGAGAGGAGGCTGGCCTTGCAAAAACACATAGAACCCATATAACCATCGGACAAATACTCCTGGATGCTCCCGTTGTCCCTGCTTACAAGACCTCATCTTTTCACTAACATCCATTTTCTCAACACCTATCCCTTTAAGGGCTGCATCTAATACTTCATTTGCTGTTCTTTGATATATATCAGGATGAAGTCCCATCTTAAATCCTGAATTGCAAGCTGCAAGAATTTTTCTCTTAACATTCTCTCCCTCTGACTCTGGGTGTCCCAGCCTGAAATGCTAATACTGTGTCAAGTCCCTTACTCAACAGTCCCCAGCTTCTGAACATAAGCCTGTAATGCATTAGGTGTCAAACTGTTCAAAATCATCCTGTACACCACTATTCCTCTGTGAGGAATCATCTCACGTTGTGCCTGTACTACTGTGAATGGAGCTGAAGCCTTTGAAGGAGAAGAACTCTCTACCTCCATACTATCTCCACTATATTCCAACTTTCTCATCTCATCAGCTGAATTCTGGGACCATGTCATCGCTGCTAAGATTACTGCCTGCTGTCTTCCTAGTTCCTTTTGCAACTGCTCAATGTCTACTTGACACGGGCTATGATCTGTCTTCCTGGAAGGCAGCTCAATTGTTTCGTGGAGTGCTCCACGTGCATCCTCCAATTCCTGTCCAAGACACAGGTTTTCCTCCTGACACTGTTTCAACGCTGGGTGGATTCGACCCAGATTTGCACGATGGGTGTGAGAAAAGTCACTCTACATGCTGGCTGCAATGACAGGTTTTATTGTCCCCTTCCTGGCGCGTCCTGCCTCATTAATAAAGCATTCACAGGAAACAGGTTGGATCATGACAGGGCAGCCTCTGATTCGGCTGCCCTAATGTCAGCTCAGGTCTTCAGCAATCTGGGCACCATATTTAGAGGGTGCCCCTGCACAGAGCTCTCTCTCTCTAAGCAATCGGAAGCTGCTGGAAAGTCATGGCTGCCAAAGGGGCGAAACATGCTGCCCTTAATTTAGTGACGTCTCCCTCAGGCGCCTACTGGAAGCAGTGAAAACCTGCCGTGAAGTCCTCTACGCCCAATCTGGGCGAAGACCAGCAACCAAAGTGAAAAATCCAGCATGGGAGGCAGTGGCAGTGTTGGTCAGCACCAATGAACTGCAAAAGAGGACAGCCACCCAGTGCTGTAAGAGGATGAATGATCTCCTCTGTTCCGCCAGGGTAAGTCACTCTTCTCATCATTCTCAACTCACACACACACAAGCCCATCACACATCCACTGATATCTCACCCACTGCCAATACAAGAGACATCACCATTCACTCTCTCGCACACACCTTCATCTGCCCTGTGGATCGTGTCCTCATCCTGTTCATGGCATCACTCACCACCCACACATGCCAGACATCCTTCTCATCTGACCTGGCAGGCATCCTCCATCTTTATTCTTGCAGGACAAGCTGGCTCACAACAAAAGGGAGAGGTCACAGACTGGTGGAGAATGTCTAACATCAAGGTCCTCACAGACTTTGAAAACAGAGCCATCCAGCTGGCTGGTGAGGCTCTGGACTGTTCCTGTGCTGACAGTGAGGTTGACAGTGCTCTACCAATTGAGGGTCCAGCAGTGCAACATCCATCAGACTGTGAGTGAGTTCCCCTGGTCCGCAGTCTCCTGCCATGCACTAATTATCTCTCCTTGTTTTTGTGAAGCAGCCAAGGGAGCCCACAACCCAGATCCTCGATTCAAGCCCCAAAGACACCTCCGAAAAAGAGTTTGATGACACCCTAATCAAAGACCAATCACAGTGCTCACCCTCACCCCCCACCAGTGCAGAGACAGACACCACAGTGGTTCTAGAGTAGCCTCAGGGTCACAATCTGGTGAGCACATCGCCCTGTCTGAACCACAGCAGGCGGAAGTAGGGACTTCCCATGTCTCTGGCATTCGGAGGACTGCTGGAGGCAAGAAATCCACTGAGTCTGAGTTAGATGAGGAGCCTCTGGACACGGTCATACCTCAGTTGCTGGACCTGCAAAGGCAAGCTCGGGAACATCAGGAAGGGATGTCCGCTGCACTCCTCAGATTGTAAGGCATGATGGGGGAACCTGTTTGCCTCCAGGCTGAGGTAATAGTGCCGACATGTCAATGCACCGAGGTCAACACTGGTAGGATGGCGGCACTTGATCCAGAACATCAGTCCTGCTCTGCTGCGTGGGCTGAACTCCATTTCTGGTGTCATAATTAGCCTCCAACAGTGTGTACATGAGAGAGGTGTGGGGAAGTTCGGTCTCACTCCAGCTACCCCTTCTGCTCACGGAGTCAGCCAGGGGCCCTTGGGCACTCATATGGAGGAGGATCAGCAGGTGCACAGCCTGGGGCCATTCACCCAGGTGAATCTGGGAGAGTCTGGCCCATCTGAATCCCTTCTTCCTGTGACCACAACAGCTCCAGCTCCACAGGCCGAGGAGGGTGCAGCTGGCCACAGCAGGACACCCAAAACAGGAAGGGGTCCTCAAGGTCTCGGCCCTCCAGGGGATGCACGCTAAAGTCATCACAGACAGGGCATAGCAGTCAACAGGCTGCCTCCACCTCCATTGTGGATGCCAGGGAGCACCAAGACGTAGTGGCAGGTTAGGAAGGTTAAGAAACTGTAGTTTCATTGCCTGGGCATGAGTGTATGGGTGTTAATTACTTATACATAATGTCAACTATTGTAAATAAACTCCCAACAATGTCACCCTGCCTATGGCTCCTAGTTCTGATGAGCAGTGTTTGTGTCTTTCAGATGTGAAACCTTGGTCCCTGCTCAAGATAAAGGCAGTGATGGTCTGGCCTCACACTCATTGGACACATTACTAGTGCTTTCACCTTGATGATGCTTGTCGCAGCTGCCAGAATGTCATGGACAGGTGCCTGTGTGCATTCTCTCTGTGTGGCTCTCAGCACCTTTGAGGTGGGGCTGGCCACCATCTTTTCAGCATCTGTGACCAGTGACGCTGTGCTCCTGAAGGGGTCAGGTGCTGAAGGCTGACAAGGGATCAGGCGCATTTAAAGATTCCCGGCTGAGTTTCCATGATATGACCTTGATCACAGAGTGCAAGCGAGCTGCCCTCAGACAGACGGGATTCAGACATTCACAGACACTATGTGAAGATCTATGGAGTGTGCTCACTGCCTGTCATCATCATCCTCCTGCAGTCTAGTAAGTATTAGGGCCTCCGTTGTGTCTCCCTGACATGAGCCTGAGCACTGAGGGTATGTGCACTGCCATCAGCCACACAGGAGTCAAATGTTCACAGATGCAAGGTGAGGATATCAGGACTGTCCTCACTGCATCTCATCATCATCCCCCGCGAACCTTGCAGCCAAGAGGAATTCCCGAGTGTGCCTGCCTCATCCAGCCAGTGCGATGACCTCATCGCAGGCAACCTCGCCTTCGAGGATCTCATCACCGTCATCCTTGTTGGAGGAGACTCGCAGCTTTTCCATCTCTTCCTCAGCCTGGTCCTCCGCCCATTGCAGCGCCAGGTTGTGTAGCACACAGCAAACTACGATGATGCATGGCACCCTCTGGGGACTGGATTGTAGTGCTCCACCATTCCTGTCGAGGCATCAGAGCTTCATTTTCAAAATGCTTGTCATTTGCTCCACCAAAATCAGGGTCGTGGCATGAGCTTCATTATATCGTCTTTCTGCTGCAGCCTGAGGCATCATCTGCTACGTCCTCTGTGAGGAGCCCTTGTCCCAGAGAAACCAATCCTGCAGCTTCTCTGATCCTGGAAGATGTCAGGGATCTGAAACCTGCTACGGATATAGGAGTCGTGGACGAACTCTGGGAATCGTGCGCTGACCTGCATGCAGTACATATGAGATTGACATCCATTATAATCACACGCAACACTGAGGGATCATGAGCATGTCATCTTGACCATTCGTGCCAGCCTCAGTAAGACTTAAGCTCCCCAGCATCTCCTGTGTTTTGTATCTTTTATAGGTTTAATTAACCTGGACAAAAGTGGGCACAATATGTCACCATTATGTATGTATGCTGTTGACACATAATCTAATTTTTAAAATTCATTTATGGGATGTGGGTGTCGCTGGCTGGGCCAGCATTTATTGCCCATCCATAATTGCCCTTGAGAAGGTGGTGGTGAGCTGCTTCCTTGAACTACTGCAGTCCATATGGTGTAGGTACACCCACAGTGCTGTTAGGGAGTTCCAGGATTTTGATCCAGTGACAGTGAAGGAATGGCGATATATTTCCAAGTCAGGATGGTGAGTGGCTTGGAGGGGAAATTTCAGGTGGTGGTGTTCCCATGCGTCTGCTCCTCTTGACCTTCTAGATAGTAGTGGTCGTGAGTTTGGAAGGTACTGCCTAAGTAGCCCTGCTGAGTTCCTACAGTTCAACTTGTAGATGGTACACACTGCTGCCACTGTGCGTCCATGGCGGAGGCATGGTGGAGGGAGTGAGTGTTTGTGGAAGGGAGTGCCAATCAAGCAGGCTGCTTTGTCCTGGGTGGTGTCAAGCTTCTTGTGTTGTGGGAGCTGCACTCCAACAAGTAGCAAAATGCAGACCTATGTATATACTTGAAACCTTTTCTTTTGTTAATAAATATTTTAATTTTAGTTTTAAAAAATTCTCTGAAGTCTTGGTGGGCTTATTACTTCTGAATTCAGGGCACGCATCTCAAAATAAATACAAATTTCAAAACCGTTGTGACAGCATGATTAAGTTTCCCTCTTGGATTTATCCATCCGGCACATGTCCATCTGCCATGTCATAACAAACTGGGGACTCTTTGCAGGATATTTGAAAATTCCTTGACTGGTTTGGAGTTGGTGAATCTTAAGGTTACGAGTACAAGAAGCACTTTAAAAATCCCTCACACCAACTCCTGAATTCAAAGTGGTGAGACTGCAAAAATGGCTATAACCGTGGCTAAAACTTTTTAGGATGTAGAAGGTATAACTCTGATTGGGTTACAAAAAGTATCTAAGGGTGAGTTAACAGAGTTGGTGGATAAGTTGCAGTTGAGGTTACCTCAGGGCCAAAGAAAGCAAATTATAGTTGAAGTGACAGCACAACATTTGAAGTTGGAAGTGAACCTGACACCAGTGAGCCACAGCTGGGGGTCATGAGACATCCGTTACAAATCAAGAAGTTTGAATTTGAACAAGCAATGGAAATGAAAAAATTTGAACTAGAGACAGCAGAAAAAGAAAGAGCAGAAAGGGAAAAAGAGAAACTATTTCAAAAAGAAATGGAAAAGCGAAAACTTGATCTCCAGAGGGAAACGTTAGCAATGGAGGAGAGAGACAAGGAAAGAGACTGAGAGAACAAACTTAAAAAGCTGGGATAGAATTTTTGGATTGGCGGGCAGGGGCGGGGCCCACTTGCTGATGTGTAAAATGACGTCGGGCATGCGTCCTGAAGTCACCGCACATCATTCAGATCTTGTGTCCGGCAGGCGCACACCAGAGTCGGCTGCGCGCCCACTGAACTGTCAAAGGCCTATTATCAATTAAGTTGATTAACGGAGCTGCCCGTCCAACCTTAAGGTTGTTGGGCAGGCGCAGAGCCCAGACAGCCTTTGCATTTATCATGAAACCTCATCCACGGGCAGGATGAGGTTTCATGAAGGTTTTAAAGTTTAATACAAATTTTTAATAAAATTCATTGATATGTCCCAGCTCATGTGTCACTGTCACATGAGGGGACACGTCTTAAAATTTTTTTTTTCTTTAATAAAATTTTTAAAATTGAAACTAATCTCCCTGAGGCAGCTCTGTGCCTCAGGGAGATTTCTGCACTCTTTCGCAGGTATGTGTGAAAGAGCGCAAGTCCCGAGTCAGCCTCCTACCCCGCCCGCACAGGGAGTGCACAGCGCTTCTGGGGTGTGCATCACACTGTGCGGGCCTTAATTGGCCTGTCCACGTAAAATGGTGGCCTGCCCATGCCCACTCCCATCCAACCCCACCGATGGGGAGAAAATTCTTCCCCTAGACTTTCAAAAAGGGACCTCAGATGCTGAGAAAGGTTCTGATGATGGAAAAACATTTAATCTAAAACCCAGTTGGGAGATGTTTGAATTTGTGCAAGCTCTTCTGAAGTTTCAAAAAAAGAGATGTGGAGGCATTCTTTATTTCATTTGAGAAGATAGCCAAACAGATCAAATGGCCACAAGAAAACTGGACATTGCTAAGTGAGTGGGTAGAGCTCATGAGGTTTATACTTCACTGTCGGTGGATTACCATGTGGTAAAAGCTGCTATTTTGAGTGCATATGCGTTGGTTCCTGAGGCATACAGGAAGAAATTTAGGAATATAAGAGAACAGCTTGGGTAAGCTTATATTGAGTTTGAGAGAGTAAAGCAAAGTAATTTTGATCAGTGGATACAGGCATTAAAGATAGAGGCAACATATGCAGCTCTTAGAGAAGTAATTCTTTTGGAAGAAGGATAGAAAGTGGGAAGGTGAAAGGAAGGTAGGTAGTCAGGGAAGAGGTGGAAATTCTTTCTCATACTGAAAAGGATGATGATAAAGGTAGAAATGACACTCAAAAGCTGAGATGTAAGAAGGTTGGGTACATGAAGTCAACGTGTTGGAAATTACAGGAAAAATCTGTTGAAATTATTGGGATGCAGGAAAGTTCCTGAAGTAAAAGTACTTTGGTTCTGAGGTTCAAGAACAAGAAAAAACAGTGGTTTGTGTACTGGTGAAGCAGGAAGAATCAGTGATAGGTAAAGAAGTGGGAACGAGTTCACAACACATAACCAAGGGAGATCTGAGGAGCAGGTTGCAGAAATGTTTAAAAATGTTGTATGTGAAGGGGAAGTCTTTCCATGTCTAAAGGGTGTAGCAGGTCTAGTCAATCCTTAATGCTATGGGATATTTGTTGTTCGGAGGGAGTATTGCAGGTGACAATAAGTGTGGGTCAAGGAGATGTGAAACCTATTCCATTGTGGAAAGTAAATTTAAAGAGTAAGTGAAAAATAGATGAGCTGATTGTTGGAGTAATGTTCATTGCAGGGGTTCAATTTATTTTAGGTAATGATATAACTGTGTCACAGATGTGGGTGATGCCTATAGTAGTTGAGCAGCCTGAAGAGTGTTGCAGAAAGAGCATCCTGGATTGTTTCCAGATTGTGTGGTAACAAGATCACATGCTCACGGGTTGAAACAGAAAGAAGAGGAAGGTGAAAGGCACAGAAAAGGTGTTGAAGCTCAACTAGCTGACATTGTTTTTGATAAGATTGTTCAGGAGGAATGAATGGAAGGGAATGTGGCTGAAGTGTTTAGCTCAAGACAGTTGGCAGAGTTACAGAAAAAGGATCCACAAATAAAACAGTTATATCAGACAACTTACTCAGAAACAGAGGCAGAATGTATTCCAGAATGTTATGACATTAAGGGTAATGTGTTAATGAGAAAGTGGCAACTGTATCAGGTTTCAGCAGTTGAAGAATGGATGGGAGTGCATCAGATTATTATACCATTTGGATAAAGAAATGAGATACCGAGAAAAGCTCATGAAATTCCAATGGGGGAACATTTATGAATTAGAAAGACACAGGTGAAACCACAAAAAAATTTTCATTGGCCTGGATTGCATAGAGATGTAGTCAAATTCTGTAGAACATGTCACACATGTCAAGTGATAGGGAAATCACAAGCAGTGATTAAGCTGGCACCTTTAATTCCAATTCAAGCATTTGAGGAACCTTTTACTAGGGCCATGATTGGTTGTGTAGGACCCCGCCCCAAGACTAAAAGTGGAAATCAGTACTACTGACAATAATGGATGTGTCTACTGGGTTTCCCAAAGCAATACCTTTGCGAAATATTACAACAAAAGGAATGGTGGGAGAGTTGACTAAATTTTTTACAAGACATGGTTTACTAAAAGAAATACAATCAGATCAAGGTTCAAGTTTCATGCCACAACTGTTTAAGGAAGTAATGAACAGTTTGGAGGCAAAACAGTTTAAGTCAACAGCTTATCATCCAGAATCACAAGGGGCTTTGAAAAGATGGCGTCAAACTTTAAAACCCATGATGAGAGTGGATAATCAAGGACTATTCACAGGATTGGGATAGGGGAATTCCATTCTTGTTTTTTGCTATTAGGGATGCTCCTAATGCATTGACTGGATTTAGTCCTCTTGAATTAGTCTATGGTCATGAGGTAAGGGGACCAATGAAATTGATTCATGAGAAATTGGCGGGTCAAAATTCAGAAACTACTCTCCTGGATTATGTATCAAACTTCAGAGAAAGATTGGATAGAGTATGAAAGTTAGCTAGGCAACATTTAAAGGTATCACAGCAAGTGATGAAAATGAGAGCCACAGCTCGTAGTTTTGTTATTGGGGAAAAAGTGTTATGTTTGTTACCAGTACTGACTGACTCATTAAAAGCAAGATTTGGTGGGCCTTACTGGATTGAGGAGAAACTGAGTGATGTAAATTATTTATTAAATACTCCAGATAGAAGAAAGAAGCAGAGGGTGTGTCATGTAAATATGCTTAAAAACTACTTTGACAGGGAAGAGGACCAAAAGGAAATAATAGTGGTAGTAGGTGATGAGAAAGAGGTAGAAATTAAGGATTCTGAAATTGATTTTCCTCTAATTAAATTGGATAATGAGGGAGTACTTAAAAATTTTAAAAAAATATTAAGTTACCTTCCAGCCAAGTGTCAAAGTGATAGGGAGAAGCTATTGTATTCACACAAAGCTATTTGTGGGAATAAGCTAGGGAGGACATATTTAGCTATACATGATGCGAGTGTAGAAGGTTCAACTTCAATAAGGCAACATCCTTATAGATTAAATCCAGCAAAGTTATCACAAATACAGAAAGAAATTGAATTCATGCTTCTAAATGACATCACTGAGTCCAGTTGCCGTAACTGGAGTTCACCTATTGTGATGGTACCAAAACTGGATGGAAGACAAAGGCTATGTGTAGACTATCAAAAAGTTAATGCAGTGACAAAAGCAGATTCATATCCTATACCGTGGTTGGAAGATTGCATTGAGAAAGTGGGACAATCACAGTTTATCCCAAAAAAATGACTTACTGAGGGGATATTGGCATGTACCATTATTGGAGAGAGCAAAGGAGATATCGGCTTTTGTGACTCCAGATCGACTATATCAGTTTAATGTTATGTCATTTGGTATGAGAAATGCACCTGCACGTTTCAAAGGCTGACAAACAAAGTAATTGCAGGATTGAGCAATTGTGCTGTTTATATTGACGACTTGGTAGTTTTGTCAAATGTGGGAGGAGCATTTACAACATCTGGAAGTATTATTTAGTCAACTACAAGAAGCTAATTTGGTGATGAACTTGGCTAAAAGTGAATTTGCAAAAGCACAAATTACATGTCTAGGCCATATCATTGGACATGGTAAGGTGACTCTGAGAGATGTGAAAGTCAAAGCTATTGTAGATTTTCCTGTGCCTACAATAATGAGAAGTTTTGCGATTTCTGGGCATGAGTGGGTTTTAGCAGAAATTTGTACCAAATTTTAGCCAAGTGGTTGCTCCATTGACTGAACTATTAAAAAAGAACAAGACGTTTCAATGGACATAGGGATGTCAGGAGGCATTTGATAGTTTGAAAACTGTATTGACTATGACACCAGCTTTGGCAGTACCCAATTATGCCAAGCAATTTAAGTTGGCAGTTGACGCAAGTGATATAGGCATTGGGACCGTATTGTTACAAGAAAATAAAACTGGAATTGAGAAAACGATAGGGTACTTTTCACTGAAGTTGAATGTACAACAGAGAAAATATTCAGCAATCGAAAAGGAGATTCTGGGTCTGGTGTTAGCGTTGCAGCGTTTTGAGGTTTATGTTACAAAAAATTCATCAGAATCAATTGTTCATACACAATCCTTTAAAACCTCTGGAAAGATTTCGAGACCGAAGTGCAAAGCTATTCAGATGGAGTTTATTACTGCAGCCATTTAATCCATAGATTATACATGTGGCTGGCAAGGAAATTGAATTGCAGATGCATGCTCAAGAGTTAAAAACTCAAAGGGAAAATGGACATTTCAAACCTGGACACTGGACTGAAATTACTTCTGTTGATACCAAGGATTTGTATATATATTATGTTAATGCATGCATCTGGTAATGTAATAGTGTGAGTATATAGATAAATATAGTAGGTAGTGCAAAATGGGTTAAGAAAATGAAGCTGTCTTTTTAAATTACGACGGTTCATTTTTCGAAAAGGAGGGAGGCGTCATGAAGGTATAATAATTTTCATAATATTTTTCTGGTTTATTGTAAAGTTGGTTTATGGGGGTTGTGTTTTTCAGTGTGTGTGTGTCTGTGTGTGTGTGTGTTTTTGTGTGTGTGTGTGTGTGTGTGTGTGTGTGTGTGAGATTTAATTACATTTTCTAGCCAAGCAGACTGTGAGCTGAAGTTATCAAAATGTGTAGAAGTGTCTTTAATATGCTAATGAGTAAACATGGTTGGGGCTTTAGCGTGGAAAATATAAAGGGAATTTGCATTTTTAGATAGATGAAGGGGGATTTGAATTTCAGAGGTTAATGAGAATAGTAGCAATATGAAAAGATTTATATTATGAGAAAGGTAAAAGTTCCAAAGACACATGGAAACAATGGAATTTATATATTAAAAAGGGAGAAACATGTATAAAGGAGAATGAAGCTATGTGTCTGGAGAAGGCATTATAAGATCTAACAGAAGGGTCAGAAGCCTCCAGCATTTGTGCATAAACCTGCTGTCGACAGAAACCAAAGCTAGAAATAGCCACTTTGAATTCTACTGTCCAAGGTATTGTGTTAATTTGCTGTTTAGAATCTAAAACATCTATTTTTGGACAGTTGCCTTAAAGGGTGTATAACTGGGAGTCAAGATAATTAGGGATTTTAGGAGTTATGAAAGTAGTAATTTGTAGACCTATGCGTGTACTTGAAATCTTTTCTTTTGTTGATAAATATTTTAATTTTAGTTTTAAAAAAATCTCAAGTCTTGGTGGACTTATTACTTCTGAATTCAGGGCACAGATCTAACAAAAATACAAATTGCAAAACTGTTGTGATAGCATGATCAAGTTTCCCTCATGGATTTGATCTTCTTGGCACACACCATCTGCTGTGTCATAACACACTACCCTGAGGAACTCCTACAGTAATGGACTGAGATCACAGAATCTCACAGTGCAGAAGAGGCCCTTCGGCCCATCAAGTCTGCACCGACACTTGAGTAACACCTGACCTACCTACCTGATCCCATTTACCAGCACTTGGCCCATAGCCTTGAATGTTATGACGTGCCAAGTGCTCATCCAGGTACTTTTTAAAGGATGTGAGGTAACCCGCCTCCACCACCCTCCCAGGCAGCGCATTCCAGACCCTCACCACCCTCTGGGTAAAAAGGTTTTTCCTCACATCCCCCCCTAAACCTCCTGCTCCTCACTTTGAACTTATGAGATGATTGACCTACAACAGCCACACCCATCTTCCTTTGTGCTAAGTATGACTTCAATTAGTGGGAGAGTGATGTCAAGGGCATTCACTCTCACCTCCTCCGGAGTTTAGCTCTTTTGTCCTTGTTTGCACCAAGGTTGTAATGAGGTCAGGAGCTGAATGACCCTGGCAGAACACAAACTGAGCATTGGTGAGCAGGTTATAGCTAAGTGCCTCTTGATAGCACTGTTGATGATCCCTTCCGTCACTTTACTGATGATCGAGAGTAGACTGACGGGGCAGTAATTGGCTGGGTTGGATTTTCCTGCTTTTTGTGTACAAGACGTATCTGGGCAATTTTCCACATTGGCAGGAAGATGCAAGCGTTGTAGCTGTACTGGAACAGTTTGGCTAGGGGTGCAGCAAGTTTTGGAGCACAAGTCATCAGTACTATTGCTGGAATAATATCAAGGCCCATAACATTTGCAGTATCCCGTGCCTTCAGCCGTTTCTTGATACCACATGGAGTGAATGGAATTGGCTGAACTGAACTGGCAACTGTGATGCTGGGGAACAATGGAGGAGGCTGAAATAGAACATCCACTCCCATCTATCTGCTGCCCTTGTCCTTCAAGATGGTATTCTTTTGTGTTCTTTTGTTCTGTTGTCTGTGACATCTTTTGATGATCTGCTTCTATCACTGCTTCTTTGTCCCTACAACCACACCAACCCCCCATCACTTCTCTCCCCCCACCCAAACCCCACCCCCCACACCCCCCCCCCCCACCCCCCCCCACTCTCCCCACCCCCCCCCCCTCCCACACACACCTTAAACCAGCTTATATTTCACCCCTTTCTTGGATTCACTCAGTTCAGTCGAAGGGTGATGAGGACTCGAAACATCAACTCTTTTCTTCTCTGCCGATGCTGCCAGACCTACTGAGTTTTTCCAGGTAATTCTGTTTTTGTTTTGGATTTCCAGCATCCACAGTTTTTTTGTTTTTATCTCTGTGTTTAATTGACTGCCACTGCTCTTCAAGAAATGCCTACCTCCTTGAAGAAGTTCTGTTCGTCTCTGCAACAAGATTTCAGTATCTCTCTTTTGCCTTGCTCACCTTCATTGCTTTCCATTTCTCTCCTGGTGTTTGACAAGGTGTTTACTAAAACCCGCTTTCACAGCCATATCTCCTTTCTCAGTGACTGTCTCCGTCTCCGACATACCCCACGTGGATTTCAGCTGAAATTCCACCCCTCATGATTCGAACCCACCCAGGATTACAGGTATCTCCGGGACATAAAACGTTTCTCGGACTGCTGTTCCCGTCACATTCTGAGATCCACACTCAGTGCCATGCGCCGCCATATGAACACACTTGACCTCTCCCTCCAGCAGCACCGCCGTACCCTTTTTCAAAGCTGTGCGTGCCCCCAATTTCATTTTATTCTTCGTCTCATCCGATGCCTCAACAAGAAACTTTTTCTTTTTCTCTCAAGTACTAAGGAACGCAAGCTCCAACAACTCATTGACACCAACACCCATCTAGGACACTCCACCCCTGCCTGTCCCTCCGTCCCCACCCCTCTTCCAATCCCAGCCCCAGCCGTGTATTCACTATACCCCCGACCTTCCCCTCTCCGATGCTGAATGTTCAGTGCTCAGCAAAGGACTTAGTTTCATACCCTTACGCCCTCACCTCAATGAATTTCGGGCTCGGCATGATACTGAACGCTTCTTCCGCCGTCTTCGTCTCCGGGCTCACTTCTTTGGGCAGGAGTCCTCTCCCAGTTCAACGGATCCTTTCACCCACCTCCAATATTCTCCCTCCACCTGGACCCTTCCCTCTGGATTCTTACCTTCTCTTGATCTTTTCATTGAGAACTGTCGGCGCGACATTAGTCGTCTCAATTTCTCTGCTCCTCTTACCCATTCTAATTTGTCTCTCTCTGAACTTACTGCACTCCATTCTCTCAGGTCCAACCCTGACATTGTTATCAAACCCGTTGACAAGGGTGGTGCTGTTGTTGTCTGGCGCACTGACCTCTATCTCGCTGAGGCTGAGCATCAACTCGCAGACACTTCCTCCTACCTCTCCCTGGACCATGACCCCACCACTGAACATCAAGCCATTGTTTCCAGGACTGTCACTAACCTCATCTCCTCTGGAGATCTTCCTCCCACAGCTTCCAACCTGATAGTCGCCCAACCTCGGACGGCCCGCTTCTATCTCCTACCCAAAATCCACAAACAGAACTGTCCCGGTAGACCGATCGTGTCAGCTTGCTCCTGCCCCACAGAACTCATTTCTTGTTATCTTGACTCCCTTCTCTCTCCCCTTGTCCAGTCCCTTCCCACCTACATCCGTGATTCCTCTGACACCTTACGACACATCAACAATTTCCAGTTCCCTGGCCCCAACCGCTTCCTCTTCACCATGGACGTCCCATCCCTCTCCACCTCCATCCCCCACCAGCTTGGTCTGAGGGCCCTTAGCTTCTTCCTCGAACAGAGGCCCAAACAATCCCCATTCACCACTACTCTCCTCCGTCTGGCTGAACTTGTTCTCATACTGAACAATTTCTCCTTCAACTCCTCTCACTTCCTCCAAATAAAAGGTGTGGCTATGGGTACCCACATGGACTCCAGCTATGCCTGTCTCTTTATGGGGTATGTGGAACATTCCTTGTTCCAGTCCTACTCCGGCCCCCTTCCACAACTCTTTCTCCGGTACATCGATGATTACTTCGGTGCTCCTTCATGTTCTCGTCGGGACTTGGAAAAATTTATTAATTTTGCTTCCAATCTCCACCCCTCCATCATTTTCACGTGGTCCATCTCTGACACTTCCCTTCCCTTCCTTGACCTCTCTGTCTCAATCTCTGGTGATAGACTGTCCACCAATATCCATTACAAACCTACCGACTCCCACAGCTACCTCGACTACAGCTCCTCACACCCCGCTTCCTGTAAGGACTCCATCCCATTCTCTCAGTTCCTTCGCCTCCGTTGCATCTGGTTCGATGATGCTACCTTCAAAAACAGTTCCTCTGACATGTCCTCCTTCTTCCTTAACCGAGGTTTTCCACACATGGTCGTTGACAGGGCCCTCAACCGTGTCCGGCCCGTCTCCCGCACATCCGCCCTCATGCCTTCTCCTCCCTCCCAGAAACATGATAGGGTCCCCCTTGTCCTCACTTATCACCCCACCAGCCTCTGCATTCAAAGGATCATCCTCCGCCATTTCCGCCAACTCCAGCATGATGCCACCACCAAACACATTTTCCCTTCACCCCCCCTATCGGCATTCCGTAGGGATCGTTCCCTCCGGGACACCCTGGTCCACTCCTCCATCACCCCCTACTCCTCAAACCCCTCCTATGGCACCACCCCATGCCCACGCAAAAGATGTAATACCTGCCCCTTCACTTCCTCTCTCCTCACCGTCCAAGGGCCCAAACACTCCTTTCAAGTGAAGCAGCATTTCACTTGCATTTCCCCCAACTTAGTCTACTGCATTCGTTGCTCCCAATGTGGTCTCCTCTACATTGGAGAGACCAAACGTAAACTGGGCGACCGCTTTGCAGAACACCTGCGGTCTGTCCGCAAGGATGACCCAAACCTCCCTGTTGCTTGCCATTTTAACACTCCATCCTGCTCTCTTGCCCACATGCCTGTCCTTGGCTTGCTGCATTGTTCCAGTGAAGCCCAACGCAAACTGGAGGAACAACACCTCATCTTCCGACTAGGCACTTTACAGCCTGAGTATTGAATTCAACAACTTTAGGTCTTGAGCTCCCTCCTCCATCCCCACCCCCTTTCTGTTTCTTCCCCCTTCCTTTTGTTTTTTCCAATAAATTATATAGATTTTTCTTTTCCCACCTATTTCCATTATTTTTAAATATTTTTACATCTTTTATGCTCCCCCACCCCCACTAGAGCTATACCTTGAGTGCCCTACCATCCATTCTTAATTAGCACATTCGTTTAGAAAGTATCACCAACTTTAACACCTATGTGTTCTTTTGTTCTGTTGTCTGTGACATCTTTTGATGATCTGCTTCTATTACTGCTTGTTTGTCCCTACAACCACACCAACCCCCTCCACTTCTCTCCCCTCCCACCCACCCTCCCCCACATACACACACACCTTAAACCAGCTTATATTTCACCCCTTTCTTGGATTCACTCAGTTCGGTTGAAGGGTCATGAGGACTCGAGACGTCAACTCTTTTCTTCTCCGCCAAAGCTGCCAGACCTGCTGAGTTTTTCCAGGTAATTCTGTTTTTGTTTCGGATTTCCAGCATCCGCAGTTTTTTTGTTTTTATTTTTGTATCTATGGGTTTGGAAGATGCTGTCTAAGGGGCTTTGGTGAATTCCTGCAGTGCATCTTGTAGATGGTACACACTGCTGCTACTGTGCATTGGTGATGGAGGGAGTGATTGTTTGTGGGTGGGGTGCCAATCAAACAGGCTGCTTTGTCCTGAACGGTGTCAAGCTTCTTGAGTGTTGTTGGAGCTGCACTCATCCAGGCAAGTGGTGAGTATTCATGATTGACCTACAACAGCCACAACCATCTTCCTTTGTGGTAAGTATGACTCCAATTAGTGGGAGAGTTATGTCAAGGGCAATCACTCCTGACTTGTGCCTTCTAGATGGTGGTCGGAATTTGGGGAGTCAGAAGGTGAGTTACTCGTCGGAGGATTCCCAGCCTCTGACCTGTTCTTGTAGCCACAGTATTTAAAAGGCTAACTCTGTTCAGTTTCTGGTCAATGGTAACCCCCAGGATGTTGATTGACAGATGGGAACACCACCACCTGGAAGCTCCCCTCCAAGTCACTCACCATCCTAACCTGGAAATGTTCCTTCACTGTTGCCGAGTCAAAATCCTGGAACTCCCTCCCTAACAGCAATGTGGGTGTACCCACACCACATGGACTGCAGCAGTTCAAGAAGTCAGCTACCACCTCCTCAAGGGCAACTAGGGATGGGCAATAAATGCTGGCCCAGCCAGTGAAGCACACATCCCATGAATGAATTTTTAAAAATCCACCCGGCACTTCTGGCTGATGATTGTTGCAACTGCTTCAGCCTCATCTTTTGAACTGATGTGCTGGGGATATTTGTGGAGCCCCTTCCTCCAGTGAGTTGTTTAATTGTCTACCACCATTCATGACTGGATGTGGCAGGACTGGGGACATGAACGGTTGATTGTGGAATCAATTAGCTCTATCTATCGCTTGCTGCTTATGCTGTTTGACATGCAAGTGTTGTAGTTTCACCAAGTTGATACTTCATTTTTAGATATGCCTGGTGCTGCTCCTGGCATGCCCTCTTCATCGAACCAGGGTTGATCCCTTGGCTTGATGGTTATGGTAGATTGGGGGCTATGCCGGGCCGAGGTTACAGATTGTGTTCAAGTACAATTTTGCTGCTGCTGATGGCCCACAGTGCTTCATGGATGCCTAGTCTTGTGTTGCTAGATCTGTTCAAAATCTGTCCCACTTAGTACAGTGATAGTGCCACAGAACACGATGGAGGATATCATCAATGTGAAGAAAGTACTTAAGTCTCCACAAAGACTATAGTGCTACTGCTACTGTCATGGACTGATGCATCTGCAGCAGGCAGGTTGCTAAGTATGAGGTCAAGAATGATTTTCCATCTTGTTGGTTCCCTCCCCACCTGTCACAGACCCAGTGTAGCAGCTATGTCCTTTAGGTCTCGACCAGCTCGGTTTGTAGTGGTGTTACCGAGCCATTCTTGGTGATGGACATTGAAGCCCCCCCGACCCAGAGTACATTCTGTGCCCTTGCCGCCCTCAGTGCTTCCTCCAAGTGGTGTTCAACATGGTAGGAGTACTGATTCATCAGTTTTTTTGGGGTTGGTGGGTGGGTGGGTGGAACGCGGTGCGGTTGGATGTGCAATATATAGTAATCATCAGGAGGTTTTCATGTCATGAGACTTCAAGGGGTCTGGAGCCCATGTTGAGGGCTCCCAGGGCAACTCCCTCCTGTATACCACTGTGCCACCACCTCTACTGGGTCCACCCTGTCGGTGGAACAGGACCTGCTCAGGGATAGTGATGCGGGTGTCTGCAATGTTGGCTGTAGGGTATGATTCCATGAGTATGACTATGTCAGGCTGTTGCTTGACTATTCTATGAGGCAACTCTCCCAATTTTGGCACAAGTCCCCAGCTGTTAGTTCAGAGGACTTTGCAGGGTTGACAGCACCGAGTTTGCCTTTGCAGATGCCGGGTGGTCCAGCCTATTTCCTTTTAGACTTTTTAGCAATTTGATGCAACTGAGTGGCTTGGTAGGCCACATCAGAGGGTATTTAAGAATCAACCACATTACTGTGGGTCTAGAGGCACATGTAGGCCAGACCAGCTAAGGATGGCAGATTTCTTTCCCTAAAGGGCATTACTGAACCAGATGGGTTTTTATGACAACGACTTCTAATTCCAGATTTTTATTATTGAATTCAAATTCCAGCATCTACTGTGGTGCGATTTGAACACAGGTCCCCAGAGGATTATCTTGGTCTCTGGCTGACTAGTCCAGTGACAATACAACCATGCCACTGCCTTCCTGTAATTTATTTGAGAGGTTAGCTGGTACTGATTGTGATGTCTACAAGTGCTCATTGGTTTTGTGTAGTCGCTATTTCCCAGTACATCCAGAGCAATTCCTGTCCATACTAGATTACTTTCGGAAGAAACCTCCTCACCTAAAGATGGTAAGAATGGGGAACACTCTACCACAAGTGCTTGAAGTAAAGGATTCATTTAAGTTAATGCTAGACAAGCATTAAAGGCAGAAAGGAGCCAATGGTTACAATAGTAGATTTAGATGTGGAAAAATAGGCGGTGGCTCAAGTTGAGCATAAACATCAGCGTGGTCTGATTGGGCCAAATAGACCGTATCACACAGGAACAGGCGATGTAAACTCCGCTGCAGTATCCTAAACTGACTTATTGCATACCACTTTCATAGACTTATGCCTCATATATTCCAGGTCTCACCTTGTATAGCCATGGCAAACTGAGCCTTTAAAAACCCATTATGGAGATTCTGCTTGGTACAGTTGTACTTACAAACAGAATCTCAAAATCACACATTGCTAGTTTGGGAATTTTATTTATGCATTCTCGTGGACTAAAAATCATGGCTAGACAATGCACAATTTTATATTATGTACTTTCAGCATACAGCAGCAGTGTAGCTGTATGATGCAACCAAGAGGATTGGCTATTTCAGAGGGCGGTTAAAGTTCAACCACATTGCTGTGGATCTCAAGCCAAACTTTGGCCAGTAAGGATGGCAGAATTCCTTTCCTGAAGGATATGGATAAAGCAGATAGGTTTTTATGACAATCTACTAGTTTCATGATTATTAATGAGATGTATTTGATTCCTGATTATTAAGTAATTGAATTTAAATTCCACCAGCTATGGTAGGATTTGAACTCATGCCCCCTGAGCATTAGCCTGGGCCTGTGAATTTTTAGTCTAGTAACATTACCATTATGTTTCTGTATTAGTGGGGATGGTAGCAAAGTATTTAGCCTGGTATTAGCCTGTTTGCCATATCCACCCCATGCTCAAGAATAGAACTAAACAACAAAAACAACATAAATTTATATAGCACCTTTAACAATGAAATGGCCCAAGGCGCTTCACAGGGGTATTACAAAACAGGAACAGGACTTGCTGAGAGTTAAGACATCAGGGCAGAGTTTTGGATGAGCTCAAATTTACATTTCTCCTTTCCTCCATCCTCTCATTCATTTATTTCAAGTCAGGCAAAGATGCAAAGTGCAGGACTTCCTCCTACACAGCCAACATGTGGAATCATTTTGTATAACAGCAAGTCCTGAGCACAAAGATAGCAGGGAATTCAAAAAGCAGCATTTGTTTTCTGTTCTTCTCCAGCAACGATATTTTCCAATTATATTTAAAGAGAGGCACCAGATGTCAAAAGCTGTGGAGGTAACTGTGCCAAAATAAACAGTAAAACTTCTTTTATATAGCATCTTTTATAAAGCATTTATACAGCATCTTTCACAAGCTAAAGGATGCCCAGAGCACTTTACAGTCAATTAAATACTTTTGAAATGCAGTCATTGTCATAATGTAGACAATGCAGGAAACAATTTGCACACACAAATCCACAAACAGCAACAAAATCTGTAAAGCTAAGAATATCTAAACCAGATGATGTTTTTCATATGCAAAGCTGGTTTAGAGTACATTAGGCAGGACAGGGAAAAGCATGCCTTGCTTTTCAAAACCTCCACATTTATGTGGCACTAAAAATAAAGTGGATTTTATTTGCCCACAGTAAAACCACAATTTCCACAGATCTCCTGAGCAAAATCTGCATGCTTATGCTAGAAGTGGGATGGCATGCCAAATAATTGACAATTAGTCCCGAGTCCCTACCGAGGCTTTGGTATGCTAGAGACAGGGTGGAATAGCATATAATATTGTCTATTTTAAAAGCCAGTAAATCCACAATGCCAGACCATAAATAAGGCTAAAACTAAATCAAATTTATTTACAAGTATTATACAGAAGCAGAAAGACACAGCAAGAAACTAGTACAATACTTGTCTTACACAATACATAAATGCCTGCAAAGCCCAAATTCCTTTTGTTCGTTACAGTAGCTTTCAACTGAGTATCTGTTAGACATTAATGGGAAATAGATAATCACACAAAGCTTACTAATCACCTACACCGGTTGAGGCAATGCTTAATTTTACCGATTCTTCTCAATGATCAACGGATATCAATCATTTGCAGCTTGTAGGTAAATAAAGTGTGAACCAGTAGACCCTAACCATCAGATGGCCCAATTTTCTTTTGATATTCTCAATTCTCTTAGAATAAAGCTCCCTTATGGCACAGCCATTTAGAGAACAAATAGAGCCCGTCAATTTACATATTTGCCAGCAACAGAAACTATTCCTCAGATTGAAATGTCAACTCCAAATATTGGCAGATATCCATTGTCCTTTAAAATGAGCAATAGATTAGCTGCTAAAACCAAGCTCCTGTATTCTGTAAGTAGATGGGCTCTGGTCTCCAATTTGAAATTTAATAGGAAGACTGTGACTATAATAGTAATTTCTAAAATACATTAACCCTATCTACAATCATATAAAAATATAATACAGAAATCATAGTCAGATAGTCACATTTTTGGAAAGTGAAAGTTTACAAAATACAATCACACTCATACCCACCTTCTAGTTGAAACTGACTGCAGAATAATTGGATACATTCAATGATTATGGAAGATAGCTGTTTAGACAATGAGGATCTTTCAAAACGCATACAAGTTATCGATATTCGGATCAAATGATACCCAACTGAAACAAAACATGTTAATTTCCATGAAATGCAGTTATCCTTATTTGTGGAAGCACCATTTGGTATGCCAGAAAATAAATTTAATAAAACCAAAAAAAACTATAATTTAGGAAATTGTTCAATGGCAGTTATATTTGTGTCATGAAGCTAAAACCAAGACCTTAAACTTGAATCAGGCTTAATGTTTCAATGTCATATCAAGCTCATGACGTGCTTGGACAAGAGGGTTCTTTCAGATTTGAACACTGACCAAAACAGAACATATTTCAAGGAGGTTTTGAGAACCTGAACCCTTTTAGTGCATTTGAACTTTACTGACTTGGATGCAAGCATGTACAGACAATGATGCTCTTCTAGCCTTCAGAGCTGAATTGTAACCAGGCAGTACAGAGGCTACAAATCACCACAGTGATTTACTGATCTGAGACCTTATTCCCTATGCTGCAGTAAAATGTTAGAATGACAATAATTTGATATATTTTCCAGAATACAGCAAAAACCCACTTCACCAGTACACTGTCCTAAAGGTTACCCTGATGGTACAAAACACCTGTGCTTTCACAAACAAATATTTGTTTGAAAAGGTTTTGCTTTGCTTTAGCACGGCATAGGTTCAATTAACATTTGTCCCCCATCGAAGTGTTTTCTGTATATGGGATGCTTGAATTAGAATACCTATGTGGAGCTTGAGGAAGTGCAGGGCGAGGCTCCCACTCATACTTCAGCTGCAAGATGCACATGTGGATGCAGTGCAAGAACCAGCTTGGCTGTTATGGCCGCTACACACAAAAAAGCTTACAATATTTACTGCTCCAGGGTTATGAGACAATAATAGGCACAGATACCAGGTAACTATTGCTGATGACATACCTAAACGCGAGTTGGTATTAACAGGGCAGAGAAAAAAAATGTTCCTGCTGCTTCCAACTTGCTGTTAAAGTTTGTTCAAGTATACTTCTACTTTGAATCACTGCTGCAGCTCCAAGTCAACACTACCACCTGAAAAAAATAACTCCATTGTCATTACTTCCTTCCAACGTTGCACGTTTGATTCATGTTTTTAATTCAGTTCTCTGAAAACAAATGTTGCACAGCCAACTGCTCTAGTGCTTACAGGTCAAGGTTTCTAACAAGAATACAAAGAACAAAGCCACACTTCTCCCCATAATTGTTTGAAGATTCAGTAACAACTAGTCATAAAAAATGCATTGTAAAGAATTAGTGAGGGAAACTGCAGTGCTTAAAACTGAATCACTCCATACGACAAAGAACATTTGGCAAAAATATTGTTTCTGAGAAACTAACATTACCACTTTAAAATACAATCCTCTTTAAATATGTATCAATGTGAAATGCATTTAGTTGTGCCAGTAGCATTACCTACAGGTCAACATTTGCAAAATTTAGTGACAGGAGATGAAAAACTGTATGCATGGTTCCGACAGTGTTATACAATCTGCAAGTTTTAGTACCCAGTAAAGTGTACTCACATATAAAAGTAATTAGAAATACCTTCAGCTAAATGGAGGGCAGCATGGGGTGAGAATAGAATATTTTGACCAGAGTCCCATATTTGAATATTGCTGAAAAGGGAGACATGTTGCCAAAGTTTTTCATCTTACAATCATCAGGACAACCGCAGGAGTACCAAGTTGCAAACAATCATAACAATATTACAGTAGAAAAGGATCTGATTGGTTGGCAAGTTGACTGATTGGTCAAAACATTGCCATGGAGAAAGCAAGGGGAGACTCTAGGCTCCCCAAGTCCTGGATAATTCAAAAAAGGCGCAAGACTTGAACACATTCTTTTTGTTTGCAGACAGCAGATCCCTGGGTATGCCACAATACAATCCTTTGGCCAATCAGAGTCTACTTGCCAGCCAATCAGCACCCTTTACTCTTGTAATATAAATTGTTGTGATCATTTGAAATTTGGCACTTTTGTGTTGGCCCTGAAAAGTGCAAGATGAAAAGCTTCAGCAACTTGTCTCTTTTCAGCAATATTCAAGTTCTGTACTATCAAGCAACAGTCCCATTTTATTTCAAGGCACAGATAGGAGTTCTCCACTAACTCTACTATAAATTTTTTTTAAACAATCAGTAGTTTTCCTTTATAACTTTATTTAATCAAAATTAAGACAGTGAATAAACTAACATAAATACAGCACGATTACCATCTTGTGTTTCATGTATGCTTAGAGTTAAGCATTAACGTATTTTCTGATTAAACTTGTAGTCAGCATTGATGTGCATATAGGCTTTTCCATTCAGGATACATACAATAAAATCATAAACTGCATACACTTGTTTAAGTACATAAATAATTCATGAGATGGAGCAGCGAACAAGCTATGATGCCAATACATGGGGCCTTCTCATGAATGGAACAGAGCAGTGATTAGAGCACAGTTATTGATGGGCCTGTTTGTGACACTGCCTTGTTAGAAGATCGTGCTGCTGAGAAAGGCCACATAAACAAAGGAAGAAACGCAAAATTTGAGACATGCACGTAATATTGGAAAAATGTTGCCCTCCAACGCTTCTACTTTTTAAAAAAAAGAGCCCGACACTTAACTAAGATTAAAATGGTTGCAAATGGACTTGCTCCTAAATATGCCGTAATTTTCCAACCACAAAATATTCAAAGGAAAGTGAAAGAACTTTTCAGTCTGTTCTCAAATTCTATTGTTCATAGCATGCATGATTTAAAGATCTATGCAAGCAAGTACAATGCTCCAATCTCCCAGAATGAACTACAAAGCTCAGCTTATCCTCTCCGCTGTTTAATTAGGTTCACGTGGTTTAAAAGAAAAAATTTAATGTAAGTAGCAGTTCAAATCTTCTGGATCTTCTCTCCAACTACAACAGGATTTTCTTTCCTTATTTTTTCAGCAGCGTCAGCTTTGTAATCATAAGGACAACTGTGCTTATCAGAATAACGATGTAATCCACAGAACAAGTTTCCACATCTGCAATCAAATCCTGGAAATAAAAACAGAGTTAGAACATGCATCCACAACTTTAGACTTAGGGGGTGGAAAGACAAACACTCATGTCTAACTCTGTTACTTGCATTCAACAAGTAGGCTATGTTGTGTCTGTATTCTTTCCCCCTCCCCACACTTCAAGTTTCTTATCAAGTATTTAAGAATGACACTTATGCTGTGCCCCGATCATATCCTGGGGCACCCCAAATGCGCCATAAGAACATAAGAAATAGGAGTAGGCTATTTGGCCCCTCTAGCTTGCACCACTATTCAATCAGATCATGGCTGATCTGGTTGTGGCCATTAACTCCACTTTCTTGCCTGACCACCATAGTCCCCGATTTCCTCGATCAAAAGTCTGTCCAACTCAACCTTGAATATATTCAATGGCCTAGCCTCCATTGCTCGCTGGGAAGAGAATTTCAAACACTAACTTCTCTCAGAAGAAATTCCTCCTAAGCTCAGTCTTAAATGGGAGATCCCCTATTTTTAAACTGTGCTCCCTAGTTCTAGATTACCCCCACGAGGAAACATGTACCCTGTCAAGCCCCCTCAGAACTATTATGTTTCAATAAAATCACCTCTCTTTCATCTAAACTCCAATGAGTATAGGTCCAACCTGCACAACCTTTCCAAATAAAACAAACCCTTCATCTCAGGAATCAGCCCAGCGAGCCTTCTTTGAACAGCTTCCAATTCCAAAACTACATGGTATTCTAGATGTGTTCTCATTAATGCCCTGTACAGTTGTAGCAAAACTTCTCTATTTTTATACTCTATCTCCCTTGTAATAATCATCAACATTTTATTGGCCTTCCTAATTGCTTGTTGTGCCTGAATGCTGTATTTTTGAGATTCATGTACAAGGGCACCCAGGTCCTCCATAATGCAGCATTCTGTCATGTCTCTCCATTTAAATAATGCTGTTTCACTATTTTCCACGCCCCAAGTGGACAATCTAATTTTCTCGCACTATACTCCATTTGCCAATTTTTTGCCCATTCACTTATCAATATCCCTTTTGCAGACTCTTTGCATCCCCCTCATCTTGCTTTCCCACCTACCTTCATACCATAGGGAAATTTGGCTACAATAGTGTGTCCCTTCATTCAATCATTAATATAAATCATAAATTGTTGAGGCCCCTGCATTGATCTCTGTGGCACTTCATTAGTTACAATTTGCCAACCCAGAAATGACCCATTTATTCCAACTCTTTTACCGGTTTGTAAGTCAATTCTCTATCCATGCTAATATATCAACCCCAACTCTTGTCATGTGTAGTAACCTTTTATGTGGAACCATAGGGAGGGCAATGGCACAGTGATGACGTCATTGGACTAGTAATCCAGAGACCCAGGATATTGCTCTGGGGACCCAGGGTTGAATCCCACCACAGCAGATGGTGGTATTTGAATTCAATTAAAATCTAGAATTCAAAGGATCTAATGATGACATGAAGCTCTTGTTGATTGTTGTAAAACACCCATCTGGTTCACTAATGTCCTTTAGGGAAGGAAATCTGCCATCCTTACCTGGTCTGGCCTACATGTGACTCCAGACCCGCAGCAATGTTGCTGACTCTTAAAACGCCCTCTGAACTAGGGCAACTAGGGATGGGTAATAAATGCTGGCCTAGCCAATGATGCCCACATCCCTTTAATGGATGAAAAAAAAATATTGAATGCTTTTTGGAAATCCAACTACACTATACCTGCTGGCTGGCTCCCTTTTACCCACACTGCTTGTTACATCCTCAAACAGCTCAAATAAATTAGTCAAGCACAAATTTCCTTTCACAAAATCGTGTTAACTCTGCCTGATGATTTTCTAAATAACCTGCTATGACCTCTTTTACAATGGATTCCAGTATTTTCCAAATGACAGATGTTAGGCTAACTGACATATAGCTTCCTCCTTTCTTGAACAGAGGTGTTACATTTGTAGCTTTCCAATCCAGAATCTAGGGAATTTTGGAAGATTACAACCAATCCATCCACTCTCTGTGCAGCTGCTTTTTTTGTTAGGATCCTAGGATGCAGGCCACAAGTTCCAACGGACTGTCAGCCTTAAGTCCCAAGAGTTTTCCCATTACTGTTTCTCTAGTGGTAGTGACTGTTTTAAGTTTCTTCCTCCCTTTTGCCTCTTGATTTTCTGCTACTCTTGGAATGTTTTTTGTATCTTCCACTGTGAAGACAGATGCAAAATATTTGTTCAAAGTCTCTGCTATTTCCTAGTTTCCCATTATTTCCCCAGTCCCACCCTCTAAGGGACCAATGCTCACTTTAGCTACTCATTCCTTTTTATATACTTGTGGAAGCTATTAGTCTGTTTTTATGTTTCTTGATTGATTTCGTTCATATTCCAATTTCTCCCTTTTTATAAGTCATCCTTTGCTGGTTTCTCAAATTTTCCCAATCTTCTAGCCTACCACTAATCTTCACAGCAATCTTTCAATTTGATACCATCCTTAACTTCTTTAGTCAGCTACGGATGGTGCATCCTTCTGGTGCAGTCTTTCTTCCTCAAATGGAATATATCTTTGTTGAGAGTTAAGAAATCTCTCCTTAAATGTCTGCCACTGCTTCTCTAATCTTCCCTTTTAACTTATTTACCAAGTCCACTTCAGCCACTTCTGTCTGCATACCCTTATAACTGCCTTTAAGTTTAAGTCACTAGTTATGGATCCACATTTCTCACTCTCAAACAGAATGCAAAATTCCATCATGTCATGATCACTCTTGCCTACGGCATTTAAAAATAATTCATTTATGGGACTTGGCGTTGCTGGCTAGGCCAGCATTTATTGCCCATCCCTAATTGCCCTTGAGAAGATGGTGGTGAGCTGCCTTCTTGAACTGCTGCAGTCCTGTGGTGTAGGTACACCCACAATGCCGTTTGGGAGAAAGTTCCAGGATTTTGACCCAGTGACAGTGAAAGAACGGCGGTGATTTCCAGGATGGTGAATGGCTTGGAGGGGAACTTCCAAGTGGTGGTCTTCCTATGTGTCTACTGCCCTAGATGGTAGGGGTCGTGGGTTTGGAAGGTGCGGTCTAGGGAGCCTTGGTGAATTCCTGCAGAGCATCTTGTAGATGGCACTTACTCCTGCATCCTTTACCATGAGGTCTTTAATTAATCCTGTCTCATTACACATTACAAGGTCCAAAATAGTCTGTTCCCTGGTGGGCTGCAGAATGTATTCTCTAAGAACCTGCCCTGAATGCACTATGAACTCTTGGCTCCCGGCTACCTTTGCCAATTTGATTTATCCAATTGATGTGAAGATTAAAGTCACCCATGATTATTGCAGCACCTTTCTTGCAAGCCCCCAGTATTTCTTGATGTCCTGCTGCATAACTATAGTTCGAGGGCCTATAACCTGCTCTCACCAGTGACTTCTTTCTTTTGCTGTTTCTCACCTCCACCCAGACTGATTCTACATCTTGATCTTCTGAATCAAGATCATTTATCACTATTGTGTTGATCTCATCCTTTATTAACAAAGCCACCATCTCCTTTTCATTTCTCCTGACCTTCTGAAATATCAAACACCCTTGAATATTCAGGCCCCAGGTCCAGTGAATAACTTCTGAAGGGCAGTCACTTATGTGAGCAAATGTGACAATTTTTGCACAGTACAGTTCCACAAACAGGAACTGAGATGATTGTTGGATTTTTTTGTGGGATGAATTGAGAGAGAATGTTAGTTGAGGGAGAGTGTTATTTAAGGTACCGAGTAAATGCTCTACTCCTTGGATAGTGACATGGAATCTTTTGCACACAGCTAAACAGGAAGCCAATAACTCATTTTTATGCATGATCTGAAACAACATTATATTGTAGCAATCCTTCAGTATTGCATCAGGTTTTACTGGCCCTTTAGAGAAGGCGTCACTAATTGGCTGATTTGCAGCCCTACAGTTATATGATGGCAGCAGGATCCTCTATGTTAGTATGGCTATCTCCAAAGTCTGATTAATATAATACTGGAGAAAAGTAAACAATGCCAAGAACTAAGAAAGTGGATTTAATTCTACTTGTTGCAAAGCTATTTCCAGTTGCATCTGACAACACCACCGTGAATTTCAGCCACTGTACTACTTTAAAAAACAAATAGATAAAAACTTAACTTTCACAAACAGTACCAAAACACGGAGTGCAGGCTAGGAGGCACTGAACGGAATGAGAGAGATTATAGAAACCAGCCTGAAATGCAAAGCAGCTTTCAAACTTCTCAGTGGAGGAATTTAAGAAGAAAGCTCTGGGGCCAGGGAAATGGTACCCAAAAGTTCTGTAACTAATGATGGAGCAGGGGCTGGAGGGCAGTGAAAAAAATAGCAGACTCAAGAGTACAAGCTAGAATGTAGAGTTGGAGGAGATTGCAGATAGAATGTGGTAGACAGTAAGAGAGAGTTGAAAATGAAAATGGAGATTTTAACTTTGATGCGCTAGAGAATGGGAAATCTGAGATCAGTAAGTACAGGATGATGCTTTGTGGTCTTATCCAGAACTTTACCCCTTGTACACTTTGCACTGAGTTAGACTTTATGTAGGGTGTTAATTATAGCGATTGGTATTAGGGGAATCAAGCAGTGGGGTGTTGAAGGTGTGGATAAGTGAAGAGAAAGTAGGAATTTAAGTGGCAATATTATCTGCATGAAAATAGGCAGCTATATGGTTGTGGGCTGATCATTCTCAGTTCAGGGTGAAACATTGTTGTGAGCTCAGCCTGAGCATGCAGTCTGGAAGGGAGAATGGAATAAGTGCCTCATGCACAAAGTTGGAGAAGGCAGTGGCATAGTGGTATTGTCACTGGACTAATAATCCAGGGACCCAGGGTAATAATGCTCTGGGGACCTGGGTTTGAGTCCCAACACAGCAGATGGTGAAATTTGAATTCAACAAAAATTCTGGAATTGAAAGTCTGATGATGACTGTGAAACCATGTTGTAAAAATCCATCTGGTTCACTAATGTCCTTTAGGGAAAGAAATCTGCCATCTTTACCTGGTCTGGCCTACATGTGACTCCCAGGCCCACAGCAGTGTAGTTGATTCTTAAATGCCCTAGCAAACCATTCAGCTATCACTGTGGGCGTACCTACATCACATGGACTGCAGCAGTTCAGGAAGGCAGCTCATGACCACCTTAAGGGCAATTAGGGATGGGCAATAAATGCTGACCTAGCCAGCGATGCTCACATCCCATGAACGAATATTAAAAAATGGTGGAACAGTGCATGTTCGCAGTCACACAGCAGACCGGGGCTATCTCTGTTTTATGGGCCAGAGATGGCCGCAGTGGGGAAGAAAAACAGCACAAAAAAGTAGACTTTATGGCATCAGAAACACTGGACCAAGGAGAGAGAGCTGAATGGCAAGGAGATTGAAGGGGCAGATATAGATCTCATGCATGAGAAGTCTGATAAGGGTGGGGATACACAGGAGAGCAGAAGAAAGCAAGCAGCAATAGCTGTATGGACAACCTCAATTTTGGAAATTAAATTGATGAGCCCCTCTCTCGGTTGATGCTGGAGAAAAGCTCAGGGTTGTCCTTGCTTTTCTGGATGATGTTGGAGTAGTAAAATAGCCAAACAAGGAGAAGTGAGTGCTAAATAATTTTACTTACTTAGCAATATTTTCATGCAAGCTTGCAGGGTACATATCCAAACACACTGCTTATTAAATTGTTCTATAACCTAAAAGTTGTAATGTGGCAGGCACAGTTACTACACCAAGTTGGCCATGGATTGATAAGCAAATGCATCATCGTCATGAAGCCCAAGTTTTTAATCTTAGGCAAGGTTCAGTCCAGTGCCAGTAGAGGGGATGGGAACATCAGGCTACTCTAGTACATGGTCAAATGCTAATAGTAACATTAGCAAAGTAACAAATCTCCTTGCTCCACTGGCTAAGGCACAGATAGATCAAAAAGAAAAAGAATGACAGAAGTGAAAAATTCTAATTAAAATCCTAGCAAAGGGTTTGTGACTTTATCCTAACTTAAGTAGACATACAACAGTAAGTTAATAAGAGGGTAAATTAGACACGTAAAAAATTCAAGTCACCAGTAAAATGATCATCATCACCCGTGTATTTTAGCATTAAGACACACCCAGTCAGTCTCTTGGGGAGTCTGTCCCTATTTGTAGATGCCTTAGACCTGAATTCCTGCCCAGCAGACCGTACTGACCTGTAAGTCCCACTTTCTTTCGGCAGGTAAAACAACGATTCTTCTTCTGCTTGGGTTTTTCAGGGGACTTGTCCTGTCCATCAGAAGAAGTCTGTGCAATTTCTTCGGATGTGGAAGCTTTAACAGATAATTACAAACTTGATTAACCATGAACAACCTGTATATGGATCATATGCAGCATCCCTATGGGGAAAGGTGAAAGAGGGGAAGAGAGAACCGCCACAGTGTTATCTGCACATAGTATACATCCCAAGAAGAAAGTTTTACCTAGATCTGTGTATGCCTCCTCTATTTTTCTCTTAGTCCTCCGTGAAACCTCCTCCAGCGGTATGTAGTCATCTGCCTCACTCTCTGTGCTAGCATCATAGCTGTACCCTGTGTCTGTGTTCTTGGACGAGCTGGAGTAATCTGAACAGTCTTCGCCATTATTCCCCACTAATGATCTGTCAAAACTGTCCAGCGTTGCTCTCTCTAACTGTTGATTCCCACCCAAATCTGCCACAAGAATCAGACCAGTTGAAATTTCAAGCACTTTTTTTTGCCTCCAATTCCACTGCACCATTTTAATCTGTCTGGAGTTTCGTTTTAAAAAAAAACAGGATTTTGCTATTATCAGCAGACAAATGTGAAAAGTTTATAAATTTTGGTCAAGTGGAAAGTTTAATTCTCATGCAGTTAATGTAAAATTTATAAAAACAATTTTTTGCTTTATTTTATTCCCCGCCTGAAGATGCCAGCTCTTTGATATGCTCAAATAGCTATGCTTCCTGTGAGCCTGCTGCCAGACAGGCTATTCAACCACGGAAGGCACCGCAGCCAAACCTGACTGATCCAGCCTTCTCTTCACGCGCACGTGGGGGCAGATTCCTACAGATGCAAACAGATTTTATACAGGGGCAGAAACTCTGGCTGATTTTCCTCAGTGATGGCAAGGCCAACTGTGGCAGCCTAGTGCCTGCAACAAGCAACGACTGGACACCAGATACATATTTTATACTACATATGGATATCAGGGCAGGGTTTGGTGGATGTGAGAGAGAAAGGAAGGGAGGGAGGGAGGAAGAAAGAAAGAAAGGAGTGGAAAGGAAAAAGAAAAGGAAGGGAAAAAGGAAAGATAATTCATCTTTAAATGAGTCTGTGCAGCCTGGAACAGATTTGAAATTGGAGGTGGAGATTGAGATTCTGCCCAATTAAAAGTGATCACCTTGCAAATGCTCCACACACAACATGACTGAAGAACTGCTCTGACACATTAGGCATCCTACACTACACTTGTTTACTCTCCATCTAAAAATGCTTTCAATTAAATCATCTCACCTACAATATTGAGCATAAGATGGCTCCTTCTAAAAAGTACCTAATGTTGCTATTTTTTGTGCTCAAGCAGATTTAAAGTTAGTCTTTTATCAGATGGTATGGAAATGATATCCGAAAGGAGAATTACCCTGCAAATCTTTTTTAGTCATTTCTTGGTTATCTTCTGTATGGTCCCCATCGCTCTGGGGATTTGGTACTGATTCATGGGATAGTAGCAGCAGCTGATTGGAAACTGATCTGTAAAAGAAAGCAAAAAACAGTTTAAAAACAGTAAAATTCAGCCGGCACTAAAAAAAGAACCATTGAATTTAGCCTATAATTTACAAGTATCAAGGACATTCTAAGCATCCCCGAATGCCGCAGATCGTTTTATACAATTCCATTTTCTGTCATTCACAGTATTTTCTCCCACACTTTTATATTATCCAGCACCTCCCTGAATGCTATAACGAGTTTAGCACTAATCAGCACATGTGGCACTGCTTGAGAACAGGGTAGAAAGTCCCTATTATTCCGTTTGTGCAATGCAGAGTTCTCAGGCACAGCTCGGAGAGAAATGGCCGAGAGAGCAGTTAGATCAGGCATCTTTCCCCATTTCACCACCAGAAAACCTGCAGTTGATGCAGGCCCAATGTTACCAATTAATGAGAGGACAGGATTTTCCTTGCCCACCGACATTGGCTGTGTGCAGTGGGGTGAGTGAACAAGATGGTGCGATTGGTTTCATAATGGCGTGAAACCAGTTTGCGATCATTCACTCTGCCTGCCGATGGTGTCGATGTTTCCCGCCATCGGACATCAGCAACCTCATTGTAATACATCAGCATATCATTATAAGGTCAGCCCACCAGACTCATCGTTGCAGCGTCCGCCCACTCCGGCGGGAAATCATGCCGATGTGTTTCACAACAGCACGTAAGCAACGTGCACCTGGCGGGCTGCACTTCGCTCGGGACTTCAAGGTTTGTTTGCCTACCTTGCTTCGGGCGGCACTCGCAGTCATCAATGCCAGGCTTCACAGACAGCACCACATCACTTTTAAGGGGGGCTCACGGGCAGGTCTCTACCTACCAGATCAGCCATATGTGGGTGGCTTTTCAATGGCTGCAGGGCTATGGCTTGCTTGGGGAAGGGGGAGAAGTGGCCTCAGGCAAGGGAAGGGGCTGCAGGACGAGAGCTGTACAAGGGAAGGAGGGTTTCCCAGGGTGTGCGTGGGGACACATGTTGATCTATGCAAGTGGCCTCAGGATGGTGAGGGTTGAGGAGGCAGACTCGAAAGGAGAAGAGGCCAGATGGAGATGTGAGGGTGTGAGAGAATGGGTGGTGTTGTCCCTCGAGCTGGCAGTGAGTGAGATACCCATGAATTTGTGATGAGCTTGAGTGAGAGAGTTTAGAGTGACGAGATGGTTGCCATACCCGGGCTGCACGGATGAGATCATTCATCCTCTATCTGCATTGGATGGCCAACCTGTTCTGTGCAGCATTGACACTGACCATCGCTGTCACTGCCTGCCATGCTGGGTTGGTAATGCCACTGCCTGTCCAACGGCCAGAGCAGGGGTAGAGGACATCACGGTGGGCCTCCACAGCGTCTAAATTGCATTCCAATGATGAGTCATTAAACCTGGGGACTGCAATTTTTTTTTTGTCTTTCATGGACATCTTTGCTGTAGTAGTCATGGGCTGGAAGCACCAAGATATGTGCGCGTAGCTGGACTTTAAACATGGTGCCTGGTGTGAAGAAGCAGCGAGTTGATGGTGTGCCTGCCATGGAAACGGCATGTTTCCTGGGAATGCACAAGTAATGCAGCTGGTTTGGGACAATAAAACGTGAACACCCGCCACTGCGACCAGTGGGTAAAACGTCATTTACCTGCCCACTACTTCACTTAGTGCAAATCTGGGACCATTCCGCCCAGAGGGTAGGTTACGGTTGTTCTGCCTCAGATTCCTGATCACGCAACCGTATGGTGCCTGATGAAACAAGCCCAGTTAGGAACAAACTTCTCCTGTCCTCTGACAGATGCAGTGCACAGGATATATTGTGTACCTGTCAAGTGCCCCCTGCAAGGGAATCTACCTTAGTTTTAATTAAAGGGGAAGATTAGAAAAAAATCATTTATTTTGAGACCATGTCAAGGCAGTGTCATCTTCTATTTATACATGAGCAGATAATCTACATTTACCATGCCTAACACTTTGATCAAAACTCTCAGATTCCCCCGAAACATGCTATAAATGTACATTGCATTGAGTCGGTGCCAGCTACAGTTCTTTAGTGAGGAACCTCAAATTGTACCGCTTTCAAAGTATAGCCTAACAAACCACCCCATCCTCACAATCTAAACTCCCAAATTTATTCATCCTCATTCAAGAATTTATGTATCTGCACAAGCTAAGAAAATTAAAAATAATTTCTCTCCTTGTTCCCACACATTTCGCAATACTTTTAAAATCCATTTGCTACTTACTAGCCTCTATCTCTCACCCATGGTAACCCTTTCCTGCATTCCTTTCAGCTATCTATCTTGCTACTACCTTCCATTTTATGCTCAAACATGATCTCCCTTTACAAATCCCTAATCAGCTCAGCTAAGTATTGATTTATTTTATCTCTAATAATTTCCATTACTGAAACAATACCAACCGGTCAATAATCGCTAAATTTACTCTGTTATAAATAGAAATATAACATTTGTTCACCTCCAGTCCAGTTAATGAATTCTGAAAGATCATGGATGACACCTCCACTACTTCCTCCCTAACCTATGGATATAATATGATGCTTGATACGTAAACTTTACTGGTTTCAGCCCTCATTTCTTTATGAACTCAACTATTAGCTGCCCTTCTACCTCCACATTCCAAATACCGAAAGCAAAATATTCCTTAAGCCACTCTCCCATTTCCTTACCTAGAATAATCTATGAGATTTGAAAGGATTTCCTGTGTCTGGAGATGCATGAGGCAATCAAAGCTTTTGCTTAAGTTTGTTTCCCTTGGAACAGGTCACGAGCCCAAAGCCAAAGGCTATTGCTTGAAGAGCACCACTTTGCATCAAGCATGGCTGACCAGGAGTCTCTCTCACACTTACTGGCTGCCATAGACATGCTGGAAGGATTTGCAGGTTGACAAATCAACCTGCTTGGCTGCCTTAAGAATGCATCTTGGAGGCTCAGGGTGGGACTTGAACCCAGAGCTTCTGGCACAGAAGTAGGGATAATACCCACTGCTCCAGAAGGCCTCCTATCAATAAATCTCACCATGACCTTTTTTGGTTCCATCCCTTCTTAATAATGTGTACATAAAATCCCCTGCCTAGAAATCCCAGAACCTCTGCTCTGGGGAAATGCTGCACCCAGGACTCTCCCACTGTCACCCCAATCCTCTTCCAATCTGTGATGGTGTTTTTAGGGGGTGGGGATCTGGGTCTTTAACAGTGTTACTGAGGTACCAATCTGCAAAGCCAACAGGAATTTGGAGCTGCACAAGTTTCAAGCTTTTGTCAAAGTTCGTCCTTTGGTGCTCTGACAATATCACAATGGCAGATCAATTGCTATTTGGATTCAGCTTCATGGGGCAAACTTTTGGTCCTTGTTCAACCAATATCTACGGGCATACAAGTGCAACTGAGAGAGTTCTTAGGGAGTCTGGGAGCCTGTCTCAAAGTGATACCTTGCTGCAGGGGCTTGGTAGGCAATGTAACCGTGCCCACCAGTAATGAGCGCCATTTATTATTGGGGCAAGAATGTATTGCAAATCTTGCATAATTATGGTTTCTGGTCAAATTATTTTTGCAGCCTAGATTACATTAAGTCCACACAAAAAACAATTTATGGTTCTTTGTGGAGTTTTTTTTCCAATTAAGTTTGCAGATTAAGGCATTTCACACATTTTCAGTAGTTTTGTCTCACTGTGTTTTAAACTTCTACTTTTAGCCTAATCTGCCTAACGCAACACTAGACACAGCCGCTTCCTTCCTCTTGGAGTGCTTCTAGACTGTGTGCATCAATTTCACACTTAAGTCTTGCCCATTGCTTTAAGGGGTTACTTGTCCTTTCAGTTTATCCAGGCTAAATCCTCATCCATCCCCCTGTAGCTTGCTCTCCTTCATTAAACTTTGTTTTTGACTCTTTAGCCCTCTTAACACTAAAGTTGTGCTGATCATTTTTGTTGTTTCCTCCCCTACACCAGCTTTCCACACTCGCCCCTCCCCCCACAACACCTCAGAAGTTGTGATTTGCCCCAGTTTTTCCTTCTGAACCAAATCTCATTTGCTTCTTGCCTGGTCATGTACTGATACAGAAATGAGGCTGGAGTCACTCTCACCCATTTTACTCCTCTCTCAACAGTTTTTTAACCTAAGGATAGTTGAAATCCTCCATTGTTACGGTTTCATTTCTACACTCAAGTGTCTGCTTTGGTTTCTTCCTAATAAACTGACAATCTGTAAAATCCCAAAATTGCAGTCGACCCTTTTCAATTCCTTAGTTCAACCCAGGCACTAGCTATACATCATGTTAAATATATTTCCTTTCTAATGCTGAAAACCCTTCCATCACAAATATTGCTACAACTCATTCCTTTTTGCATCCTTGATTTCTATATTGTTAGCTGGCAATGAAGTAAAGGCTCAGTTAAACAAATGTTTTCATGACTTTTCACCAACCAACCACACTCCCTTCCACACCCCTCCTTCATGACAGCTGTTTCTCATTATTCAAGTTTATTCTTTACACGTATCACATTAGAGCCCATTCCCTCGAGCCCTTTTCCCTTTGCCATCTGTTCCTGTCATCCTTCATAGCTACTCTTAATTCTTATACCATTTTTGTTCCCCTTCTGCCGCCCATCATTTTTCCTCATTTAATTGGATAGTTGCTATTTTTCCTATCACCACTGGGGGCAAAGCTTTTGTTTGGCTAGCCTTGCCCACACAACCACCACCTCATCAAGTTTCAATCCTGTTCCACTACCCAATTAATCTCTGTATTGAGAATATTTTATTTATTTATTTATTCATGGGATGTGGGCATCACCGGTGAGGCCAACATTTATTGGCCATCCCTAATTTCCCTTGAACGTGGTGGTGAGCTGTCTTCTTGAACCACTGCACTCCACGTGTTGTAGGTACACTCCACAGTGCTGTTAGGGAGGGAGTTTCAGGGTTTTGACCCAGTCACTTTGAAGAAACCGTGATATATTACCAAATCAGGATGGTGAGTGGCTTAGAGGGGAACTTCCAGGTGGTCGTCTGTTGCCCTTACCCTTCTAGATGGTTGTGGATTTGGAAGGTGCCAGGGTTAAGTTCCTGCAGTTACTCTTGTAGATGGTATACACTGCTGCTACTGTGCGGTGGTGGAGGGAGTCAATGTTTGTGGATGGGGTGCCAATCAAGTGGGCTGCTTTGTGCTGGATGATGTCAAGCTTCTTGAGTGTTGTTGGAGCTGCACGCATCCAGGTAAATGGAGAGTATTCCATCACATTCCTGACCTGTGCCTTGTAGATGGTAGACAGGCTTTGGGGAGTCAGGAGGTGAGTTACTCACTGCAGGATTCTGAGCCTCTGACCTGTTTTTGTAGCGATGGTGATGCAGGCAACTAAATTACTTCAGCTTTAGGTACTTACCTCATAAGGAGTAAATATTTGAAACACCACTTAAGTATGGTATGGGGAGCATCTCTAGTGTTCCTCTCCTGATAGCTGCTCTTGACCATGTCAAGATGAAACAATTTCATTGAGTCAGGACAAGCACCTGAGCCCTGAACTTCACAGTTCCTCTGCTATTCTGGACAGCAGTTCATAGAATTCACAGCCATTGTAGCCTAGGGGCTGACATAAACAGTTTGTAGGTTGCAGGTGGGGAGAAAACAGTAAAATTGAATAAAGTTAGAAGTAAGGCAGATGGAAATAGGAAAGAAATGCTCAATTAGTTAGGAGAAAAACAGTAATCCCAAACTTTCAAGCATTATGCCAAAAGCATTCAGCTGTTCAGAGAACAGGTGAGAGATAAGTGACACCTGTCAGGCATGTTATGCAGCAGTTAATATTTTAAACAAAAATGAAAAATCTCTTAGTAAATGCACCTCCAATTAATTTGTTAAATTCAACTTAAAGCAAAAACATAAAACTCACTGTAATGAGGTGGAAAACAACTTGAATACAGGGTTGAAACTTTGTACAAAAGTTGCTCAATATTTAAAACATTAACAGTGTAACAAATATCTAGCTCTTGGTTCATGTTAATATTTTAGAGGTAATGTTTAGTTCCAGGAAGATGGTTGTTGTGAAGGTAAGGTAACTAAAAGGCTGGGCTTTAAAGAGATTGCCAAAACACCTAAACGAAAAGGGCAGTTCAGAAGGCTACCCCTGTTTACGCAAAATTTTAAAACTGAAAAGGTCAAGAACCAGCTGTTTAAAGGTTACATTACTAAAACTGATTTAATGAATTTACACATTTCATATGAAGGGTTCTTGCAAAGGAAAGCACGGACTGCATAAACCCCATAAAGGGCAAATAGAGCCAAAAAGCCAAAAACGTGACACTAGCATAATGGTCTTCATAAATATTTCCTCATCATTACTACAGTTCTGCTGTTAAAAGCTCACGAATAATCACGGGATCGACTTCTTACTGTGGGGAAGATCAGCATACACCTTAATGAGAAGCTGAGCCACAGTTTTCTATGAACTGGTTTCACTGAGCACATGATACCCATTTCATCACAACCCCAATCTTACAGTTTCTAACTTCCTCCTACATTTTCCTTAATCCTCTTTTAATTTGTTTTCCCTTCTAGCCCTTTTTCTTACCTCTTCCTTCCCTTTCTTCCCTCTCTTTTAATAGATCTTCCCTTCTTCTCTCTTTGCTTTCTTCCCCTTTTCCCTCTTCCCATTACTGGTTGTGGACTGAAGGTTGAGTAAACATATAACAGTTCATACATTCTTTCTCCATTTATTACCTTACTATATTAACTATTTTATTTTAAAATCAGATTGATAAAAATGCAACAGCAAAGAACTACAACTACCTTACTCGACATTACAAATTATGTTAGCTCTTATTTATAATTAGTTAGTTAATAATGAGCTTAAAATAATGTCCCATAACTGGGGTTTTCACAGGAGTAGGATCCCTTTAATTCTCTTTACTTGCTGTGTACATTATTTGATCAGGGTTTTTTTTGAAAATGCAAGGTGAGAAGGGAACAATGGTTAATTGTAGATTTTCCAAGTTGATATTTTAGCAACTGCCATGCAGCCAGATTGACCTATCACAACACATGGCTGTAATTCATGGTCTAGAATATGGCAGGCTATGCCAGTGGCCATAAAGTAACACCCAGAGGAGGACATGCTGATGAGAAATGCTTTACTCTGCTGTTTTTAGAAGTGATGACACATAAACAGATCCAACAACTCTACTAAAATATACAGTAAAGGACTTCAACCAGCATGCTAAAACATTTGTATGTGAAGACTTCAGGGATCTAACGTTAGAGTCTTTAACTTGGTGAGAACCCCAGAAAAGGACACGCAGAACTAAGGAAAATCATAAAACTTAAGTTATTAGCTAGTGACTATTGGATAACAGAATGTGTTATGTTCTTGAAGTGATTTCATTGAGGCAAAAATGCCCACTTGTTATTGCATTGGTTTTATTGGCTTTTACTTTCGAACTTCCTGCACCCAAAGATGATCAGGAATGGAAATCTGGAATAAGGGCAATTATGGTAGAACTGACAGTTTGGAAGCATTAAACAAGGGGTGGATAAGATATGAGAAACTACTCCTAATCATTTAAAGATAATGCTCTAACCCAGCAGCAGCTTTCTGTAATTGAGTGCCAAAAGGCACACTTGTTAAAATCCTAACTCAACTGCAAGATGGAAAAAGTAGAAGGCTCCATGACTTTCAAGGACTTATGAAAACAGAAGCTAGAAATGAAAGCAAATTGCTATAGTGGTACTGTTAATTTTAATCATTGGTTAAAGTCAAAAGTTTGTGATTACTTATAGCACA
Source organism: Carcharodon carcharias (assembly GCF_017639515.1). Classification (NCBI taxonomy): domain Eukaryota; kingdom Metazoa; phylum Chordata; class Chondrichthyes; order Lamniformes; family Lamnidae; genus Carcharodon; species Carcharodon carcharias. Next base: position 6,715,623 of record NC_054492.1, on the reverse strand, counting down.
TTTGCAAAGAACTAAAAGTTTTTCCAAGGTTACCTTTGGCACCAAATTTACAGATTCCAACCCCTTTACATATTTACCATTAAGGTAAATAGGGAACAATGGACCTGGATTTAACAGGATAAAAACATTACTGGTTTCAATTTGCCCACTCTGCCTAGTATACTTAGTTAATCCACACATTCTGGAACATTTCATTTACGTTCAATTGAACATTCCTCCCCTTGTATTCAAACCCAAGTACTCTATAGCTACAATACAAACAAAATAATGTGGCTGCTGGAAATTTGAAATAAAAACAGAAAGAAAGAGTTAATGCTTCAGATGGATGCCCTTTCAATTCTGATGAAAGGTCACTGACCCAAAACATTAACTAAGTTTCTATCTTCACAGAAACTGTCAGACCTGAGTATTTCCAGTATTTTCTGTTCTTATTATTGTACAGCATTACCTTCTTAAACCTAGTGGTATTAAATCAAACTTGGGTGGTATTTAACGTGTTCAAATGAGTTTCTTCCAATCACTTGACAAGCAGTTACACAACATATTCGGCCAAATCTGGACTTGGGTCTGAAGGTGTGCATAGGGACCCTGTGGAGGTCCTGACGAGCGGACCTCCATGGGCATCACCCGGGAAGTTTCAACTTCGATGGGAGCTGGTCAGAGTTGGGACAGTTCCGTGGGACTTAACTGGGTAGTTATCCAGAAAATGTCAGACAAATTAAAACCTAGTCTAACATCTGGGTAACTGGACAACTGATTGTCCAATCACCCTTGCTCAAACCAGCCGCCACCCATCACCAACACTCGCCCGTCCACAAACCACCAACACCCAAAATGGACCTTTAAACTTCTCAGACAGGAGCTAGGTGCTGTGGATGGGCGATTGTCGGAGATGGGTGGAGGCTGGTTTGAGCAAGGGTAATTGGACAATCAGTCGTGCAGTTACCCAGATGTTAGACTAGGTTTTAATTTGTCTGACATTTCCTGGATAACTACCCAGGTAAGTCCTACGGAACTGCCCCAACTCTGACCAGTTCCCATCAGAAATTGAAACTTCCCGGGAAACTTCCTCCCCACTCCAACTCTACTCCGCTTTGACAGAGCTCCCCCACATGCCCTGAGTTGTGCATTTCTGGGAAAGCCGGTCTCAGGAGGTCCCAGAAATGTGCAGCAGTGTCTGTTTGGGGAAATTTATGAGCAAAGTGCAATCCAATGACCGTTGCTGCTGCTAAGATCTGAGCCGGTTTTAAAACCATAATTCTTGAGATATGGGCATTGCTGAGGACAACATTTATTGCCCATCCTCAGGTGGAACAAAACATACCGAGGAATAGTGATGGCAGAATCTGGGACATTGGCTGAAAGGCATAATTTTGAGAGTATGATTACATCAGGCTTTTGCTTGGCGAGTCTGAGGGGCTGCTCCATGACCTTGGCACCAGTCTCCAAATGTTAGCATGGATGACACCCAGGGTCATCAGAGTTGGATGTGCCAGCTCTGTCTCCAAACCAGTTTTATGCCCATTATTGTTTCTTTTGTGGTAGAATGATATAGCTGAGTGGCTTGCTGAATGGCCCATTCAAAGGGCAGTTGCGAGTCAATTACAAAGGGATTGAAATCACATGTTAGGTCGGATTGGGTAAAGATGGCAGATTTCTTTCCATAAAGGGCTTTACTAAGCAGATGAATTTTATAACAATCTGAGAGCTGCATGGCCACTTATGCTGAGCACAAGATACATGAGGCAGGCGAGGCGGATACACAGCAAACAGAGAGGCATATGGTGAAGAAAAAGAGATGTACATGGCGAAGAGAGAGATACGATACAAAAATAAAATATTCAAAATCACTAACTGTAATGGAGGCATTTGAAATCAATGGTTTACCAGTCCAGGCTTCTGGATTATTAATCCAGTAATATAACCAACTGGCTCACAACTGTAGAAGAAATGAAATCTCTCAAGGACATTTGTGTAACCTTCTATTTTACCAATTTATAGCAGCAAAGGCACACATCCCTTCCATTGGTAATACATTTTAGAAGCCTAACCTGTTGAGGCAGCATTGAAACATAAGTAAAACCTAGATAAATAACATATGCAAGAGAGTCTGGCTGCTCAAAAGTCAGAAGCACATCTTCAGTTCCTTACTGGACACAAGGACTGATTGAATTTCCCACATAATAAATCTTTCAGAGATGGCCCGTTTACATTTTGTTCCTGCAATTTCCAGCTCCAGGCCTGACCTGTCTTAACAGAATCTGGTCTTTGTCTAAGTTACCCCAAAATTCATTGACCTACAAGAATACCGTACACCTTCAGCTTTGCTTTCTATTCCTACTTGTGAAAAAAGTGGTCTCGTTTTCCTTTGTTATTTTCTGAATTCTCTTGGCGGGTCAAAAGGTGATTTTTTTTTAAACCCAATGGTGGTGGGCACATTATTAAAAATTACATATTATATAGCTTATATGGCCTGGTTAACTTGGCTAGGTTATAGATGGGTTGTGCTGGACAGCCACACCATTGTCAGTTATTAATAATACATAGGATGACATAACGTGTATGGCATAAAAACAGGCCATTCAGCCCAACCAGTCCATGCTGGTGTTTATGCTGCACTTGAGCCTCCTCCCATTTTTCCTCATCTAAATCGATCATCATAACCCTCTATTTTCTTCTTCATTTGCTTGTTTAGATTCCCCTTAAATGCATCTATACAATTCACTTCAATCGCTCCATGGTAGAGTGCCACGTTCTTACCACCGTTTGCATAAAGTAGTTTTTTTTGGAATTCTCTCTTGCATATCTTGGTGACTATCTTATATTGATGACCTCTAGTTTGCTCTTCCTCACAAGAGGAAACATTCTCTGTATCCACTCTATCAAAACTTTTCAGAATTTTAAAAATCTCGTTTAAGTTATCTCCCCACCACCCCCCCACCCCCAAGAGAAAAGGGGCCAAACCTGTTCATTCTTTCCCGATATGCAGAGCCTTGCATTTCTGGTATCATCCGTAAATTTTCTTGCCAACATACAAACAAGGAGCAGGAGCAGACTATTCAGCCACTCAAGCCTGCTCCACCATTTAATAAGATCATGACTGATCTGATAGTAAGCTCAAATCTGCATCCCACCTACGCATGATAGCCAGTCACCCTCTTGCTCAACAAGAATCTAACCACTTCTGCCTTAAAAAATATTCAAAGACTCTGCTCCCACCTTTTCAGGAACAGAGTTCCAAAGACTCATGGCCCTCAGAAAAAATTTAATCTCATCTCCATCCTAAATGGCCGACTCATTTTTAAACAGTGACCCCTAGTTCTAGATACTTCCACATCCACCCTGTCAAGAACCCTCAGGATCTTATATGTTTCAAACAAATCACCTCTTACTCTTCTAAACTCCAGCGGATACATGCCTAGCATGCCCAACCCTTCCTCATAAAACACCCCGCCCATTAATCTGGTAAACTTTCTCTGAACTGCTTCCAATGCATTTATACCCTTTCTTAAATAAGGTGACCAATACCATACACAGTACTCCAGATGTGGTCTCACTAGTGATCTGCATAACTGAAGCATAACCTTCCTACTTTTGTATTCAATTCCTCTTGCAATAAATGATGACATTCCATTAGCTTTCCTAATTACTTGCTACACCTGCATACTAGCCTTTTGCAATTCATGCACTAAGCCACCCAAATCACTGCATCTCAGAGCTCTAAAATCTCTCACCATTTAGATAATATGCTTCTCTTTTATTCTTCCTTCCAAAATAGACAATTTCACATTTTCCCAGATCCTTTCCCACTCACTTAAACTATCAATATCTTTTTGTAGAAAATGCTGGAAAAACTCAGGTCTAGCAGCATCTGTGGAGAGAGAAATAGAGTTAATGTTTCAAGTCCGTATGACCCTTCTTCAGCTCTGAAGTTACGAGTAATTCGAGTGCAGTATAAACAGAGTTACATTTGATATTTCCAATCTAATAGGACCTTCCCCAAATCTAGGGAGTTTCAGAAAATTAAAACTAATGCATCAACTATCTCACTAGTCACTTCTTTTAAGACCCTCGGATGACGTCCATCAGGACCCAGGCACTTGTTTGCCCACAGCTCCAACAATTTACTCAGTACCACTTCACTGGTGATTGTAATTTTTCTGAGTTCCTCCCTCCTTTCCAGTTCCTGATTTATAGCTGTTAATGGGATGTTATTTGTAACCTCTATATTAAAGACTGATGCAAAATACCTGTTCATCTGCCATTTCCTTGTTTTCAATTCTCCAGACTCACTTTCTATAGGACTGACACTCATCACTTTGTTAACTCATTTCTTTTAAAAGTATTTATAGAAATTCTTACCATCTGTTTTTATATTTCTGGCAGGCTTTCTCTCGTACTCTAATTTTTCCCTCCTTATTAATCTTTTAGTCATCCTTTGCTGTTCCATATATTCTATTCAATCTTCTGGCCTTCCACCTATTTTTGCACAATTATAGACTTGCTCTTTAAGTTTGATACAATTTTTAACCTTTCGAGTTAACCACAGATGGGGTGTGTCCATCCCTTGGACATTTTCTTACTCGTTGGAATGTAGCTATTTAAGGGGATATTCCGAAATGTCGCCTAAAATGTTTACCACTGTATCTCTATTGACCTATTCCTTAACCTAATTTGCTAATTCACTTTAGCCAGCTCTGCTTTCGTGCCATCATAATTGTCCTTAATTAAGTTTAAAAACAGTCTCAGGCCCACTCCTCTCTCCCTCAAACTGAATGTAAAATTCAATCATACTATGGCTGCTGCTACTTAGGGGTGTCTTTGCTATGAGGTCATTAATTAATCCTATCTCGTTGCACAATACTGGGTCTAGTATAGCCTGTTCTCTGCTTGGCTCCAGAACATGCTGTTCTAAGAACCTATCCCAGAAATATTCTATGAACTCACATAGGCTACCTTTGCCCATCTGACTTTCCCAGTATATATGATTATAGCCATGCCTCTCTGACAAGCTCCCATTTCTTCCTTTATGCTCCATCCTACCATGTGGTTACTATTAGGGGGCCTGTACACGACTCCCACAAGTGACTTCTTGCCTTTATCATTTCTCATCTTTACCAAACCATTTCCACATGCTAGTTTCCAGAACTTAAGTCAGCCCTCTCTATTGTGTTAATACCATAACTAGCTAACAGAGCCACCCCTCTACCTTTTCCTCACTTCCTATCCTTCTTAAATGTCCTATACCCTTTAATATTCAGGTCCCAACCCATGTCCTCCTGTAGCCATGTCTCGGTAATGGCCGGCAAATTGTAATTTTTTATTTCTATGTGCACTCTCAGTTCACCTGTTTTTGTTTAGAATGCTTTGTGCATTCAGATACAGAGCCTTTAGTTTGATCCTTTTATTCTTTTTATAACCTCTAGTCTGTTCAGTTGATTTAATGTTAGGTTTGTACGCTGTATCCCTTCCTGTCACTGTCCATTTTTCATTTCCTGTAATAATGTCTTTCTCTTCTGCCTTGTCTGTACTCTTTTGATTTACCAAATCTTCCCAAAATTTGTACCCTTGTCCCCTGTACTTAGTTTAAAACCCTCGCTACTTCCCTAATTATGTGACTCGTAAGAACACCGGCCCCAGCACAGTTCAGGTATAGACCCCAATGGTACAGACCCCATTTTCCCCAGTATTGGTGCCAGTGCCCCACGGTCCGGAACCCACTTTTCCCACACCAGGCTTTGAGCCACACATTCGTCTCCCTAATCTGACTTGCACTATGCCAATTTGCAAGTAGCTCAAGTAATAATTCAGAGATTACCACATTTGAGGTTCTGCTTCTTAATTTTGTGCCAAGCTTCTCATACTGACTATGCAGAACCTCATTTGTCCTGCCTATGTCATTGGTACCAACATGGACCATGACGGCTTGGTCCTCCACCTCCCACTGCAAGTTCCTTTGTAGCCCTGAGCAGATGTCCTGAACCCTGGCACCAGGCAGGCAACACAGCCATCTGAACTCATGCTCTTTGCTGCAGAGAACGGTATCAATCACTCTGAATATGCTGCCACCTACTACCAGTACATTCCTTGCAACTCCCCCGCTTGAATGGCTTCTTGTACCACGATGCCAAGGCGAGATAGCTCATCCACGCTGCAGCCCCCACTTCCACTAAAGTAAGCTGAAAAATCTTCAAACCTGTTGGACATCGCAAGGGCTAAGTCTCCTGCAGTCCCACCCTCTAGGTCCCCTTACCTGCCTCATTTGCAGTCATACCCTCCTGTTCCTGACTGCTGACCAAATCAGAAGAGTCTTATCTAAGGGGTGTGATCGCCTCCTAGAATAAAATGTCCTGGTAAATTTCACCCTCCCTGATATGCTACAGTGTCTGTAGCACCAGCTCAATAACTTGGAGTTGAAGTTCCTGCAGCCACAAACACTTACTGCAGATGGTTTGCCCTGGATCACACCAGTATCCAGAAGCTCCCACATCCTGCAATCACAGCACATCACTTGCCCTGCCATCTCCAATACGTTAGTTAATTGATAATTGCTAATAAAGTCAAATGATGTATTTTGTTGCATTGATTGACAGGAAACCAGCAGTGGCTATGAAAATAGTGGCAATAGGTAAGCAGGGCTTGGTGTGGGGTAGAATCTAGGCAGTGAAATTTTGGTCAAGCTAGAGCTGGTCTTAGGGCAAAAGTCAGGAGAATGGTGAAATTAATGCTGGAGAAATTGAGCCTTAAAAGGTAATTAGAACATATATTGGAGTTTTAATGGCAGTAGCAGGCAGGTAAAGCAGAGGCATGCACCATTAGAGGTGGAAAAACGTGGTTTTGATAACTGGAACATAGGAGTTTAAAGCTCAACTCATGGCATAGCCTGAACAAGCAGCTGAGGGGGGAACTAAAGTGGGGGGAGGAGTCAGGTTGAATTCACCATATCTATACGTGGGTCTATTTCCTCAGATGAATCTGGACAGCGGAAAATGCAAATCCACTCAATATTCTCAAGATAGATTTGACCACAGGTTAAGTGGCGAGTTGCCTTCACACTTGAAGGTGCAAAGTGATGGCTATACTCAAACAATTTGGGTGGGAGGGACGGGGGACAGGGTTTGGAGGGTTAATGGCATTCAAGACAGAATCAAAAGGTGCTGTTTAGTTGCAGAATTGTGGTAGATGCAGGACCAGAGGTAACAAAACAACATGTTGATTACTCTGCCTTCTCAATAAGGGAGCTGGCACACAGGCATTGTTGCCTGTGATCAAATCCCAAATCAACTACAACGTCTGCTCTACTCAACAGTATAAGCACAGAACAGGACCAATAGAAACCAGTAATTATACACATCTCCCTTTGTAACTGTCAGGTAAATAAAGCTTTGCTAACTTTTAGAATAAACTGACATAGTTAAGATTATTAACAGGTGCACTCACTATGAAAAAATATGATTGTTCACTAATAAATATATACTTGTTATATTTTTGATTTAGGTGAAAACCTGACATTCCATATTGTGACTAAACAGTTATTTAAGTTTCACATAAATTTCCCAGGAGTGAAGTTGCTTACTTACCTTGATTGGCCAGATGTAGAGGAGGAGGAGAAAGATGATGGTATTTCTGGGAGATTCTCTTCTGTGCATTGAACAGGATACACTTCAGTTAAACTACTCAAATTGGGAGATGCTGTACAAAGAACAGATAAATAAATTATACAGTGTAGTACCTAATATGCAGCATTGTGAAGCAGGTCAATTTAGCATTGCTATGAGATCTTCTAGTCTTCAAACTAATAATGAGTAAGGGCAGTAAGATGGTTAAAAGATTACAATGTCAGCCATGGCTGTTACTTCATGTGCACCTCTGATTCAGAAGGTTATGGGCCTCTCTTGAGACTTGAGCACATAAACCAAGCTGACACTTCAGCTGAGTTACAGAGGGAGTGCTGCACTGTCTGAAGTGCCATCTTTTCAATCTGGCCTAGAGTGCTCTGTCTGCCCTCTCAGGTGCATGTAAAAGATCCCATGGCACTATACAAAGAATAGTAAGCGGCTCTTCCCAGTACCCTGGTCAATATTTATCTCTGAACCACATCATGAAAATGGATTACCTGTTCATTATTACATTATTAAGGGATCTTGCTGCGCGCAAATTGGCTGCTGTGTTTTGTACATTATAACAGAAATACTTCATTGATTGTGAAGCGCTCTGGGACATTCTGAATTTGTGAAAAGCAGTTTAAAAACTCAATTTCTTTTTTCTTTAAATATACTCTGATTCTTACTACTGAGCAAATGCATCTTATATAGTGTATAAAGTTACTGCTAGTTCAGTTAAAATTTCATTACAAAACAAGGAACATTAATTTTCTGAACATATGTATATTTGCAACTAACTTTAAACTATAAACACTTGACGGGATTGGATAGAAAGCATGTGGGCACGTTCTGCATCTTACCAAACTTAGTCTTTCCTGTTGACTCCATGACTGTGTAGATATTACATTCTCCTAAATGAAGAGAGGAGTGGGAGTAAAGGACACAAAATTGGTGTCTTCAAACATCACCCGATGGTCAGCCATAGAATGACACTGCCAAAGGCCGACCTGTAGGCTCTCACTCACCCTCTCACAACAAGGCAAAATAAATAGCAATCGAGTCTCAAATTGGATAAATCATTTTGTCAATTTGTTTTCTTTAGATGATCATACATCACATGCAATTCTCTGATTAAAACACAAATATGTAGTTGAATTTTATATTCATTTTGCCAAACATTTTAAGTAAAATTAAATAGTGAAGATATTTAAAAAAGGTTTAAAAGCTGAAATAATGGAGTTATAAATGAATGCTTGAGATTACTATAGGGATTTGTAAGGTGACTCAATGCTGCTCTACAACACTCATCTTTCAAGTGCCAGATCGCTAGGCGACAATGTAGAAGTGTTTTTCAAATTAGCCCTAAACTCAATGAAGGTTACCACCAGTAAGATCATAACACCATCAATCGTGCAGTTAGAATATTCACTGATACAAAGGATGATAAAAGCTTGCAGAATTTGTTCATTCGACTGCTGCTTTAACTATTTCCATAACCATTTCGCAACTTCTGGTCAGTGCATGGCATTTTCTTTTGACTCTGATGATAAAGACTAGTTCTATAGGTGTCTTTGGGCATCAGTACTCCAGTGGTTCATGTAGCTCAAGTTAAAGAAAATAATTGTGTTCACCCAAGAGGCTCAGCCTTTAAACAATTTGATATCAAGGAGCCCAAAACGCCATCAGTAAAATCTAATTTCAAAGTTGAACAATTGCTTCTGAATGCTGGTAGACACAACAGTTGATGTGGAGACTGACTTGGCCTGGGTGGTAGATGCTCTGGTTGATCCAAGTGGAACAGTGATTAGGCAGCGATTTGGTTGAGCTCTGTATCAAGGCAAAACTCAACCAGCTTCCATGGATTAACGAGCTAAGACACAAAAAAGAGACAAGCAGGCCTAGTCATCACGAGCTTAACAGAAACAGAAGCAAAGACAACAACCAAACATTGTACAAAATAGTGAAGAGACTACAGAAAAAAAATGCCCAGCCCTCCTGTGGCACTGTAGTAGTCAATAGATGCTAACCTATTGCAATAACCAACCAGAGTCATGAGCTGTTGCTCGCATCCATATTCAGAGCTTCACCTTGAGGAACGCCTCAATAGAGACAAAAATGCAAAATTGACTCATCAGTATCCAGCAAGTCCTCCCCTCCAAAAGGCGATTAAAAAACCTTAACAAGAAATCAGGTGATCAATGGATTACATTCTAAAACACTTAAACCTCAGGACAAAATCTGAAATTAAACCATACACAACCTGAATAATCAACCACCGTTCTCCTGGTTGACTGATTGTTACCTTCTCCTCTTCCAGTCAAGTCTGACCCTGTCAGAACAATTACCATCAAACCATTAGCAACATGGAAGACGCCATGAGACAGACCCAGAATATGACGCAATGACAACATTTAAGTGTTCCTTTACAGAACAAGCCTTACGCCTGATGAGGCACAAGCAAGAGTCCAGAACCGTGATGGCTAGAAGAAACCCGGTAACAGCAATTTCCTTTATGGACAAGAGGATGCCACGCGATGAGTAACTGTACGTACAAGAAATCAGATGCTGCCAGACTTGCTAACTATTTCCAGAATTTTCTGTTTTTCATTTCAGATTTCCAGCATCCAAACTATTTTGCTTTTCCACAAGAAATCCAACTAAGCATTGCAATGAAAGCATGGATTAAAAGAGAGTGAAATTATTCTATGTCAATATTAAAAGACATCTTCCATTACAGATTATATAAGGGATGCAAGAACACACATTTATGTTTTGACACAAAGGATACTTTTCTTCCGTTTAAAGAAACTCCAACCAAAATTATGGAGACACAAAGGTTTCAGGAAAAAGGGCAAAAATATGCTACCTCTTACTCCCACAAAACTCCCCAGCTCCTAACACTCTCTCCTGAAGGAAATGACCCATGGCAAAGGGGAATTCCATAGGTGTCAACTGCTCTTCAGTACCTACCCAAGTGACTATTCTTCACTTAATAGCCTGAACAGCAAGACAATTGAGTCAACTCGTGCAAGTATCAAATTTCAACTGGGGAGCTGAGATTTATTTATGACCATCATCTAAAGAGAGATTAAACACTTGAAATTTCCAATTTCAAGGGTAAATAGGTTGGGGCTGTTGTTTCCTGCTGGCAAAGGTATATGATTTTTGACAAGTCTGTGCTAAATCAGATGGCAAACTTAACATTACCATCAGAACCTGGTGATGCTACACCTTGAAAACATTTTTAAAAACTAATTAAAATTTGAAAGTATAGAAGGTAATGATTTGAACATTAATTAAGCAGAGGGCAATCACTCCCCAAGAAGGGATTGATTATTCGCAATAATCAAAAGATCATGCACTGCCTTGCGACTCCAATAAAAGAAAGATTCACATGACTGCTTCATACCAGGGCATATCACAATTCTGAGATACTGGAAATCAATAGCCAGCACCTCTCGAGGGTATTGAGTTCAAGGAAGTGACATTAGTTTTCAAACTTGGGATGAAATCTCTCCTTTAGCCCTAACTTGGTTTTAAGCAGGAAGTGATTCTAGCACAAGCTATACCTCATATGTAATTAAACAAATTCAGTGCAGAGTGCTTAAAAATCAACTGCAGTTACAAATTACATTTTTGTTTAAAAAGTATTTACCTGGACTGATTCTGCCATTATTGTTTTGCCTTTGAAGAAAATCCTTATAGCAAACAGAACACATGCCATTCGTTCGCGGGTTCCCATAAAATCCACAGCCAGTGGTACACAGCATAGGCACTTGAGTCTGATTGGTTTCTTGAGCCATGTTCCTTCAACAGACCTTGCAAAAGGAAGTTAGAAACTGTTAAGAGTCATGGCTACCAGATATGACAGACACAAAGTCAGAAATGCACTGCTGTTGTAGGCTGCACTGACCTCTGCGCAAACAGCATGGAAAGAAAACTAGAAAAAAAACTCTCAATGTTTGCAGATCATACAATTACAATGTTCTTTTCCTTTCCAGGGCCTTAACTCTTTGCTGGGCACTGGCCACTTGTGGCTGATATTGTAGATATGGCTAATTGCACTTCCAATTAATAAAATTGAGTAATAGACATGATCATGGGCATGTGCTCACAAAACTCATTCACATGGTGGTCAGCACATGTGCTTTCACATTTTTGTGTGTTTGTTGGCAAAATGGTGAGGCAAAAAAGTGTGTGAAGGCTTTCATCATCGAGTGCTTTACTTCCATGGTGACTGCATGGTGTACATGTTAATATACAGATGTGAAGTACATTTAGCTGTATTGCGTGCGCGTATCCAAAATGTTTTCTACTAAAATTACCACATGTGGCTAAAACAGTATCCCTATATCCAAACCTGCGGCCAGTCTGATTTCTACTGGACTCTGAGCTGATCCATTACAAAAGGAAACCAATCATTAACCCTTTCTGGTCTGCACAGTTTAGCTATTCTGAATAGTTGGGCTGAAATCATCAGGAACCAACTGAATTCTTGTCTTAAATTCACAATTACTTCTTTAAACGATACATTTTTTAAAAATCCACTTTTCTTATTGTAAATAGCACAACTGAGACAGTACCATACAGGTGAAAGGGTAAAGAGAACAGTGACATAGCAGCTAAGGTATATACCATCACATAAGACACATTAAGCTTTGCTTTGGGGGTGGTCGGGTGGTGGCGGGTGGGGTTAGGAAGAGAGAGAGCGCATGCAAGATGGAGAGGGAAGATCACCAGAAAATAAGCTACATGCCACCGTCATGGTAAGTTATCAATTTGTTAATGAAATTTCAAATGCCTAAAACAGATAGTATAGAACTAAGAGGGAGAATTCAGTGACCAATAAAAAGAAATCACCCTGCTTTTCAGCCACTTCAGGCTTCATTTCTACTGCCAGTGTTGGGAGGTTGGAGATTTTTATTGCAGCAAAGAGTAGACAAAAGCATTCATTTAGCTCCTACCTGTAAAAAGCTACAAGTGATTACATCAGTTGTACAATTCAGTGGCACAAAGTACAACTAGAATATGTGGACTAACAACTGAATTAATTGGACATCTTTCCACAATTTCAATATCAGGATAGCTCACTCATGTCAATTAGCTTGCTCTGCTTTTCTAGATTTTAAAGCTAAGAACTGAAAATTACAGCATCTGACAATTTGTTTATTATTATTGCTCAGAAAAACCTGCAATAAGCAATGCAGTTCATTAAAATGTGGGGATTTAATGTAAAATTTAAATTATTGCTGAAGTTGAGGAGGAGGAATAAAAGTGAAATGATGCAACTGAGACAGTTTTACATACAAAATTACTAAAATAAAGGGAATGGGTTGTTTAGAAATGAGTTGAGGAAGTTAAAATATAAATCTACAAAGAGGAAGATTTAATAGTTAGGTTGGAAAGTGAATTTATTAAAACACTGGTATGAAAAGGTATATGATATTTCAGCACATTAAAAGACACCAAAATTATTTCAATTTCCAAGGAGACTTAAGATTTTTCTTACAAAACTTTGCAGGAATGTTCAATCATAAAACCAGAGAAAACACTAAAATAAAATATAATCCAATAAAATCTGATTCAAGAATCTCTGATTAAAGTTTAACCAAACTAGTTCACTTCAAAATAATGTGGAACTAACTGGCAGGCAGGTATTATCACCAAAATTATGATTCTCAGTTAAATAGCCAAGCATGGGTTCACATTTTTAATCACTGCAGCATCACACTTGCACTCAAACAGGATCCTCACTGGAAAGTATTATTTATACCAGCTCCTCCCAATGTTTAAGCTGCTTCCTTCACAGTCCATCATGGATTTAATTATCAAATTGGTGGGTTTTTAAATTACTGTTGGCTTTCCCATGCTAGCAGGAATGATTGCCTTTCGTGAGTCTGAAAATGGCTGATGAGGCCAATTTGGGATCTGCAGACTTTATGGCATAGAAGGCATCTGTTGTCATGTGTTACCAGTTCAGATCATGGTGTGTTCAGGTCATGGTGTGTTCTTTTTGCCACTCTTGCTTCGCTTCATTGTGTCATTGTTGGACCTCAAAATGCTGGGATTCTTTCCACATACACTACTACCTGGTTTGATCCAAGGCAATGGACTCCCAGGAGTTGATGTCAATGTTGCATTTCTTCATGTTGGCTTCCAGCATATCCTTAAAGCTCTTCCTCTGTACCCTCTGGTGCATCTGCCTATCTGCCTTGACTGAGCTGGGAGAAAAGAACCTGCTTTGGGAGCCTGGGAACCAGACATCTGAACTACATGACCAACACAATGAAGCTGATGGCAGATGACCCTAGACTCAATGCCTCTGGTGCCTGCCTGCAAGACAACACTGACGTCGGTGCATCTGCCCTCCCACTTACGATGCAAGATTGTTGGTATGGTATGGCTCCAGAGTTCTTGGGTGCCTCCTATACATTGTACCAGGCTAAAACATGGACAATAAGGAAGGGATCACAACCGCATGGTAGACCATGAGCTTGGTTTCAGTTTTGATGTCACAGTCTTCAAACACACACTTCCTCGGGTGTCCAAAAGATCAACCAGGGTGAACAGCAGATTTCAGGAGATGCTGGATTTTTGCATCAATGTTAGCCTCCTCTGAAAGCTAACTTCCATGGTACTGCATGGTTCCATAGTTTTCAGGCACTCATCACGAATCCCAATCAATGGGGTTGGGCGTGTACATTTGGAGCTTGCTGAATAAAATTCATGTCAAAGCTCAGTAAACTAACTTAGCACACATATACAGCTTGATAAAACAATTTATCGTGCACACAGCTTTCCTGAGTTTTATTCATCCAGAACTCTAGTTTAAAAAATGGTGCATAATTAATAGCTGGTTTGCAAAGATAAGCTTGTTTTCTTGAAATCAGCAGGGAATTACCTTGCAAGTAACCAAAGAGATTTTAGGAAAAAAAGCATATTTTCTATTGTCACTGACAGAATGTATGTATTCTCTCACTGCCATAATCAGTATATTTTTGTATGGAAAGAGGTGCATCTTTTCTTACCTTTGGAGTGAGCATTCCAAATACAGCAGTAAGCTTTTGAGAGTTTAAAATAGTTACTTATTTGCCTCAAACTTACTGAATAAACAACGTCACATGCACTGTCTCACTCACGCACACACAAAAACCGAATACAAATAAAAATGGTACAGATTTACAGATTACAGTTAATTCAGTCTCTGATTTACAAGTCTTCCATGTGGCAAGTTGCTCGAATGGATTTGATGATTTTAAGTTGAAGTAAGGGTCTTGTAAGGGTCACAGCAGGTTTTGAGATTTCTTGCAGTAAAGTATCTAGGACGTCGGGTTCCCAGATGAGCTTTGAAACTGCAACAGGTTAAGTACTTTGGCTGTTTGATGACTTGCAGCTAGTTTCAGAGTCTGCTTCTCAGACTGGCTGATGACCTGATTGGTCTGATGGATCTGCTGAGTCCTGGATAATAAGGGTGCAGTCCCGAAAACCAGTTTTGATCACATTACCACTGGGTCAACACTTCTGAGGCCCACCCAGTCTGGTTTGGATTGGGGAGACCACTGTGATACAATGTGAAGTTGATAGTAGCCAGTGAGTTTCAATCTTCTCTTTTGTTCAGTATGAAACATGGAGACAGGCAGTCTAGAAACACCATAGTCTTTAGAGGTATTGGCCCATCCTTAAACAAAGAAATGTGTGAATTTCACAGATAACTGAAGCACCCTCACCTATGTCCATATTTAATTAACTATGTGCCAAGAGACTTGACACTGGCTATGGTTCAGATGCTAAAAGTTACATGATTTGTAGCAGCCAGTTTAACAGCTTGTGTCCAATTTTTTTTTAAGTATTGGTTGAAAGTTTATATTATCTACTGTAATGGGCATGACACCATTAAGGTAACTATAAAATGTTACACATTCATTACAATGGAGTGGGGTCGGTAAAAAATAAATAAATAACACTACTATAATAACATGGGGTTATTAACACAATGACAATGATATTCACAAGTTTGTGGTGAGTACTGGTCAATGTATCAGCTAGAGATTCATTGTACTGAAAGTCCCATCTGCCACACACAAAGCTTCTAATTAAAGCGATACAATCTTATACAGAAACATTATAGAAAATAAAGCTTATTTTACATAGTTTAAAAATCCTACATAGCATTAACAGTGTAGGAACAGGCCACTCAAAGGAACAGGAGTTGGCCATTTAGTGCCTCAAGCCTGTTCTGCCATTCAATTAGATCATATCTGATCTGCAAATCTGACTCCATATATACATCTTTGCCCCATATCCCTTAATACTTTGGCAAACAAAAATATATCTTAGCTTTAAAATTAACAATTGATTTAGCATCAATTTTAGCTCAGAGGAACTCCAAACTTCTACCACCCTTTGTGTGTCAAAGTTTTCCTAATTTCATTCCTAAAAAGGGTCTCTAATTTTTAGGCTACATCCCCAAGCCATAAAATCTGTTTCAGCTAGTTGGGGAACCTAGCTACCTAACTGGTCTACCCTGGCGGTTATGAGAGTCTCCTCCATCACCACTTCCCCACAACACTCAAAATCTTCGTCTAAACCTATTAGCATATCCTCCGATTATTTTCTCCCTCATGTTTTTACCTGTGGTAGTGAATTCCACATTCTTATTAATCTTTAGGTGAAGAAGTTTCTTCCGAATTCTTTTTTGGGCTGACTGGTGACTATCTGGCTCCTAATTTTGATTTCATCTACAATTTTCTTTTCTGCAAAGCAGGCTCAACATATTTCAATCCTAAAGGTTGTTGGAACTATTAAACACTCAATCTCTGGACCACTGTTTAATTTTCTAGTCTGAGTCTAATAGAATCAAAATTTCAATTGTGTGTGTAGTCTATATCATAATAAAAAGTAGCACATGAATCTGCAAACTACAAAAATGTTTTCCAAACATTACTCAACCTTCAATTTTCTAGTTATTGCTGACTATGTTCTCCAGAAAAACATTGTGTGTGTTATAAAAAAGGTTTAGTTTGATTGCTGATAAATTATCTGAAATATAGCCCAATATCAGCTGAGCAACTCAGGTCATCTCACTACAATACAATGTGCTCTTGGTTCACATGTAAACAGTGAGAAGTTGTCGTCCTTGACAGCACACATCCACCACACTGGTGAACTTTTGTTCTATAGTGACCTTTCTAATATTCAAATCACAAATAACATCCACACTAAACATCTTCCACAATCAATCACATTTACATTCAGGCGTCCTTATTAATTGAACTCCCAGGCTCAAGCTTAAACTCCACTTTAAAAAATAGAAATATTACAGGTGCACTTTATGGCAACAAAACAAAACTACTCTACTCATCATTTAAATTTTAACCTGTTCAGTTTTTAGCAAGAGGGGTATCAGAACGCTACAGATCGGCACAGCTTTTTTCATATATTCATTCATGGGATGTGGGCTTCACTGGCCAAGGCCAGCATTTATTGCCCAACCTTAACTGCCCTTGAGAAGGTGGTGGTGAGCTGCCTTCTTGAACCGGTTCAGTCCATGTGCTGTAGCGACACGCACAGTGCTGTTGGGAAGGGAGTTCCAGGGTTTTGACCCACGGCAGTCAGCCAGATTGTGACCAGACACAGCAATGTAAAGGTCAATTTCCTAATTAAAATCCCATAATTTATTCCCACACATACATTGCAGCAGCAATGCTATTTGCAAATCTGTATTTTGCATTTTACATCAACCCCAACCATTTTCTAAACCTAATTCAACTATGATAGATGCACATAAAAACTGCATTTTGTTTTTTTAATTAAAAGAAATGTATTTTATCCCACGTAAAAAATAAAGACAAGTTTCCACTAAGTCCAGTTGCATTGTTAGTACAAATTTATATAAATTCAAACCTGGAAGATTGAAAGTTACTTTTTTTTAAAAATTCTCGACTAAGAGAGCAATGAAGAAGCGTACTTTGGTCTTCTGCACAGGCTATCAGGGCCAGTATGGTGCGAGCTTATTGCTGTAACCGCATATGCATAAAGAACATTTGCAGAAGCGTCTGTCTTAGTCACTGTTGGTATCTAATTCAGCAGAATCCAAATGCCACCAAGCTGCAATCCAAGTACAGATTTTTAAAGTGATAAATTACAAATAATATAAAGATCTATTACACACTTCATGTAGACGAACTCAATTGTTATAAATGAACACCATTAAATAAATCCTTTTTGCTTCAATAGTTAGAACTTTAGCCTAACTGGTTGGAGTTTAGATTAGTCTTTCACACATCCACAAACATCCCAAAGCACTTCACACAAAAATATTTGTTTTTGAAGTATAGCACTTACTGCTAGGTTAATACATTACTTTAAAAATCAGCCAACTGCTACAACTGAGAAAATCTACTTCAGATTAACCTTGAGTCACCTACTAAATCACTGTACAAAAGTACAATGTGAAATACACTCAAAGCAGTAGAAGAAAATAAAGTACTCAGTTAACTGAAGATTTCAAGTAAACTGGATTAATTTGAGCAGACTGTAGCAGGATTTCATGTGCTAGAAACTCATCCTTGGATTACAAAGCTGAACATTTTTCTATCAAACTGTCCGCTAATTAAAAGTTGTTTAAAAATCCAAAATTCCCAGCATATACCTCAATTTCTTGATTTTTGCATAATTTATATATCTGACTGGATACAGGTGTCACCTCTCCCCCGGGTTTACTGTAATACTTATTGTTTAGTAAGCACAAGATTAACTGTCAGTCAATGTGATGTCATTTCAGTAAGCCCCACCCACTACAGGACCGCCCAATCTGGATAAAAACTGAAAATATCAGAAATACAGCTAATTAACTAAATAAGCTACTTTGGATCATAATTTCCTATAGACTGTTTTACCTGGAGGGTCACTTATAGACAAAAAACTGTTTCAAAGGCAAAATACTGCAGATGCAAGTAAAAACATAAATAAAGATAGAAAATGCTAGAAGTATGCGGCAGGAGTAAAACAGAATTGACACATCAGATCAATGATCTTTCATCAGAACTGGGAAAAATTAGAAATGTAATAGGTTTTAAGCAAGTGAAAGATGGAAAAAGAACAAAAGAGAAGGTCTGAGACAAGAGGGATTAAATGACAAAAGTTGTTGGTGCAGGTCTAAAGGAATGATAATTGGACATGCAAAGAGACAAAAGATGTGTCTAGAGAAGGTATGAAATGGCAGAACAATGACCAGCTGACAGCCAAAAGCAAAAACAATGAAAAAAAACCAAGAGTAAAAATGAAACTTGCAAAAAAGAACCCATACAAAATCCACCTGCCAGTCCTCCCAACTACAGCAATATTATTCTGGGATGCCATGCAGGGAAGAAACACAAACAAGATTTTTTAAAAAGCACAAGTTCCATCTTTATGTAACCTCCCCCTCAGCTCTGCCATTTTACATGACCAATTGATCATAGATAAGACCAATCACTTCCTTGTATCGCTTACCATCCTTACCCTCCTGATTTTTCCAACCACACTTCCATCTAAGTTTAACCCAGACAAAAAAAAATCTCAGTTGTTTAAAGCTGTAATTTCCTACTGCCAACTGCTCAGCCTTTGCTCCTCTATTCATCATATTCCCACAGCTGTCAATCTGCTCTCCCAATTTCCTTACTTCCACAGGTGATGCCCCAGTCTGAAGGGAACTAACTCCTATCTCAGCTGTCCACCCTGGTATGACCTTCATTTTCAAGGATCAGAGATTCTGTGACCAGATATGTTTCAACCACATCCGGCCTCACATTCCACTGTCAAATCTGCCCTTAAATCAGGATAATCTGCAAATAAAAGGCCACCCTCCACCTTTTTTCTGCACAATCAGCACCCAAGCACAAACATCACCAATATGGAAGGACTTATTTGTCAACAGGATTGAGGTTATCCATTCAGTTCTCTCTTGCTTTCACCTTCTTCCAAGTAAAATCTCTCCCTGTTCTCTCTAAACCAATGCCTCTTTTCCCACTTTTTATGCCCCATTGAGTTCATTTTGTCTACAGGACCCACTGCTCATTTGAGCCTATTTCCTTAATCTACTGAGCACTGTTCCTCCTTCCCTTCTTGACCCTATGCTAACTAAGATTGTAATTGATTTCGTTACTTCAGGTGCAGTCTCCCCTCTTTACAAAACTGTCAATACCTGTCTTCTTAAAACAAAATTCCTGACCACCCCTCACCCAGCCTTAAACTACTGTCCCATCTTCAAATTCACTCCTTCGCCATACTCCTTGAACTTGTCATCATCAAGTACCAAATCCATCTTTACCACAACTTTGTTTCTACCCCTTCACTGGTTTGGGCTGTTTTGATCCTAATTTACAAATGACATCTTCTGTGACTGTGATCACAGTGCATAAGGGCTGCTAGGCCTTTCTGCAGCCTTCGGCACTGTTAACCACACCAACCAAAGAGAGCCTGGGAGAAGGGATTTGGAAAAAAATGAGGGGGGAGGGCAGGAGAGAACAGAAAAATTTGGAATGTTGACAGCATTTCTCATTACTATCTTCAAGTAGGACTTTATGCATTAGACTAAAGAACTAATTTTTCCCCCACAGTTCTACGGTAATAAACCAAAATGTCAGTCAGCCAATTAACTTTCAGAATGTGACCCATGGCTCAATTCATAGCAACATGCTTCTCAGTATTATTCATGGTACTGAATGAATATTCACATTATCATCCATACTGTGGATGGATGAGGGTGGAAGTAAAGCAAGAGGATGACAAGCAGAGAGATGAATAAGGGATGTAGAACTGCCTTCCATTTTAGGGATGGACAGAAGAGCCTAAACCACTGACATTTTGATCTCAAAGTGACCTGAACTCTCAATTAGGTCTCATGGCCTAAACTTACATCAAGATATGGATTACATCTAACACTATCTTTCTGAGAGTTAGAGCATTATCTTATATATAGTTTATTATAAGTTACTAAAATTAGTTTCTTACTAGAAAGGACTGTGGTGTTCAAGGGACAGTCAAATCGCCAACCCGGCCAATTACCACCCCATCAGTCTACTCTTGATCATCAGTAAAGGGGTCAACAGTGTTATCAAGTGGCACTTGCTTAGCAATAACCTGCTCACTGAGATGAGGTGAGTGTAACTGCCCTTGACATCAAGGCAGCATTTGACCAAGTACAGTATCAGGAAGCCCTAGCAAAACTGGAGTAAATGAGAATCAGGGGGAAAACTCTCCACTGGTTGGAGTCAAACCTAGCACAAAGGTAGATGGTTGTAGTTGTTGGACGACAATCATCTCAGTTCTAGGACATCACTGCAAGAGTTCCTAGGCATAAACATCTTCAACTGCTTCGTCAATGACCTTCCTTTCATCATAAGGTCAGAAATGGGGATGTGCGATCATCAGTGAACAATGTTCAGCACCGTTTGCTCCTCTGATACTGAAGCAGTCCATGTCCAAATGCAGCAAGGCCTGGACAATATCCAGCTTGGGCTGTCAAGTGGCAAGTAACATGCTCATCACACAAATGCCAGGCAATGATCATCTCCAACTAGAGTCATAGAGTCACAGAGGTCTACAGCACAGAAAAAGGCCCTTCGGTCCATCAAGTCTGCACCAGTCAGGTGCGGTATCACCAAGGCTCTATACAACTGCAGCAAGACTTCCTTATTCCTGCACTCAAGTCTCTTTGCAATAAAAGTTAACATAATGTTTCTAATTGCTTGTTGCACCTCCATGTTAGCTTTCAGTGACCTATGAACAAGAACACCCAAGTCTCTTTAGACATCAACATTTCCCAATCTCTTCCCATTTAAGAAATACTCTGCATTTCTGTTTTTCCCTACCAAAGTGGATAACTACACATTTTTACACATTATATTCCATCTACCCACTCACTTAGTCTCCTTGAAGCCTCTTTGCATCCTCCTCACAATTCACATTCTCACCAAGTTTTGTATTATCTGCAAACTTGGAAATATTGCATTTTGTCCCCACATCCAGATCATTGATATAGATTGTGAATAACTGAGGCCCCAAGTACTGACCCTTGCGG
Organism: Carcharodon carcharias; assembly: GCF_017639515.1. Lineage (NCBI taxonomy): Eukaryota > Metazoa > Chordata > Chondrichthyes > Lamniformes > Lamnidae > Carcharodon > Carcharodon carcharias. The sequence goes on along the minus strand of NC_054492.1, from coordinate 6,693,957 downwards.
TATCCTAATAGTCATAGTCTGCCAACCTGAGAATGATCCATTTATCCCTACACACTGTTTTCTCTCCATTAACCAATTTTCAATCCATGTCAGTATATTTCTCTCAATCCCATGAGCTCTAATTTTGCTTACTAATCTGTGTGGGACCTTATCGAAAGCTTTCTGAAAATCCAAATACACCACATACACTTATTCTCCCTTATCTACTCTGCTAGTAACATTTTCAAAAAACTTCAACAAGTTTGTAAAACATGATTTCCCTTTCATAAATCTATGCTGGCTCTGCTCAATTTCACCATTATTTATCACATCCTTTAGAATGGATTCTAGCAATTTCCCTACTACTGATGTCAAGCGAACAGATCTGTAGTTCCTGGTTTTCTCTCTCCCTCCTTTCTTAAATAGTGGGGTGACATTGGCTACTTTCCAATTTGTAGGCGCCATTCCAGAATCTATAGAATTTTGAAAGATGATCATCAATGCTACACTATCTCTACACAACCCTCTTTCAATACTCTGGGATGTAAATCATCAGGCCCAAGGGATTTATCAGCTTTCAGCTCCATTAATTTCGCCAGCACTTTTTTTTTTTACTAATACTAATTTTCTTTCAGATGCTAAATCCCAATAGTCCCTTGGCTATCTACTATCACAGAATCTCAGAATTTTAACAGCACAGGAGGTGGCCATTCGGCCCATTGTGTATGCACCAGCTCTCCAAATGAGCGTTATGACCTCGTGCCATTGCCCTGCCTTTTCCTGGTCCCCTGCACATTGTTTGAATAGAAACAATTATCTAATGCTCTCTAGAATGCCTCGATTGAACCTGCCTCCATCACACTTCCAGGCAGCGCATTCTAGATCCGAACCATTCGTTGTGTGAAAAAGTTTTTTCTCACGTCTCATTTCCTTTTGCAAATCACTTTAAATCTGTGCCCTTGCATTTCTGATCCTTTTACGAGCAGGAACAGCTTCTCCCTATATACTCTGTCCAGCCGCCTCAATTTTAAACATCTCAATCAAATCTCCTCTTAGCTGCCTTCTCTCCAAGGAGAAGAGTCACCTGCACACCAAGATCTAGATCATTAATATATATCAGGAAAAGCAAGGGTCCCAATACAGACCCCTGGGGAACTCCACTACAAACCCTCCTCCAGCCCAAAAAATATCCATTGACCATTACTCTCTGCTCTGTATTTTTCAGCCAATTTTGTATCTACATTGCTACTGTCCCTTTTATTCCATGAGCAATAACTTTTCTCACAGGTCTGTTGTGTGGCACCGTATCAAATGCCTTTTGAAAGTTAACGTACAGCACATCAGCAACAATACCCTCATCGACCTTTTCTGTTACCTCTTCAAAAAACTCCAGCAAGTTAGCTAAATATGGCTTCCCCTTTAGAAATCCATGTTGGCTCTTCCTTATCAGCCCATATTTTTCCATGTGACTACTAATTCTATGCTGAATAATTGTTTCTAGAATCTTGCCCATCATTGAAGTTAAACTGACTGGTCTGTAATTGCTGGGATTATCCTTACAACCTTTTTTGAACAAGGGCGTAATGTTTGCAATTCTCCAGTCCTCTGGTACCTACCCAGAGACTGAAAAGTTATGGCCAATGCTCCTACAATTTCTACTGTCACTTTCTTTAATATCCTTGAATGCATCTCTCCTGGTCCCGGTGCCTTTCAACTTTAAGTTCTGATGGTCTACTCATCACTTCCTCCTTATCAATTTTGAACCCTTCTAGTGACAGAGTTTTCTTGTCTGTCATCATGGCCTGAGTAGCATCAACTTCCTTGGTAAAGACAGATGCAAAGTATTCACTTAATACCTCAGACATGGCCCCTTCATCCACGTGTAAATTCTCTTTTAGGTCCTTAATCGACCCCACTCCTCCTTTCACTGCCCTTTTACTATTTATATGCCTATAGAAGACTTTGGTGTTCCCCTTTATGTTGGCTGCCAGTCTTTTCTCATAATCTCATTTCACTTTTCTTTTTCACCTCCCCTCTGAACCTTCTGTATTCCTCTTGGTTCTCAATTGTATTTTCTATCTGACACCTGTCACAAGCACACTTTTCCTTCTTTATCTTAATTTCTATCCCTTTTCCATCCAGGGAGCTCTGGATTTGTTTGCCCTACCTTTACCTTTTGATGGAATATATCTTGACTGTGCCGAACCAATTCTTTTTTGAAAGTAGCCCATTGTTATGCTAGTTTTTCCTGCCAATCTTCCATTCCAGTCTATCTAGCCCAGCTCCGTTCTTGCCCCATCAAAATTGACTCTCGCCTAGTTAATTATTCTTAATCTGAATGGCCTATCATCCTTTTCTATCATCACCCCAAATTTTACAATACAATAATCACTGTCTCCTAAATGTTCCCCCACTAACACTTGATCTACAACTCATTTCCAAAAACCAAGTCCAACATTACATCTTTTCCTGTGGGATTGGACACACTGTAGAAAATTTTCCTGAATGCAATCTAGGAACTTTTTGCCCCTCTCCACCCTTTATATTGTAGACTGGTACAGTGGTACTCAGGTAATTAAAGTCACACATTATAACTACTCTATAATGCTTGCATCTCTGTAATTTCCCTGCAGATTTGTTCTTCTACATCCTTCTCACTAGTTGGCAGTTTATGGACTACGCCGAGCAATGTAATTGCACCCTTTTTGTTCCTTCGCTCCAGCCAAATTGATTCTGTCCTTGAACAATCTGGAACATCCTCTTTCTCCAGTATTGTATGCTCTCCTTAACCAATACCGCCACCCCTCCTCTCCTATCTTTTCTGATACACCTTGTACCCAGGAATACTTAACACCCAGTTCCTCAAGCCAGGTCTGTTATCGCTACATCATCATATTTCCACATGGCAATCTGCGCCTGTAACTCTCCAATTTTATTTACTCTACTCAGTGCATTCACATACATCCATAGTAACCCTGATTTAGATTTTGTTACTTACTCCCCAACTTCACCTATTAACTTACTATTCACTATACTAGTGCTATCTACCCCTCCCAGTATTTTCTGCACCCTGGTATTCCTCTCTAATATTTTCTCTTGGTTCCCACACCCCTGCTGAGCTAGTTTAAAGCTTTCTCAACAGCAGTAGCAAAACTCAGTCCCAGCTCAGTTTAGATGCAACCCATCTGACTTATACAGGTGCCATCTTCCCAGGGCCAGTCCTAGTGTCCCAGGAATCTAAAGCCCTCCCACCTGCACCATCTTCCCAGCCATGCATTCATATGCCTTACCCTCCTATTTCTCACTGGGAGTAATCCAGAGATTACTACATTTGAGGTCCTGCGTGCCAATTTTCTACCTAGCTCCTAACTTCTTGTTGAAGGACCACATCCCCCTTCCTACCCAAGTCATTGATACCAATGTGGACCACGACCTCTGGCTGTTCACCCTCCCCCAGAAGAATGTCCTGCAGCTGCTCTGTGACATCCTTGACCCTGGCATTAGGGAGGCAACATACCAATGTTTCAGGGAGATTGTTTGCATCTTCCTCCATGAAGACAGGCACAAAGTATTTGTTTAGTTTTTCTGCCATTTCTTTATTCCCCATTAGAAATTTTCCATTCTCTGCCTGTAATGGGCCCACACATCTTT